>NW_011967237.1:2550490-2636876 GCF_000949405.1 Vollenhovia emeryi | reverse complement strand
ATCCGCCGCTTACGCGACCGCTCGCACGTCTCCCCGCGCGGGGCCGCTAGGCCGACGCATCTCACTGCGCGCTTACATTCGCCAGTAGGTTGGGCTAATACGGCGATTTTTAAAATTTCGTATCTCGATAACTATTCGTCCAAGCGCAAAATAGTACAATACTTTTCTGTTTGTCTTAGTCCCCTCTACCTTCCCATGACCGGAAGTCAATATATTGCGTAGCACCCTGTATATGCGGTCTTAAGAAGTAAGATTTGTGATTGTAACCCTAAGGGGAATCAATAAATTATATTATATTGTAACAGCATATTCCTGAGACCAAATTAAGTCAAAAAGTCCTGTACTACTTTTCCCTCCGACAAACAGTTCTCGAGATATCATAAGCTAAACATTGAAAAAGTTACAAGTTTTCTCTTGAATATCTCAAAAAGTATTAGGCAAATAAAAAAAATGTCACACAAAAGTTGTTCATATTAATTAGTAGAATAAGATAGTATAATGAACAATAGGGGGTTCCAGTTAAAAAATTGAAGGTGACCTTCACATGACCTTCAAGCAACTATTCAAGGTTAAATTAATGACACCATCTTATGCCCCCCTCGAAACCCAACAACTTTTGTCTGGGGCATTTTCCGCCATCACTCCTACCTGAGGAGATATTACCGTGTACGAATTAAACTGGTCCACCCTGTATAGGTGGACGAAAGAATTTAAGTGTGTAATTGCGCATGTATCGCGATGTCGGGCTATTTGCACCTCCAAATAACGTTTCAATTTGCCGCGATCCAGCCACGTCTTCTGTTAGCTCGCTGAAACTATTCGCGTATATTCTCGTTTTGTACCACGAAGGTGTACCCAATATTACAGTGCAGCAAGAACGATACGTCGCGTCGTCTTAATTGCCCTCTGAGCTTCCACTTTACTTGCTCCTGATCTTCCAGGTTAATTAATTTATTCGAGGGAAGTTTTATGGCCCCCTCTAGTTTAACTGGCTCGGCGAACAAGGCATCTCAGAACTCGTAATCTGGAGCGGCAATTTGCTTCTTCTAATTGCGAGCAAAATCAGTTTTATAGGCTGCTTTTCGCATGGTTCCATTCTCCTTGCTTCCCGAGCGCTTTTACATTGTATTATTATTAAATACTACTGCCATTGTATTTCCATTTCGGCACTATTAATTACTATTTGTTTAAGTGTAAGATCGTAAAAGTTCGTAATTTAAAAGAAATAATGTTATTAATAATTTGTCCGATTATAATTGCATTAACAGAGTATTCCTAAAATTGCCATTTTTAGCTTCATTTGACGTGGAAATTAAACTTTTGAAAAAACCATAATTTGATTCTCAAGACAGCCTACGAACAGATACTGTGGAAGGCATTCACGGTGCAAATGGCAGTCTCTTTAGAACACGATGAGCAGTTCATGATCTAACGATAAACGTTAAGAGTACTTCGTCTCGAGAACTTTGTAGTCTTTTAGTTGGGATTATCTACGGCTTTCGAAAAGCTCATTTCACATCGCCTAGCCTGGGTTTCAGGATATGAAACCCTGTGGTAGGGCGTTGACGAGACGTAATCATTCGACGATCTTTTACACTTCGTATCTCCGTTCTAATTCAAAGTAGAAGAGGCTGCAAAGAGATGTTCGACACTCGTGGCATATCGATTCAACGGTAACTTTAAAATAATTTTATTCACCTCCGTCGTTGATAAAATTAAAGCTGTTAAGGAGAACATTAATTATCTTGTTAAACTTTAAATGGCACATTAAGATAAATCGCACATGAATTATATCAGGAAACTTTGCTATCATCGTTTGACATTTATTCCACAGTGACATCCCTAAATTACAACAACAAAAAGGGTGCTGTAAATTTACCGCTTAAACATATTTATCACCGATGTGAATGAAGATTTGTGTACGACGTTCATAATACGAATAATTTTGCGTGTAAATCCGGCATTAAGCAGCTTCATGGAAGAGCTTAGTTATTCGTTGTGACTTGCAGTCACTTATTTGTTGGTGCCAAGCCACGAGTCCGGCATGCACGGCCCTACGAGAACGTCTCTGTGACTTAATCGCCTTTCAACCCCGCAAAACGTCCCGTCGCCAACTCTTCCGTTCTCGTCTCTGCCTGTAGCATCGGGCTAATTAATTTATTCGAATGAAGTTTTGCAACGGGCGCGGCCAACTTCAGCCTGGGTTTCGCGAGAGTCTCGATCTCGAGGCTGCGCGCAATTCCAAGGGCGCTCCCTCCCTCGGTGATATTCGGATGTGCGCCCCGACGGTTATACGGGTGGGTGTTTCCGGTTCCGGGACGTACAATACTACGCGCTTTTGGCAGACTACCAGAACAAGGCAACGGCGAAACGACGGCACGATGCCGCCGACGGGATATTAATCTAACGGCGAATAATGCTCCCCTGATATTGCCGCACGCGACTCCGTCAATGTTATTCCGTATTTTTATCTCAATCGTTCCGAACGGAATGGAAAATCTGAGTCACGCAGAGTACGAGAGCGATGTACAATTGAAACACGTGGAAAACGATTTTGAACAGAGCTCTTTCGTCGAGAATTATTACGCTGAAAGAAACATTTTCGCTACCGTAGCTGCTCATGGTTTGCTAAATATATTTTGCTGCCATAACTGTAAATTTCTACACCACAGCAAACGGCTTGCTGTCGCACCTAACACAATAGGCACGGCAGCAAAATATTAACTGTCCATATTTTACAACTGAAAGTTAGTTGCCACACGCAGTTTTTAGCTACGGCAGCTACATTTTACTTTTCGTGTAATATTACGTAATTATTAATGTTTTTGTGTTATGATATTTAGTGTAAAAAAGAGCTTGGTGCGTGTATATCATAAATTGTACTATAAATTACATGTATCACATTTAGTTATGTATTTAAAATTGCAAAAATATTAATATCTTTTGTGTTTAATTTAATTATTAAATGTGAAAATGTAAATTATTGACGCGAAATCAATATGATGTCGGTAGAAAATCCATGATTGTCCATTACCGTTGATATTATTTATAAATAATTATTAACTCGAACAGTTATTGTCCTCTAAAAAACGTGATTGCTATTTGCGCACAATAAGATGGCATTTCCCGTATAAAATTCATGTTTCAAACAATTTTGATTTAATAAATTTATTATTTTCAATACTCTCTGAAAACGCGTTATCAACAGCAATTGCCTGTCGAAAACTGTAGGTAATTCGGAGCACTTGTTCTCGTTAAATGCATTTGAGTTGTACACACACGGGCGAATAAAAAAAGTGTTATTTCGGTTTCCACGGACCCGCGGGCCGAATGGCGAGATTTAATTAATACGTTAGAACAATAATTTAATCGTGAAAAGTACTAGTGTCATAGCGCAATTAGAAAAATTTTAATGTTCTCACGAAGCTAAGAAGATGATTTAAAATGTTAAACTTAATATTTTGCATATATTACAATATTATTATTTACAAATTATCTGTGACTTATTATTATTGTCTATTGATCCAGCAAGATCTCTGGTACTTCTCATTTCGACGGTTTTCAGCGATTTAACATTTAAACACACACACGCTTGCTCATGCGCCGCATTTGACAACGCGTATAACTTCAATTCGCGCAAACGATTGTTACTAAATGGCCAACGACAATTAATATCTTCTACTGTGACTACGAACAATACGCATTTTGCCGCTCTGTTAGTCGAAAATAAACGTTCTCATTCACTTGTCACTCGCAACATAGTGGCGAATTTATCGCGATTGAGAGATGTGTCTGTTTACCCCGACACGTACATTCAAATGTGTCAGTCTAAAGAATAAATCGATGACAAGTAACACACCATATTGAATTCATTTGGCAATGATTAATTATTGAAACGCAGCCATTTATGGCAAAAATATCTGGACGTTTCATTAAGTTTAATAGAATCATTTATATGAATATTTAGAGAGGACTTAATTTTTTAAAGCAAGTTGTTTTCTCCAATACAATACATACAAATAGTTTATAACACTATATAGACTGATATAACTTTACAATATGAATATGTTCTTAAATAAATTGAATTCATTGGCTTTTGTTAATTGTGCGAAAATCAATTATTAGTGCACCCATGTAAAAAATTAAATTAACATTTATAAAATGTACCTTGGTATTAATTAAAATTTAAAATGTCCTTGATATTAATTCAGAATTTCAAATAACTGATTCGAATCTCTAATGTAAAGTAATTATAATTGTATTATTGCTCCCTCATTTAAATTTTTCTTCAGCAGTGTAAAATAGAATCTTCGCAGGAAAGGATTCAAAGTCATAATATTCTTACCTTTGCGCTAATATTGCATTTGCTTTCACATTGCCGGCAAATGAGCGCGTCCTTGTGAAAATACTTGAAAAAGATCAACGCCCGCGTGAAACGGGCCGGAATTAAAACTCATTTCTTCGTGCCGATTCTGATTCTTCCACTAACGGACGCAACTTTGTTCCAGGATTACTTTAATGCCAACATCAAAAACAGATACTTTGAGATTCTTCGTACCAAAGCGTTTCATGCAATTCGTATCGCTGCCGATTGTTTTCTCACCGAAAGCTGAGGTTTTAAATTACACATTAGTTAAATGCATGTATTTTCAATTTCTTTTATTTGGTGCATTGGAAAGTTTTGATTTAAGCGATAAAGAATAAAAATGTTATCTGAGCAATGTCAATAATTTCGTTTCACCATTTTGCGCCTAATGACACTCGCATTCGTATTACGAAAATGATTTGACAGTTCACAGTACTCACAGATGCTGGAACCCTTGTCTAAAGATTTTGCTCCGACTCAAGTTACAAATAAGTTTCTCGTTAAAGGAAAGCTATTTCTCTTCCTACGTAATTACATCGCGCGACGCTCTCTGATAAGATGCTTGATACCAACGTAATTTCGAAAATATATTCATAAATTATTCCGCAATTGAATGAACGCTATGCGATGAACGGCTTTAATTTCACAATAATCATAATTACGATGTGTCTCTTAGCAATACTACGACAGCTGCACAGTGTGGACATTTTTTCAACTTCAAAAACTGAGCGCGCAAAAGCGAGATCGCGACAAAATTAAAGTAGATTCTTGCATTTCAGCGTTACACGCCATCACACTGTAATTTAATTAGCCGTGCACAAAACGGCGATTAATTAAATTAAAGACTGTAATAGTCAAAAATGCCACCCTGTCTGCGCATTCTCATCCGAACTTTCCCCGACACTTTCATACGGCTGGTTACACATTTTTTTTTTAATAATTGTAATCCTATCTACCAACACAGATGTGTCTACCGCACAAGAGTTGCGGAAACCATTTGAACATGCGCACAATACTTATTTCACAATTAAAAATTTTTATATTACGTTTCACGTATTGGACATATTTTTAATTTTACTTTTATCATTAATTCCAATTTTTCGCGCACTGTGAAAAACCAGATTCGATATTCGTTCACTGAATTTTAGAATTTGCGAGGGTTTTGTTTAAATTTGTACGACAGACGGGTCCAACCATTTTATTCTTACTTTATAAAACCTTTACATTGAATACACATGAAAAACGTCGCGACATTTTAATAACATAATATTCTGTTGTCTGTAAGATTGCTAAGCTAACTGTCATCGAGGATTGAAGCAATATTGATGCTCTTTCTGACCGAAGAGCGCTAGGGATCGTATGCGAAATAAATCGAACTTTATACCTGTTCACCTCCTTCGTGAATCTTTTAAAGAGTTGCCTAAGAATTATTAAAATATATATAGGATATCCTTGAAGGGACGAAACTTGCATATTAATGCAAGCACAAGTTTAACAATAATATATAATATTATACATCCGAAAATAGCATAATATAATATAAAGTAGGATTTTTCAAGCTTTGAGAATTATTTATTAATTTATTTAATATAAGTAATTTAATCTTCAATCTTTTTAATATAAATATATTTATATTTGAGAATAAAAGAAAAATATATTTTATAGATACACATACACGTGTACAATACACATGCATATAATTTTAATAAATAAATACAAACGAATAAGTAGGTAACTCGAAAAGCGCATAATTACAGATCTGTTTTGGTTATCAGTTTAGGCATCGTTTCCGATAAACCGTTCGGAGTTACGCCGTTTGGGTGACAGTAAACCAAAGACGGAGTACAGCCACGATAACGCTGTCGTCCACGCGAGAGAACTCGACCGCGAAATTGCTCGTACGGACGAAACGCGACAAAATCACGACCTATACGCTCGCGCGGTGCACAGGAAAACGTGGATTCCATCCAATTTTATACCGATGTGCAGCGGAAGGGAGATTCGTTCCCTTTATCGCACGGCAGCATCGTAATAGCTGAAAGTACGCGTTGTGCAGGCAAGCAGCGTAAATCGTAGAAGGAAAACCGTGCGTTGGTAGGAAAAATGATACGGGAGTTCAAAGAGAATGATCATATTTCACAGTCTCAGAACTACTAGAATCAATGTCAGAGTACGGCGCGGAAACAGTAGGAAGGTATCATGTGTTCGGACGTATTGTACGAGTCCTGTTTTATTTTTCCTATTGTATAAGAGAAACTCACGCAACATCTTCATAAACGATTGTAACGTTAGGCAACATCAGTGACATTAAAATATTCAACGTCGATTTATTTGTTCTTTGAGAAAAATGGTTTAGTTATTACAGTAAGATATATACAGAAGTATTCTGATTATACGGCACAGAAATTCGATAGATATTTCGATAGAATTTCTGATTATCTCGATATTTTATAGCAAGAACGTTTCGTAGACTTAATCAAAGTTGGGAAAGTTACTTTATGAAAGTATCTAGTTACAGTTACAGTTTATTTTTTCGCGAGAAATATAACTAGTTACAGTTGCAAGTTACCAATTCTGAAAAGTAACGCGTTACAATTACAGTTACTCAAAAAGTAACGAATCGTCACTTTGCAGTTACTTTCTTGCAGTGAAAATAAAAATATCAAATATCTGCATTTGAATTGTGGAGCGTCGATAAAGGCGTTTATGCGCAAATGCGAGGCCTAATACGATCTGTGGAGGTTTAAAGCATGTAAAATATGTAAATATGTAAAATAACTATTAATGCAACTATTAACTTAGTTATTAGTTATCGATAAAATGTAACTGAGTTAAGTTACAGTTACAGATGAAGAGAAAGTAACGAACTTAAGTTAGAGTAAAGAATTATTTAACGCCAGTTATTGAAACAATGTAGAAAAATTGCGTGACGGCCAATGGCTGGCAAATTCTAATTAAAGAAATTTATTGCGAAAAATATTACCTCAGCCAGGGTTTGAACCTGGACCTCCCTGCACTCTAGGCAGGCGTCTCACCAATTCGACCACTGAGGCATGTGGTAATATTAGTCGCAATAAACAGTACTACTGAGACGTCCGCCTAGAGTGTAGGGAGGTCCAGGTTCAAACCCTGGCTGAGGTAATATTTTTCGCAATAAATTTCGTTAATTAGAATTTGCTAGCCATTGGTCGTCGTGCAATTTTCCTACATTGTTTAAGTTAGAGTTGCCAAAAAAAAACGTAACTGTAACTTCGTTACAAATAACGAGTTACTTTTCAACCTTGGACTTAACTATAAGCATCGTACGATTCCGATTGAATCTACTAGACTTTCAATTTGTACAATCAGATGTTTTCCTGTGTTGCACTTATTATCACATATAAAAGAGTGAAAATGCAAGAAGTAAACAGATGTCAGTAATAAATGCTATTTCTCTCACCGAGTAATCTTTTTTCCTCAAGCGAATACAATGAGCTTGAAAAAATGTGTCAACTCTCATACGGATCTATCCCTCGGTCATTCGCGTCTGTGCTTTAATGTGTTAACAACGGGCAGACTGAAGGAAATGTTCTCTAATGAGTAACCTCTTTAGCGAGCTTGCTCATCGAACGGAAGAAGGCAATAGGGGAATAAACAGGAAGTGCATCGGAAAGGCAACGAGGTGCTCACGCGTACACAGGGTGTTTTCTTCTCTCTTGCTAATGAGAGGTTCTCAAACCTTTTTCTTGGTAACCTCGGTAGCGACTAATTATTTCCGTCTTGCAGAAACTTCCCGCCAGAGCTACTATTTGTTTCCTTCTTTTCCAGCTGCAGTATTAGTGTTCGCGGAGCGCGCGTTTATACAGCTTGGTGGAAAATATTTCTAATACTTACTTTTAGAAGGACGCCATGCAAAGGAGAGACATAAACCTGAAGTAAAAAATGCCAAGTAAAATGTCCCGAGAAAGAGGATTCTTAAAGTTTATGCCGGTTGAACGAAATCAGATAGTTCTCGGTCTGCGTCTTTCCGATTTACAATATTTCGCATTCTTTTACTGGCAATCATTGAAGCGCAAAGTACAGCAGGTGTAAAAAAACATGCGTAAAAGCTTGAAATTTCTCGTAAAATGTTCGTACTTTGTATCAAACGTTATTATATGTATAAAACTTTACTATGTTGAGCAAATTGAATGGCATTAATTAAATGTCTCCAGCTCTAAATCCGGATATTAATTTGTTTCACTGTTTGAAGTATACATAAAATAGACATTCTCTCGCGTTTAAAGTACGAGCCGACTAAAGTACGTGCGTGAATATTTTCGATCCCGTAAAAATGCCTTTTAACTGGTTGACACGGGAACCGACGTGGATGGGAGGACGTAAATTTTACAGAGCGTGACCCTGCATTTCCAGAAATTGCTTGTCACTTGAGAAGAAACGCGACTCTACGGACGGCGAAACAAGACGGTGGCGCATTCCGGATTTGGGTGCGGAAACAGGGTTTCTAGTTAGACTGTGTCTATATAAAGTATGGCAAGCAGTCGATATCACGTAGAACCTCGAGGTCTCCATGTGAGGATACACGGGCAATGCGTGTGAATGCACGAGTTGTTTGGTCTTATTGTTAAACACTGTTTCGACCGAGCGGTGTGTGTCCGAGCTGTCGTGAAATACCTTAATGAATAGGACGTTTCTATCAACTCAAATACAGTAGATCTAATTCGCACAACGCGCGATATGTGTGTTATATGGGATAGTTCAGTGTCCCGCCGGAGGGCCACTTTGCGAAATGAAACGCGATGCTTTCTCGCCATTTTTGTGATTTTAGCCGAATTTTTAAATAAACTGCGTTTTACCCTTGAGAAAATATACTTTAAAAAACCTTAAAATTTTACTTTAGAAAAATAAGAAATATGAAAAGTAAATTTGGACACTTTAAACTTTTATTTCGGGTAAACTTAAAACTTACTTTCAGAATTTAAAAGAAGACTTTAAGAATTGTGAAAAGCGTGTTATATAACTTACCACGTGCGGTTTTCTTCTTACGAGAAAGTGCTATGCCGCGCGGCCCTCTAGTGGAAACTTCGATATGCTTGGCTATCTAAAAATTACTTTAAATGTCCAAAATCACTCTAAAATTTCTTAAGTAAACTTTCAACTTCTTTCCCATACAGCACACAATTGTTGAAAAATGTAGATTCAACGTTGAACAGATACTGCAAAAACGTCTAATGTCCGCTGAATTGTAATGTCTTGTAAACGTTACAATTAAACATTCAGAAAACATTGTTAAATTATATTGAGTTAATATTCGTCGCGTTTAGCAGAATATTTTTTACAACTGCTGGAAGTGCTGAAATTGAATTATTCCATCAAAATGATAATCCAATCTTAGCTCAGAAAATTTCTGAACGTTGCAAAAATATTATATACATATACATATACATTTTATAATTATACATTTTTTAAGTATCTATTTCAATGTAAAAAAATTTGTTCAAAATTGTTTTAACGTTGCAGCAGTATAAAGAATTAATGTACAAACATTAACCTAGATTCAACGTAGAAAAGATATTTATACTTCAACATTCAAAATTGCAACGTTTCAGCAACATTATTTTAATTTTCTGTGCTGTGTGGATTTAAGAGTAAACTCTTAGATTTGAAAGATTACTTTTAAAAACTTTAAGTTTATTTAAAGAAAATTTTGCCAAGGGTAGTCATCATAAGCTGATGACTGTTATCAATACTGTGAGATATGTATTATACAATATTTATGTCTGCTATAGAAATGCGTACAAGAAATTTCCGTAAAAACCTTTGCTATTGCAAATATACGTAATAAGCTTTTTCGAAAGCTGTTAATTCATATGTTAATAATTCAAAGCAACATCCTGCGACCGGAATTTACGGAGTGAATGCTGGCATTTACGGACATCGAATACGTCGCCATAAATAGCGGAAATATTTAAAATAGCTCCCGTACCTTCAGCTTTCCGGTAGCTCGTAGTACGCGCTCGTAGTACGTCGTTCACGGACGTGGTCAAGAATTTCTATTGCTAGAATAGTACAAATTTTCCTCCGTAAAAACACGCGAAAATCCGTCGATAAACTGATATGTCACTTTGTACCAATTTTTGCATCACGCTGTATTAGGCGGGGAACATGCAAGATGGCATATTTTAATAGGATGGCAATGTGTCGCGTGTCACGACAGAGTTTTTTTTTTAATCTGCCACACTGACATTTACAAAAATGGTATATGCTAGTAAATTTGCAAGATTGGGAATCGGGGGGATAAAATGGAACATACATATTTCGAATTCAAACTCGGATGGTATCGTTCACCAATCACCATAAATTTGGACAGTCGTTTTATGCACTTTGAACGATGGCCAATATCGGTTACATAATGGAATCGAATGTAGGCAGAAAAACAAGGTATTTTTGGGAATATTTTTTGCGAATCGCGTTTAATAGTAACTAACGCACAAATAATAAATTCATATTTTTCACAATTAATCTTGCATTTTATTGTATAAACAATTCTGTCTAATTGTACGTAAACTTTATTCTTATTTTATCAATTATGTGCAAGAAAACTTTTTAAGAGGAAAGTGGACTTCAAATTTTCAAAAAAAATTGTCTGTATCGAGGTGTGTTCCAACATTCTGAATATATTTGTGTATAATACTATAAATAAAAAGTTAATAAAATAATAAAAAAAATGTTTAATATATAATTGCACGATGGTTCAATTAAAATAAATGATCAATTTAATTACTTAGAAAGCTTCGCGAACTCTCAAAGGCATTCTTAAATTCCTCACTAATTACCTTAATATTCGTGCAATGATGTGGCGATCGAAAATAACGCCCAGCACTTCTGACGGTCCGCACCGTTTGTCGTACAGTTTCCCGCCGGTGAAGCCGACGAAAGGTGTCAGTTGAGCGCAGTAGTGGGTTCTCCAATGCAAGAGCGACGTGTAGAGCAGCGCATTCACGAAAACGTGCAATGATTCCGGGCGTATGAGCATAACAATAAACCACTCTGACTCACGGAAGCAGAAGGAAGCATCCACTTGTGCAATCTCTCTTCCCGTGTTTCTCCCTTGGCCGCCTGCTCGTACACCCGCATACGGAACGATATCACGACTTTAGAGCTTAATTCTTCCTTTAAAAGAGTGAGAGAGAGAGGGGGGGGGCGAGGGTGTCTGTGTGAAAAAGAAGAAAGAAGGAAGATATGAAAGCGATTCGGAAATAACGCCGAAAAATTCCGAGATGGGTGTTATAATAGCTTATTCCGGCATACATGACGAAAAGGGGGACTTAATATTCGCGCGATCCTCGTAATTGCTCGGCGGTAGAATTTATCCGACGATTTGTGACTTCAGCACGTCGCGTTGCTTCCTCTTGTCGTCGGCCAATTTGCCGACGCATTTTTCGCGCGATGTGACGTTCAACTGAAGGGATAAAAAAAAATTTCTCCTCCTGATAAAAATGTAATCGATGGATGCGCGTGGAATGCACTGTAGAGTGTAGTCAAATTACAGCGATATAGGTACTAATGCTATTGCTCACGTATTTATTTTCGAGTCATCGCATTGTTTTATTTCAGCTTTCATATCATTAAATTTCTCGTTACCATGTTTACGTAATTCTAGTAGATTCTTCTCCAATTGTAAGTGTATACATATTTAACTCTAACGTTATCCACGTGAAGTGTAAAATATACCCGAGTCTTAAAAATGTACTAAATTTACAGAATAAACATTTGTTTAGTCCCGTTAATTGCACAAATTGTTTCGTAATTAAAGAAAAAAAATTGCGCTTATCTTCCTTTGAGAGATATGTAAAATATTATCAACATTTAATTGTAAATCCTGAAAGAGAATAATAAAAATTGAAATCCAATATTTGGGCGTAAAATACACCTCCCATGCGAGTGTTTACGTTATAAGGAAACTACGCGAGTACAATTAAAATAGAGAGAGACATAAATTTTAATAAATAATTTTATGTGTTTACATTAATGTATAAAAGAAAATATTAAACACTTATACGTTAGCAAATATCAATGCAAACAAGTATCGCGAAAATAATATATTTCAATTTTATGTCGTACTTATTCTACGTCCGTACAAGCTGATTTTCCGTCGCGTTAAGCATTTTGGATTTAAGTGGACATGTTCTCGCTGTCGGAGCAACGAATTCAACTTGGGTAGCGCACGAAAGATAAACGCTGGGAAATTATAGCGCGACCACCGGGACACGGAGATATATACCCAGACGGAAGAAAGGGGAACGGCATCTCTTTGAACTAACATGTAAGCGAACACAGATGAACACGGACAACATGTGACGTCGATATAAATTACTCCATAGTTTAATGGTGCATTCCGAGCCGGATCCGCGAGTAGCAATAATGTGGGCAAACGTTACTTTGTGTCACAGTAGAGTGCAAGACTGGTCTGCTGAAATTAGTTATTACTGTGTAAGCATTGAATATATAACGTGACTCGCGTACAATGTATCGCGTAATGCGCATTCGCAGGACCTTCCACATGTAAAGTTTCTCGGTCAGCATGAACTTACCAAATGCACTTCCTACTATGAATAGTTTGGATTACTTATAGTATCTTCGTACAATTGGTAAACAAATTAAATACATGTTTTTGACATCAAATTTCTAAAACTACTCATAGTCCAATTTTAAGCTAATTGTTTCTTAAAGTAATAGTTATTTAATTAGTCAAGAGAAGGAAAAATTGGGATATGTATATATATTCTTGGAGCAAACGAATTCACACGAGAATCATACGAGCGATTACAAAGTTCGTGATCTTAATCCATCTTGTACTTAGCCGAAGTCTTCACCATCTAGAGCGCACTTGATCATTTAATTACGGCACTACTTGCGCAAGTATGCAAATTCGCAACGTTTTGCGCAAGACAAAGTTGCTATTTCAGCTAAGCGATTCAATCTCAAGAAATACGTTTGATGCAGAACGCAAGAATCGGTTAAATGCGAAAAGACTAAATTCTGGAAGTTTGAAACAAAAGCACGTATTAAGACGTTATAGAAAATGCTGGAAAGAATTAAATGGAAAAAAGTAACTATAGCTATAATCTCGTATAATATACGTATATCTCTTCCGGAAAACTTCACATTATACCACGATAGAATTGTTGTTGAAAAATTATTAAAACGATTATTTCGCACTTTAATTGCCAAGCAAAATCACTTTGTCCATTCCAAATGTGCTGAGTAGCAAACACTTTATGCTTAAACTACAACAAACGCGATATAAAGTAGCATTTCAACGAGTTACTCTCACGCTACAACCACTTAAGTAAACGAGGAGCAAACAGGCAAAATCCGCGGCGGCGTCGCCATTCTACGAGACAAAGGACGGTACGCAAGAGACAGGAGCGAGGAGAGACAGGGACGAAGATGGATCGCGTCGATCCTACTTGCTTCATGCATTCTATGTGCCGCGATGTTTCGCAAGTTTCTCCTTTGCGCTTGAACCCTTCCTGCGTAATGTGTAACGCTCTCCTGAAATTTCACGAAGGCATTTAGCGCGACACCTCTGTAGCCGATAAATGTTGAAAACGGGGTAGAACGACGGTGACAAGAGGGTGAACGTCGTGCCACGATGTCGAGGTGCACCGACGAATCCGAGCGAGTCTTCAGGCGCCATTGTCGGGAAGTGCTTGCGTCTGTAAACTAGATGGAAAAGCTCGAGCTAGAACGAAACGATAATTAACACTGCCCCGGCCCATTTCTCCCGATATTTTATTTGACTCGAGCGCCTTAATTAATGGTTGCAACCACGCTGTGGATTATGAAGTATTAATAATTGTTCAACGCATCGATGGAATATCATATTATCGTATAAACGCGCATGTTACAAACAATGTAATTGCTACAACTCTATTTTCTGCGTATGCAGCATATTAAAATTAAATTACGCGGGCGTAAGAGAGGATGCAGTCCCACAAATTGGAAGCCAGAAAAAAATTATTTTTCTTAAATTAACATTTAATTATTTTTACATAGAGTGTACAGAGACAACTCATTATATGCATTATGTGCAAATACACAGGCACACGTTTTTAATTGAAATTTTTAATTGAACTTTTTAATTGAAATCAATTTAATTTTAAATTATTTACAACAATTGAAATTAATTTTGAATTATTTACGACAATTGAAAATGTTTACGCTTCGTATGATATACCAATTTTCTACTTAACATTAAATTAGCATGGTAAGCAACGATCAGGGATATTGAAGGCACGCTTAATTTCCTTATTTGCAGAAGAACAACATACGGTTGATCGATTCGCAGCACATCGTCATTATCCTCGTCGTTTTCTCTCTAATTATGTTTGGCATGAGCTTTGCCTTCGTCTTCAACTGCGTCCGGAAGCTCATCCGCGATCACCGCATTATCCAGGTGAGTGAATTTTATTTTCCTATCACGAATCCCGAGCTTTCTCTCTCCCTCTCTCTCTTTCCCTCTTTGTTCTATCGTGCCTTCAGTTACAGTAAACGAGAGGTCGGAAAACGGAGTCTCTACGGAAATACGCGAAGGTTTCCTACATTTCAGAAAATATTTCATAAAAGTTGTTCCGCGGATGTTCTCCTTCGTAAATACATATCGTATTATTTATATAAAATTGTTGATTACGATCGAGACTTGGTTGCAAGTTTTATTAAAAATCGACAATACGTTTTCCTACAGCGTCAAGACGGGAGCATTTTTCTTTTTACGATCGCGCAATATTTCAGTGTGCTTACAAAATTTATACAATAGATCCTCGGTGACGTGACATTGCTTTGACGATGTGGTGTCTTTATTTCTCACCATTGGAGGTCGACGAAAGAAGTAATGAAAGTATTGATCGTAACGTTCCTTTCCGTCCGCACGAAACAATGTAAAAATTCAGTTTTGTCGTTTTTTTTAATTCTTGTGTCTTCATTTGCCTAATTATTTAAATATTTAAAGCCTCAATAAGGCCGCTTGTTTTACAACAATTAGCTATCAAATGCCGCTCTTGTTTAATTAGGTCGCAGAAAGGTAATATTTAAACGAATGTACTATATATAGTGATTGCATTTTTCCAAATAATAATTATGCCAACACGTAAATATTTCTTCTGTGTTATTAGTCTAATGTGACATTTCTCATATGTATACATATTATTGTACTTGTAATATATTATAATATACTGAATTGAAATGATACGAAACGTTCGTTGCTGAATTTCCATTTGTATAAGTCACGAATGGAAAGGTTTATTTTGAACATAATTTAAAAGAGCGCTTTGGGGCAAAAAAATCATTACTTACTTTCCATAAAATATTTCTAAGTAGAATTTTTCAACTTTGAAGACTTGGAGCAAAGATAAAATAATTCATTTTCGCGCATTATGAAGGCTCTTGCCAATTTTGCACGATCAACATGGAAATGGCTTAAGTTTGTTGGAGCGTAAAACTTGGCAATAAAACAAAGTCTTTAAGCTTCAGAATTGCGTTTTTAAAAATTGTCCTATTTTTCATAAACATAAGTTTGTATCGTAATTTTTCCATCAATTTGTAATAAATTAGTAATGTGCCTTAATAAACTTACTCCTTGTCAAAAAGTCTGTATTATCATATTTAAATAACAAATTTGAATTACTTATACGAGTAAGCTTATTTTCTGCTTTAATTTAATTATTTTTAACAATAATTATGTATGTAAATCGCATGCAGCGCCACGAAGCGATACATGAGATATAATGAAACAATAGAGAAATTATTTATTTGATGAAATAAATTATTTTATTTAATTAAAATTTGTATAAAGTAAATTATTAAAAATAATTTCTATAAACTCATTCAGCTGTCGGATTTCAGCTTTCAGACTTTTGTAAAATTGGACATATTTTCGTGAAAAATATTTTGCCTATTTGTAATCGAAATAACATTGTGTACGAAAAACAAATGCCAGTTTCTGCAATTCTCGCAGAAATGCGCATAGAATGAAAGGAAAACAACAATGGATACCACAGATTATTTAAGATCAACAAAGTTATAATTTATTCTAGTACGATTTTATCAATTTCACGGTGCGAAAATACTTCTTATTTACGCAATAAATAAAGTAAGGGCGACCAAACTATATTCACTTTTTAAAATTTATCAGTAGAGCCATTTTTTTGTGAAAAACCGTTTGTGTTTCTTTTTAAGCGTATCAAGAAAATAATATTTTAAATTTACTAATAAACTTTACATGCAGATTTTTGTATTCGTCACTATGCAACGTTTCGTGTCTACGTTTTCTTGTAGGAGCACATAAGACAGTCCAGAGAGAATCGCTTAGACGAACTGGGTAGAAAATCGACGCCGTGTCCAATTTCGGTTTCCACAACAGATCTACATGATCATGGCAGCGAATCGCCCAGTTTGGAAGTGTTGCCCAGCAAGGAACTGATGCCACCCACCACTATGATACTTCAGGAGTATACCAAGGACCTTGTCCTCGAGATGACTTACAACACGAGCGACATCACCGACATTCACCAAAGCAATAACGTGAGCAACGCCACTCAGGAACGTCTGCAGGAGTCCAGCGAGGAGCCGGAGATGCGTGACAATTGCTGCCAAACCCGAGAAAGCCTTTTCGAGCCGCGGATACCAGACGCGGGGGTGCCGCTGGGTTTCACGACCTTTGGCGTGCGCGCTCCCAGCTCTCAGAACGGGACCAGTCTTCACAATCATCATCATCATTACCATCATCGTCAGCAGTCGCAACAAAGTCCGCAACAGTCTCATCAGAGCGTGCAGTCGTCGCAGCCGAGCTCGCAACTGTCTCAGCAGAGCTCGCAGCAACAGAGCATTTCTCAATGCTCCGGCTGTAGCCCGGCGTCCCGCGGACGGGACGGCAGTATGGGTATCTGTCCGAAGCACAATCCCATACCGGCGCCACCCGGCTGGTCCTCGACGACCGAGTCCAATTATCCACTGCCCGCGCCGCAGACTGCCCAGTACCCGGAACAGTTGGACTACCCGTCCTACCAGAGATTCCAAAGTCCCAAGCCCAGCAGAGAGCCCAGCGGCGTTTATCGACAGTCGCCCAAGTTTATACGGCAGCCCACCGTGGGCTCCGGCGAGAGATACGGTAGTTCCGTATACGGATCCGGCCACGGCTCTAGTAATACCACGTCCAGCACGTCGCAATACTCCTCCGGCAATACGTCTACCAAGCGGCAGCCTCAGCCGACAATGGACCCGAGGTATCGGGCGGAGGCGGTGATCGAGGTGGACCAGAGACGGCCGTTCAGCATAGAGAGCACAAAAAGCGCCCCGGACGTGATCGCGACGCACTGACGCCGGGGTCCAGGGGATTGGGAGCCCTACAAGAGACGCCATCCCCGCCAAAATTGTCCGTCGGCGACTTGCAGTGGGAACAAGGTGACCGTCGCCACGCAGAGTTCTCTCGACGACGACGCCTCGACGAGCTCCACCGTAGAAGCGAACTCCTCCTCCTGATCCACGTGTCGCGACGCGCTCGATCGCGAGAAATCGGGCGAGAAATTACTTACGGTCAGTGACTTCTGCGATCGCGAATTGTCGAGAATCAAGCAGCAGTCCGGGAGCGGTGATATATCGACTCATATCCATCCGACCGGAGAGAGACACGTCGAGGGATTCTCTGGTGAATCGACGAAACTGGAGGGATCGACAACAATCAGTGACGCGTCTGGTTCCAATTCAATCAACGTCAGCGCGGAGTCTCGATTCGACGGTCCGATCAACCATCCCACGCCGTGCCCGATAAATCGCGCCGGCTGGACGACGGCGGGCGATTCGCTGCTTTCGAGACCGTGGCGAGCGAAGGCAGCTTTGAAGCTGCACGACTTGCCGATTCTACAACCGCCGGAGGGCTTCAGGGTACCTGTGTTCAGGTGCAGGACTCCGACTCTCTCCTGGCAGCACTGCGGGTGTCTTTCGCACGCGCATCTACCGCCGCGGCGATCATCGATCGCTTGGAGTGCCTTCGAGCGATGCAGCTTGGACCCCATGTATCGCACCTGGCCTAATCGAGCCACGAGGAGATTCGGTCGTCCTTCGAGAAGAACGGTTGGCACTCAGAGCTCTTTCGACGGCGCTAGATCGTCCCTCGGTTTCCTTCGATGCGTCGTCAGATCGATCGACATGACGGAGAGATCGCTGGACCAGGAGATCGGAGCTTCTATATCTTTCTAGTGTTCGCTTTACAGTTTGAACCACACCCCGGCCGATTTTCGCGTCTCTGCTACGTTTTTCTACACACGCGGCGCGCACACGCTTTGATCTCACACGCGAGCCGCCGCGTTTCTTTCTCGAAGGAAAACGTGAATTTTCTCCAACGCGGGCTTAATGTTAATCGTATCGTCGTTAAAAACGATAAGAGAGTGTACATCAATCATGTATATAGCCGTGTCTGCGGTAAGTTATCGTTAGTATGAGTGCGATCCTAATAAGCAGTGACAACTGTATTCGCTTAGAGTTGGGGCGTTTCCTAGAGGAGGTAAAAGTAAAGAGATATTGTCGCATCAGTCAGGCGGACCAGGTAAGTGCGACAGTTTGTAGTATCGTGCGAATAAGTTTCTGACGGAAGCAATTGAAACCAAGCAATCGAGAATTATTTTGCCCCATAAACAATGGCCGCCTTTCACGCTATCTGTGCGATAAAGGAATCGTGAGACGGAACAGAAGAACGACAAAAAAAAATCTGGACCTTAGACTCCGGGTCAGTACTTAAGCGCGATTAAATCGAGTCGTTTGAAGTATTCGCGGTATACTTATATACAGAAAAAAAATGAAGGAAAAAGGAGAGAAACGCGCCGTCGATTCCGAGTGAAGATGAAAGGATTCTTTTGCTTTTGAACTCGCACTTGTGTATAAAGTACATTTAATAGTATTTATTTGTATTTACATATTTGCATTAATATATTATTCTAATATCTTTTTCATAATCTTTCTTTTAGCAGTGTACACGTAACGACTTTGGTTTAACATTATATCTAAAAACTGCAATGCGGAGTAATATTGCACCAGTGTAATTAATCTTGCGATGAAAAAAATTTATCTGGGTTATAGAGTGAAACGAGTTTTCTTTTTCATTTCGAACATTTCCCTTAAATTATATCAAACCAAAGTCTCGTGAAATGTTCTGGACCGATGTGACTTTTATTTTCATTAGAATAAAAATTCTGCCGGGGAAAGATGAAAATTGTATCGTGCCGTGACAGAAATTCTTCCGAATGTTCGAATAATTTTCGCGAGCCCGTAATGGGGCAGCGTGAGATAAGAAAACGCGCTCTATCGATGCTGATTATTGATTTCTGCGAAATCTCGCGGGCTTAATGGAACGTAACATATCGGGAACGGAACTTCATTCGTTCTTACACGTAGCACCGCCTGGGAACAGAGGCGGGAATCGAGGGCTATTAATCACTCGTTAACCGATGAGAAAAACAAACCTCCACGATGGCCTGCGGTCTTCTCCACTTAGTCGCAAGGAAAAACGCGAATTAAAGTGATTCGTGGGGTTTCCCTCGTGCGTGAAAAAAAGAAGAAACGGCTAATTATTTTGATCGAACAGGCACCTCGCGAGTTATCGATTCAGTGCGAATTTGAGGAAGAAATTCAAACCGTATATCCCTGGATAAGGCCACTGGATTCGCAGAACATTGTGTTTCTCTGATATCCAACGTATTCCCATCACGTATAAGTCTAACCGTGTGCTTCGTGAAACGATACTTCTTCTTTAGCAACGCTGCGTGTAGCGTGCCGGAAGACGTTTCCGATAATTCTTCCTGCGAATCTATCGCAGCTGTGGATCAAACAAAGGATTAAGGTGGGAGGTAAAACGCGATGTTCTAACATTCGATTTTAGGCGTGTGTTCACGTTCCGCATTTAATCCTAAAATGTGCCGACTGAAATGCGACTCTAGATAGAAAATGCAAATCCGAGTTTTGCTTCTCGGTATCGTTTAACGATATCCCCGCGGAATGCGACTGGCATTGATCGGCGTCAAGAGAGAATGAGAGAGAGAGAGAGTGAGAGAGAGAGAGAGAGAGAGAGAGGGGGGGGATCTGCAATGATGTGCAGACGCGTGCGCGACGATAATATTAGGCGAACTATTTTTACATGTGGTGAGATTTCTACGGAAACGTGCGGGTTTGCGCGCGCTCGGTCAGCAGGTAGTTGAAGAGATGCATTTATAATTCGTAATACACACACACGTACGCACGTTATTTCACACATCCACGTGGATATTTGACCAATTTGCGTATATGTGCATGCACGCACGCCACGCCACGCCCGATCGCGTCAAATTTGTATCTCCGATCGGCCGGCACGCGCAGCTGCTCACGATCCACGAACGCGGTACTTATTTTCATCAGCACCCCGGGATGTGAGTTGAATATCGGACAAACGGCGGCCTTGCGTCTATTTTACGAGTGCCGCCGGGGACGTCTGAAATCACACGCGGTCTGATAGTCACCCAAGCATGATAGCGCGAGCATGCACGCGACGGCTGCACAGCTTCCGCTTTAAGCTCTGTGTGCGAACCATTAGATCACCCAGCGACTCTGCAGCTGGACGGGCCGCCATTAATTCTTGTATATGGTTAATTCCTTGTAAATGTTGAAAGCAATGTTACATATGCCGCTTTTCTGTCTAATTTACAATTTAGCTGAATAGTGTATAATGAATAATAATAAGTTACTCGCTGCGAAGCATAGGGCATTATTTATTTTGACAGTGATACTTTAAGCTTTCCGTCAGAAAATATATGGATTTTACTTTCAGTTACCTTCTCAAAATCTCTCCCCCGTTTCTTCGTCAAGTTACAAACTTAAAAATACTTCCTGTATTACTGTCTCACTCAATATCTATCGATCGTCCCCTATCTACTACCCTTAATACTTATTCATCCGATATGTTCCTTATTATGCTTATTTATTTATAAATTAACCCACTATTTATATTAAAAATTTTTTTCCAGTTGTGTACTTTTAAAAGACGGTGTAATATTATTAACTTTTTGTTCTAAACTCTTGCTGAGTAGTTTATTTGTTAATGAGTTTTCTAAAAGACGCTTCTCTATTCATGAAAAATCCACGTTCTTTTAATTTAGAAAATAATATGTGTCGTTATTGTTACTAATGTTATTACTACTAATAGGAAAGGTATAGAAATAATTGTATATACTTGTGTGTATTACGACGAAATCTGATCTGAACAAGCTAAAACCTCTTCGGACGACGAGGGGAAAAAAGCTCGAGTCCTAACAAGAAAAACATATGTGACTTGTATACATATATATATATAATCGTACATATCCGATGCAACAGTATTACGACTAAACGATATATTTCATTGAGTATGATTTACCTTCGCGTGTCCCCTTCGTGCCATTTCGACATTTGATTCTGTCCTCACGCAGAATGTGTACACACACCAAAAGAAATAAAAGAATGCGACCGTGCGTGCGCAGACTTCTGTATCCACGACCAGATCGCTAATTAAATTAGTCAATTAAATTAAATTGATCGAGAGCATGCGTGAAAATCACTTATGATCGAGAGAACTGTGTTCACAGTGCAGTTTGGAAGCAAATCAAGACCTAATCGAGTAATCCGAAATTTATGTACAGATCACGTGTTAACGTTTAACGTGTAGAACAGAATGTACAGAGTGTACACATTTGTATATAAACTCTCTACAATACGAATACCAAGAAGATACACACGAGAGGAATGATGAATATAGTACTTTTAAAATAAACTGCCCATTTTCTGCCCTAATTTCCTTCACCTGATCCGAACGAGATGTATCACGAGGCTTTTAGCAAGCTTTTAAGGTGAGTCAACTTTGTGCGAGAGGAAATCGGTAAGAAAGGATTCGCTTTTAGTTGTACTACTTGCTCTCGAAAATCATTGTTATCTACGTGTTCACGATAATTGAGACACGACCGTGTTTTGTGCAGTCCGCGAGTTGTTCCTCTTATCGACTTCTTTCTCGCTCCAATTCTTAAATTTTTTATGTAAAATACCAGTTCATCGTTCGTTTCGCTTTATCTCATAACTAATCTGAAAAACTCAATTCGAGAAAGCCAGATATAAAATTTGTCGCGTCCTGTACCCATATTAAGAATTGAGGACACAATTTTTCCCCGCCGTTACTAAACTTCACTCGCAGCTTTATATTACAATTTTTTTCCGCAGTTTATATTTTTATCTCGCCGCATAAGCACAATAATGCCATACATAAAGCCACGTAATTATGTGAAAGATGAAAAACCGTATTATCCGATAATTCTCTCAGTGGATCCGCCAAGTACAGATTTTATCACCATATTTTCTGTGTCGTACATATTCACACAGAATTTATTATGTTTGCATTTATCAAGCGCACGTAAATTTATGCTCTTTTTAATATTCTGCTTAAAGAGAAAATGAAAAAAATTGAAGTTTTAACATTTGGTATTTTAGACACATCTTTATAATTTAAAGAAATATTGTAAGGTTAATTTAAATTCTTGCGCTTTCTACTATATTATCTTGCGATTGTCTTTTGTTACAATTTCGTTCTCTCTTTCGATATGGAGCGTTATTACATTCTGTTCCACATCCCGTATCAATAATATTTTCAGAGTTTGTTTCTTCCACGTGGAATCAACTTACCTAATTATTGCAACACTGCGTTTTTCATCAAATACATCCCTGTTTTCACGTCAGCCAAACAGCATACTCTTTCGTATGTATCAGGAGTTTCTGTTGAAAAAATAAATATATTATTTACCCTATTTGTATAAAAATGTGTAAAAAGAGAATGAAACTTTAGTTTTATCTGTTATAACTATTTACAACTTCTTTTAACCAGAAAATTTTTAACTACGAATTTAAATTGTAATTTTGCTTAAATAACATTTATAATTGTTAAATTAAAACTCTGGAAGAGTGTGGCAGTAATAAATATTACGTATTTTTAAAACTTTGTAAATTATATAATACATATATGTGTATTATCAAAGTTGTTCTAGGGAGATTAAATATTGTTGTAAAAGGGTAAACACAGGACAGTATCTGAATTGTCTTGTTTGCTACGTAATGGAGTAATTTTCACGAATGTTGCCACGATTTTTCGAAGAGACTTTACGACGAAATAAAACGGTGGACAAGCAGACGCAAATAATGAAGACAAATGATGCGAGAAACTGCACACACGGAGAGATCGATGGTGACCGCATAGCTTTCCACTGTTACGTATAAAATATTGTAGTATATAAATATAACAAGTACTTTAAAAATATATATTTCTATTTATATTTACAGACTCCCTTCAGTCCTTATGGTATTCAGCCCTTACTGTATTAATGATAAAAATATCATCCCTACAGCAATGTATGTAAAGTAGAATAACACTAAAATAGAATAACGTTCAGCTTCCTCTTCTGCAACGTTTGCAATTTGTTTATACGCGCCAGCTACATAATTATGTTAAACTCACGTAAATAAAAAATATAATTGATTTTCACGTAATTCCATAAATTTCACGTAAATAAAAAAATGAACGTAAAAAAATAATTAATAAATATAATACATGATCATTTACGGAATATTTATTCCAGTAAACAGTGCACTTGTTGCAAAATATTAAAACGTCAAGGACAAATTAATTTTGTATTAGATAATATCTTTTCTTCAGTCTATTAAAATAAAACAGAATATAGACGTGTGTTTAATAATTGATTTGTACAATTTTAAACTTTCAGCTTGCTGCACTTCAGAATTCCACCATACTAAAAAATTATTTACGATGCGAGATCTACATTACAAACGCTTATATCTTATGCTCCATACAGGTAAAATTCGTAATATACATTACAGTGTACCAAAATAAAGTCTTCAAAGCAAAAATCCGATTTATACATATATATCAATCGAGATAATAAAACCGATGGGATTTTGATTTCTCGGCGCTTCCCAGTTACAAACGCGCGTGCAGTCCTCCCTCATGAATTTATTCATAGCAAATATAAAACTATTCATGAACTAGATCCGACTGTGTGGTATGTCGCCGGTCGAATCGTCGCGGAGAAATGGCGCGTGAGTTACGCCGCTCGCGCTGTACCTTTGCGTCGCACTCGAGGCACAATTTATCGCCGCGGTGACATTGAGCGTGCATAACGACGAAAAGTTTCGATACACGACGGGAGGCGGCGTTTCACGGTATGGATACAACAATTTTTCGGCCACGCTTTTCGCCTAAATACAGCCGCGCCCAAAAGCATAAAGTAACTCGAGTGAATTGCGAGGAACAGACATCAGTCATTTAACACATGTCTATTAAAGAAAGCGAAACGCAGAGCCCAGTTTTTCAAACCTTGATATTAAGTACATTTAGATATTTATTACATGTATAATTTTTAGTACAAGAGTTTACTGCGCTTTTAACCTCAACTTAGCATTTTCTAGTTTCAGAAGTTAAAAACTTTCAATTTTTTATGTACTTTGTTATTTAACAAATTTTATTATTATTAATCATTCAGCATAAAATTTATTGTTTACTTTTACTTTAAACGCAGTCTAATTAAATGTGTATATTTAAAAAAAATATATATATACATATATTTATTTATAATTTATTAAATCTTTTAAGTATAAAAAAATTAATATACATATTAAAATTTACTAAAAATATATTTTATACTTTTCACCAGGACTGTACAAAAGCGGACTTTCGTTGTATCCGTTTCGCCAACTGTTTGTCAACGCTAACTAAATGTTTTTACCGTACCGTAGAAGAGTCGTTGCTACCGGTCGTGGTACATATAAATATATATGTATGTATTCGTCAGCAGAGAAATGGCTACGTTCATCTCTAGTGCGGCGCAATGTGTTATGAGTTTTAAGTCGTAATATAATCCAAATGGGTTTCTTACATTTGTTACGGCTAGAATATTCTTGTCCAAGGTACACAAGGGAATAGAATACTCTATGTATCCTTCCATAAATCAAAGCGAATTTTAAGAATAACAAAATATCATTCGTTATTTAAACTAGTGTTTGAAATTGCGTCTATAAATTGCAAAATCGTTTTCTTCCTTACATTTTACTTTATTAGTTTTAAAAACTGAATTGAAGAGTAAGAATTGTTAACGAGTAACTAAAATTAACAAATTTTTTTCTCTGAAATGCGGATGAAACAATAAAATCACGACAGAGATTTTCGGAAACTGGGCTAATCCACGTAATATAAAGTTCTCATATATTTCTAATACCAATGCACCGCAACGTATTTTTGTTTAATCGTTAAATCGGATTGCACAGTCGAATTTTTTGAAGTTGTGACTGTGGCTCGCGCAACGGCTTACTAAAGTTGAAATTAGTGGTATCTCTAATAATAACCTGGGTTAGAAAACTCTGAATAATTAACAGAAAATAGAGTAATTAGTTTGTTACAATCCTCTTTCAATTTTTGACGATAAATGGAAAGACGACTGTTCGACTAGTGTAAATTAAGATTCAATAAGAATTAATGCGCCAGCAAACAATGTACACAATACACGATTATTTTGCACAAACACTCTCCATTACCTCCGGATAGAAGTAACAAACTATGCTTATGAAGAATTCGTTTAACCCACATAATCGAAATTAAGTGTAAAGTTATAATCTGCGTTCGTGATCATGTAAAATTCTATCTTATCGCATCGCGCATCCATTAATTGATTTCACACGAAAATTCTATATTAGAAAATGTAAAAACACTTTGAAGAATATTATCGTGATTTTCACATATCCTTGATTCCGACACAATACGACTTGGTAACCATTGGACACGATAAAAATCGAAGACACTGACCATCGGATTACGTATGGTGCAATCAGTTAAATTGTGTAATTTTAATTAATGAACTGCGTGTCAACCGTCGACTTGACTAATGAGGGAAATCATGCGGTGCCCCTCGCCGATTTAAACGGTGATTTTTCTATGTGTCCTTGATGAGGAAGAGATTTTGTGAAAGTATAGAAGCGTCGTACACCGCTTGTTGGAAAACTTTTAACATTTTTTTTTGGACGAATGCGTGAAAAGCGCGCGCTCATACTTTTACAAAATCTCTTCCTCATCGAAGACTACACATTGAAAAATCATCGCTTAAATCGGCGAGGGGAACCGCGTGTCATCCCCTTGTCAGTTAATTAAATTTCACCACACCGGTACCGTCCTCAAATGCTTGCTGTGTCGATATTCCGCCGAAAGCGAAGAATAAGAGAGCTTTCAAGAAAAAGAATGAATTATGTGTCGTGGATCTTTCTTCGCTTCTCGCTGGTTCTTTCAGAGGTGAGCATTTAATTTCCTTTTAATGAAGTGTACTGAAACGTTCCGCGAGACAAGTTATAGGAAGAATAAATTTATCTTGAAGCATATAATAGCTCGCTGTTATTATCGAGACGGAATTCTTCTATAAAAATAAGAAAACAAGAGTGTAATTTAATATTCAATTTTGTCGGTTAAGAAAATACCTGTTTCAAAATATGCGAGGTAGCTTCAAAAGTCGATATAAATATAGTATATCCATTTGCGGAATTCATACGTGAACTTTTTAGTAAATTAAAGAAAATACTTTTTAACCCAGAACTAGTTTAGCAGAACCGTTTCGTAATATCACGCGCGAAACGGCTGAATATAGTACATTACACAACGTTATGTGTACTTTGCGCCAGGCCCAGCAATACTCGATGCATCTTTAACAGCATCAGGGTAAAATTCCTAGCGGTATAAACGTCGACGCCGAGATGGGCCAATTTCACGGCGTGCGCTGTATAAGAAAGAATTCTACCGCAAAAAGTACCGACATTACCTGGGATTAAACAGTACCTGCGTAAAGTGAGAACGGCAGAAAACGAGCTCCCGCTGCTTCTTTTATACTTCGTAGTACATTTCTTAACCGGTGAACTCCAAACTCACCCTTCGTCGATTCCCGCCGATATAATTTCAAACAATTACTGAACTGCCAGAGAATAGTTTTAAGTGGGTTTTTCCTCGGCCATAGTCATCGTTATATTATTTGTATCTCATATGATTAAATACATTTTCTTCGTAAATTTATATACAATGTTATAACACGTTTAATGTACAGAGATCTTCTAAATTTCCTCAAAATAATCATTGAGATGTTACGTATTAATTTAGGCAACGGTAATATTTTTTATTTTTAAGCCAAGATCACACAAAATGCATACGAGATCAGTTCTATGGTGAATCTGTTTTCTTTTTCTAACGTCTCAGACAGCTGCTTTTTATTTGACATTTTCTCTTTTTAAGAACATCGGTTCTTAAAACTACGTGTAGTAATTCACAAATAGAAATATTGGATTAATTCACTTTGGATGCGTCTTTTGAACCACGTATATGTAAATAAGATAATTGAATTACGCTGCTGTCATTACGGATACCCGCAGTCTGAATTTATCTTTGCCTCGTCGAAATTTAATCTTACTGCTCCTGCGCCGAGGAGTTTTGAAGAGGAAATCTGGAAGAGGTCAGACGGGTCTAGGTCGGGTTAAACTTATACGAAGCTTAGCAGGGAAACACGAGAAGGCATCGTGGCAGAAACAGTATCCAGGTTAACGTTTCCCTTCCACATCAAAATTTTCTTTTCAATTAATGTGTGATGAGACTGTTAAATAAATATAACATACACAAACAGCTTTATATCATTTCTTGGGATAAAATAAGAAATGTTTATCGATAAAAATATCATAAATAAATATAATTATAGTATTTAATTACTGGTTGATTAATATTAGTATTAATTCAACAATGAATGCCTAAATTTTGTTATTTACACAGAAAGGTAAAAATACATTTTGTTGCTTGATAACTTATAGATATTAATATTTGTAGTAATTATTTATTCATTAAAGAGGAAACATTAGAGAGTACAAATCACAAACGATTAACTCTTCCACAATAAATTTAATTTGGTTTCACCTATGTTTTCGTTTCTGTAATAATTAATTTTGTTCGCTAAAATTGGACTGTTCTAGTAAAATAATTGCAACTGTACTAGTGTTTCTTATAAGTATTAATTACACATGATTAATATGATCATTAATTCGAGTTAATAAGAATTCTAGTAGGTACTATTGCGAATTGAAGAGAAGTAAAAGACCGCATTGTCGCAAGAGCAACCGCTCCAATGGCGGCACTTTTTTTCCTAAATGTCCTCACGATTCCTCGAGAGGATTCGATAATCGGAATAAAGTAACTGCGATGGAGCCCGAAAGAACCAAGAGAAATTCCGGTGATATGCGGGCGGTGACGAAGTTTGCGAGTTACGACTGCAGAAGTCTCGTGGCTGGCTGGAAAAAAGGAGACGGCAGGGTGCAGCTTTCCGCTTCATCTGTATTTATTGTCAGGCGGGTTACGGCACCGAAGTCGAGAGTTTTATGCTCATTGGTGGATCGTGTCTTTATGACGCCTCGCTGTAAAATAAGCATTCCCGGGGCTTTTCCGAAGGAGGAGGATACCGACGTGGTGCCCGTGTACCGCCGGAGGAATCGTCGGAATGGACTTTCTATATTACGTCTATATGTACAATATATAGTACGCACGCGTAGGAAAACCGGACATTGCAGTAAATCTAGCTCTGTGTATTGCAGATACGCGTAAATCCACCTAAATATAAACTGGAAACGAGAGAACACTCAAGATATTATTATTGCTCCAAAATAGAACCGGGAAAATTTATTCCTATGCATAATACGGACACTCGTAGAATATACTAATCCATTCTAAATTTCGGCTCATTTCTATTTCAATATATTGAACTGGAGAGAATAAATTTTAATTTGCACGGACGTCGATAATGGATAAATTATCCGGAGAAAGAAAGACTAATTAAAGAAACCCGGTTTCTTTATTCCACGGACGTCTGAAAACGCGTACATGTGAATCTTTTTCTCGTTTGTACCAGCAAATGAATCTTTGTCTGGAGGTAGCACGGTCATAAAATAAATTTTGCTTTCTTTCGCGCTTCCACGTTGAAACGAAGAACTACTGTCTTCCACGAATATTTCGATATTCTGACGTGAGGCTAGCAATGATGCTGTTATTCTGTACTGTCGTTCGCGAATTTTATGCAACGACGCGAACAATAAAATTTACAAGAGAATCGCATCTGATTGAACGATTTTATTGGATAAACAGAAATTATCATCAAACTTCTGAATCGCATTAGCAACTAGAAATCTTAAAGCGTTCGAGAGGTGAAGTCCTTTTTTCTTTTTCGAAAACTGCGAGATAAATTTCTCGCAATGGCCCTTGAGAGGCATTTAAAGGCCTTAAATACATTTAAGTGCCATTTGAAGCATATGCAGAGAGCTCTCATTATAAGTTGCCGTAAACTTTCGACAGAACAAAAAGTTTTACGTTATCAAACCTCTCTTTTGTATAATTTGGATATTTTACATCTTAATCTGAGTATACTTTTGTAACATTGTTTTTTGTTACACTCTCTTCGTTAAATTTACCTTAGTTGAAGCTCCCAAGAATTTTAATAAGATCGGCCAGCGGAAGTACGCAAAATTAGTAAAAGGCAGATTTGAAAATTACGTTTTAACACAGCTGAGAAAAATTAGTTCTTACCTCTCGCTGTGCGTGCATTTTATTTTAAGTAATACATAAAATTGCATGAGAGAGTAGCGTGGATGTGAATTCTTCTCTCCGCTTCCTCGGCGACTTCGTCTACGACAGAACGGATAGTAAATTCGTTTCGTCGAGAGAACGTAAAACTTCATTGAAAGTGCATTTGTCGTACGTCCCGGTATCTTCATTTCCCTGGGGACGAATTTACGCTCATTGGAAGATCACGATTTCATGACGCCTGGCTGTCTAACGGACTGACGTATAGCGTATTAAAGACACCTCTGGAACGCGCTCGTTTTGAACGGCCTATTGGAAAATTGTGTTTCTCCTCTCCTCTTGTGTAGGTTTTACCTGACGAGGCCATTACCTTTCGAAGACGGCGTATTTTCCGATGTGTCTCGCGGAGGGGCATAAATAACACGTTAATGGCCCCGCCATTCCAGACGCGATCGAACCAATTATTTCGTTCACCGGAGCACCGCGAGTTCAACGACGCGTCTCTTGCTAATGTTTCATTAATAGTCACATTTTAATGGCCGTTATATATACGCAGCAGCCTCGGATAATGTGTTTAATGTTGCGTGGTGCGTCGAAAGTCTGATTGCCAATAATAATCAATCATTTAAAACCGACTAACGAATTTTCAATTACGCCAAATTACGCAACTGTTAAAGCAGGATTTATTTAGACATAGAGATTGTCGCGTCAAAACGCATCTATTAAGCAATCCGTATATTCAAGGGTGTTAAATTATAAACGAATCTTTCAATTTAACTTAGAACGACAAGGACGGTTCGCGAAGCGCGCCTGAAAAATTGCATGCTTCCGGAAAACAATATACGGCCATTAGCCGTCACCTACCGGCATATCCATCGTATTTCATGGGGAGCGTAAAAGCGTTAACAGCCGCTGCAGAAGGCGTGGAGACTTATTTCGTGCAGGAGCGCGCGAGTAGAACAGTGATTTAATTATAACGTTTATAAAAGACGCGGCACTCAGAAGGCAGAAAAAATTTACATAATGTCAAGAAATATTTAACGGTGAATATCACATCGGTGTGAAAAGCTCGAAATTTGCTTTAGCATCGAGCTGTAACTCCGGCTCTAGAAACTGTATGCATGAATCGTCATCACAGCTTTTTCCACGTTCATTTATAAGATTTATAATTATGCGAAGTGGGAAAAGATGAAATTTTAATAATAATAGTTCGGTCTCAATTTGTCTAATTTGCTACATTATTAATTCTGAACAATTTCAATAAGCAAAGTGTACCTTCGCGGAAAGAAAAATGTAGCTGCCGTAGCTAAAAACTGCATGTAGCAACTAAACTTCAGTTGTAAAATATGGACAGCTAATATTCAGTTGTGACAGCTAAATGTTTTGCTACTGTGTCTATTGTATTAGGTGCGACAGCAAATCGTTCGCTGTAGCTTAAAAATTTATAGTTATGGCGGCAAAATATTTGTAGCAAACCATTAGCTACGGTAGCGAAAATTTTGTTTTCAACGTTGTAGAATGATTGTGAGATACTTTTTTAGACTTGTCAGTTTGATACTGCGTGTATCAATAACGTGACATTGTGATTTTTGATGCAGCAAAGCAGGCTCGGCTGTTATCACTTATGCGCATGAAGTAATTGAATTATCGTCGTCAGGTCATATACGGAATCCGAACTGGGAATTATTGGAAGAGAAAGGCAGGATCAACTGTTAATGCATATTAATGAGCATTAGCATAGTCATGCGCCAGCACTTTGCGGCTAAATAAATTAATGGCCGAACATTGAAAAATGCGTTTCCGCGGGATTAATGCACCGACATGCACATTCCGTGCCTTAAACTTCCAAGCCTTAATGGGGCTGTCGATTAAGGATTTAAGGCTAATGCTCCGTGCAAATACTTGCTCCCTAAAATCGCGGTTTTCCGTTCCTTTCGTGTTAGCTGCCTTTAAATAAAGGGAGCAATCTTGCGGCGACTGATCGAAAACGGATAGCTCCTTGCACGAGTGAGAAAAGATATCGGCGCTAAAGTCAAAACGAATTCTAATGCGCCGATCTATATTCTTCCCGCGTTTCCCGCAGTTCACTGTGCGAATACAAGCTTTTAACATAGTAATCCCTCACGTTTCCAAAATTATTCACAATAAAAGAAATGTAAAGATCATGTAAAGTCTTTTATTAACTTATAAGTACCTGTGTCACCTACAGTGTACTTTAAGTATCTGATATGTATCTTTTATTTTATGGCATATACGTATTGTACATTCGAGTGTATATACATGCATGTACATAAATAAGAACGTAAAAGGGAAATGACAAAATAGTTGCCGCGACTTATTTAATATATGAAGAATAAATTGATTACATACATTGAATGATTCTTCAATGTTGAGAACAAGTTTTTCGATCGAGTGCAGAAAATCGACGATTTTCTTCTACTCTCGAGAAGAATCTCTCTACAATCTGAAGAAGAATCTTGAACGCAAGTCCTCTCGAAAGTCAAGAAAATGCAATTCACACTGAAGGATACTTTCAATCTGACATACAATTCGGCGGTGAAAAGACGAATTGTCAACACCGTACTTATCATGATTCACAGTGTGAAAAGAATCGTGGGCACGATACAAGATCTAGCCTGCGGCTCTCCGAGAGAAACTTTATATAATCGCTTCTAAAATTTTAGACAATCGAAAACAATCATATTTTCTGCCTGATAATATAACATTTCTTTCAATCTTGTCAAAGACGTTGACTCCGGTTGATATGTTGTAAATATTTTCCCTTTCTAAAATATAGATGTTACCGGCATGAATGTCGTTAATATTGTACAGTTGAGACCTCTTTTCCGCGATGCCGATTGGTTTTCTCAAAGTACGGTACGCTTTACTTCTCTTTTAGATTCGTGTCATGCTTCAGCTCGCGTGTGAATTTTGACAGTTGTGCAAAAATATACTTAAAGAAAATTAGAGACTAAACAAAAAGTTAAAGAGAAAGAAGTTAAATTTAAATATCTAATTGAGTGAAGGAGAATGAAAGAAATTCTTATTCTTCTAATGAGATACAACGATAACTAATCTTTTTAAAAAGGTATATAAGAGATTTAATTATCGACGCTGTTCCGCGATGCTGATTTTCTCGCTTGGCTTTCTACCGCGAGTAGCTGTAGAATTTTGACAGAGTGTCAACGTCAGATTACGTCTTCTTCACATAAAAAAAAATCTTGTGTGAAGAACATCATGAATGAATATAAAATAAAGCCAAGTAGCGCGCGCAATGCCATTTCCAATAAAGTATTTAATACCAGTTTATATTATTATTAAAGTAGATAATTCGATAATTTTTGCCCATAATAAATGAAGATTTGCAATTTAGTAATATACATTTGTATGCCTCAACTAGTGAGATAAAATCTCTAATCTTAGTAATTAGAATTTAAGTAACAATGATTTTTGTTTCGAAACATTTTCTCGATTGAACAGAATTAATCGTTAATTTAATCAATACCAATAAACAGGGGCGTAGCTACCGCCGTATCAGCCGTATCAATGATATGGGGCCCCCGGGCTACTGGGGCCCCGATGTGTGTAACCCGACAGTCGGGTAGAAGGGCCCCACGACAAGTTTTGATACAGGGCCTGTCTAGGGCAAGCTACGCCACTGCCAATAAGTCCGCAGAATAATACACAAAGCGTAGTAACAGTCACGGAACAAAAAAAGACAACGAATTCTCAACGTTCGTAGTTGTTTTTCTATCGGCGCGGTGACGTACGATGTTTTTGCGTGCCATCGTGTACTGAAGGTCGCCGCACTATTCATTCGCTCGCCGAACGTCGTGCCGGCAGGCAGCGTACGAGAGTCGCTCCGCGCGTCGTATTACTTACGCGTTATCGATTTCCAAGACGCGATCGCGATAATTGTGGGGATAAAACGCTATTGATTTGTACACGTTTATTATTAACAAGTAACGTTCGTCGACTAAATGTTACAACTTGTAATGTAAAATGATTTGCACGTTCAAGCGGCGGCTTTTATCAACGTAGATTTTATGAGACCAACTCATCTAATTGTAAGATATAAATGCAAACCGTGGTAATTTGTCGCGATTACATCTCGTTTACGCATCGCGCTTTTCAATTATCTGTCGATTTCGTATTTTCGGGAAGAGAGAAAGAAATTTGTGCGGTTTTAGCGTTCGCGCTGTAATTCGCTCTGACGTTCTTCACAACTCGAACAGGCTGGAAGTAGAGAAAGTCGCTTGTCGCGCGTCGTTACATTATGTAAATGTAATCGCAAATGATCTCGATTAACTGTTGCAATTAATAACAACTATTTATCGCGGGAGATTTCGTTCACATAATTCACTTCGAGGTTTTATATTGCTAATTTAAAAATGCTTTATCCATTATTATCCTATTCCCTCCGAATCAAAAATGCAAGTTGGTAGTTTGAGTAATTTGTACGACAAAAAGTCACGCGCTATTGGTTAATAATATTTCGTGTGTTTCGCGGTATTTCACATCGCGTACGGGAGTGTCCGAAATTTCGCGCGATCGATGATTTTTGCGAGTGAGTGTGTGTGAGTGCAACAAGGAAATCTGAGAGGAGGACGAGGCTTGGGTGGCATCGGGCAACGACGGAGCAATGGTGAGGTGAGTGTTTTACATTTTTATATTGTTTCCTACTTGTGCAAAATAAAGCGTCTGTTCTCTGTTTTCGTTTTATTTATTTAAATGATACGAACGAATATTCGTATAAATGTTACAAAACGAAAGTATAAAATTTTGTGAGTCTATATTTAAAAGGAAGACTTTTTTGAGTATTCTATAATTATTTTAATAAATACCTGTTTTGAAAAATATAAAATATAAAATATATTTAATAAAATAATTTCGATTTTACATAATTATTCCATAATAATCATGTACATATTTTTATTTGTACTGTTTAACGTATATAATTAACGATGTACAACTCTGCTGTGGCGAATCGTATCAGTGAGTGATAAATTACTTTTTATTTTAAATTGACGTTGCGCATACAATTACTTCTTTGCGTGTATACAAATTCTTAAAACTATACAATGCCCAACCACAAATTGCGAGCGCGAAGCGCGCGTTTTGTCGTTTCTAGTTTATATTAAAAAATCAATTATTATTTAAAAAGGAATATATGGTATGAAAGTAAAAACATTTTTTTCAAAGATAAATATTTAAGGAAAAAATTGTGTTGATATAAAAGAGTTATTTATTTAAGCGCTCTAGCTTTTCCAGTGAAATTGATGTTTATAGTACATCTCAATTGCTCGGATTAAGTATCGTTTTATACATAATGGAATTGCAATATATGGTGTCCGATATCGAGATGATTAAAATCGATATCCTGTTAAATTCAGTCGTCTCCGGTTACTCTGTATTATTATTAGTATAGTAAATATTATTATTTTTGTTGGTATTACTATGAAAATTATGGAATCGATATTAATACGTACAACGTGATAATCGATCGAGTGAGCAGTAATATCGAAACTATTAAGACTGAGCATGCCTATTCGCGGCGAATTTAAAAAGCGACGTGGTGAGTCGTGTTCATCAATTTCCCAGGCGATGCGCCGTAATTAGGATGCACACCTCCTGTGCTCGCATAGTTGTGAACAAACAAAGTTCGTTCGCGCGTGGGTACACCGCCGGGAAGATCCGGGAAGAAAAGGTGATCTCGAAAGGAAGGACGATGGTGGCTGTAGGCGAGATAGCGGAATGCAGTTTCGCCTTTACGACGTAACCGGCGTCTGTAGATAGCTGTGGATCAAGCGCCGCGCCGCCGGCGCATCTGCATCATCGCGCACACCCAAGCCCTGTGCGGCTGCAGACCGCAGAATTCGCAATACCGCTTTGGATTGGGATTTATATCTGGACATCGACGGCTGGTGGTTTTAATAAAATGTAAATACGCGCTGACGGGCTCTCGAAAACGCATTAATTCCGCCGATCGATCCACCGAACGTTTCTTCCTCGGCTGCGGACGAGACAGGGCGATTAATGCGATTGGGAGTTAATAAAAAGCGGTGTGGGGCTTGTCGTGACAATTCGCTTATAAGCGACGAAGATTAAATTAATCGCGACGTGCAATTTAAAGAACTCTGCACGAGATAAGGAACATTTTCTCTTTAAGTGTCTCTGTGATGTGACAAATAGAAAGACTGGCTTAATATGTAAGTTTAATTTTTTACTCCAAGCTGAGTAGATCATTATAGCTATCTTCTAACAACGCTTGCAAAAAAAGATAGAGATCTTTTCTTGCGTATTTAATTAAGTTAACTAAAGGATAAAGTAAAGTAGAAACGAAGTAATTATACCGTAAAAGTAACCCGCAGTGCTCTGTAAGAAAGAAATTAATATCTAATATAAAATAATTAAAAAATAACACTATAATATAAGTAAAAATGATAAAATAAAAGGTGACTCAAACAATTAATTGAAAGTTGAAATGGTAAAACTCTTGCAATCAATAAGGATTAATGATTACTAATAAATTAATAAAGTTCATAAACAGTTGGAATTATTAAAAATGGACATTATGATCGTGATTACAGTATCATAATGACAATTAAATTTCGCAACTTTTTTATGTCTTTAAATTAAAAAGTTAACTTTTATTACTTAATGCTTTCGCAGTCCTCACTGCACACACCTCACCTTCTTTTTCTTATCAGATCGAATCTCTCGCAGATTATCGTAACGGAATTGGCTCTGTGAGTCGAACCTATGTATGTTTCGATCGGGATGTACGTACACATTGGACCAGGTGACATGTGTTGGCCACATGAAATAGAATCGTTGCCTTTCCGATTATCCAGTTCGATCGCGGCACTGACCCGTCGTATCCTCTTAGTTCTCGCAGAAAAAATACTCTAAGAGGACAGGATATCCAATTGCGACGCTCATATTTCCCGTGGAAATCCTCGACATCGGAAAATTGCATTTGCGATAGCGGATGGCAAGAGACGACTTATTGAATCGCCACATGATGACGAAGAGGTGCTCCGGCAAAAAATAATATATCGCGATACTAACGCTATCACCACATGTTCAAAATCTTTTATTAGTTAGAGTAAAATAATGAACGGCATTTTAACTTGCAGCGAGTTAAACGTTAATGTAAGATGAATTTCTAAAAATAATATAAGTTAATATATTTTCAACTATCGTTTATTATCTGACAGATATTAATCATATTCTCTGATAAATCACAATAACTTAGTAAAAAAATTATTAAATGGATATTAGCCTAATACATAATAGGATAACGTTTCTGTTATTCTATTATAGAACTGTTTGCCTATAACTGTATATCATATTCATATTACGGTTCATATTATATTCATATTATGGTATTTGTAAACGCCATACAAGTATTTTTACAGTATGAAGAAATTTCATAATCATTCGTATTTTTCCCAATTATTGAGGAACTAAATTTTTTTTATAGCGAAAGATTGAAAAAATTGTTTTAATAAGAGAGAGAATGATTGAACCATATAAAAGAAGTCACACAAAAAAGTATAGCAGATTTCTGAGCTGTGAAATTAACTCGATTTGTAAGATAAAGTAAGAAAAAGATTCAGCCTTTAATTCGTAATATACAAAAATAATATCTTGTGAATAATGCTATAAAAAATTAAGTATTGATTTCCAAAATATGATATCTACATCCTAATTATATAAAATTAACAAACTGTTTTTGGAAAACAGATGGCGCAATACAAATTGTTTTATTATTAAGTTTATATAATATTAAGTAATATTAGCAATTGGTATGTAAGTAATTAAAATTCAATTGGATAATTCGATTAAATTTGTAAGGCTGGTTTTTTAATGCACTGAATTTTTATTACTGTCACCACAACTGTCATGCATATTAAGAGGCGATACAGAAACTGCATGCAAATTGGGAAAAATAAAATAATGGGAATGACGTTATACTCGTTACACGAATGGTCAATGGAAATAACAAACATAAATAATTAATGTTGAAATCAGTTCGGACAGTAGCATGAATTTCCAATGCATATTGAATAGGGATCGAACTCAATAAGGCCAGCATTTACCGGTAATTGCAACCAGTTACGAGTTTATAGGATTCCCGCAATTATTTATCATGGAGATCAATTATCTGGACTACTATGTAACATATTGCGGCGTACTTCCCTGTGTCACATATAATATAATTATTACAGAATCATCATCACGCTTACGTTCAGGTACAATAGCATTAGAGTATTATTAAATATAACATTATTATATTATACATGACCGTGTATAAAACATACTAATAGCTTAATATTTTGCATCGGCAAAATGCAATATTTAGATATTAAATAATTATTTTCAATTACAAACGTAAGTATGATACAATCCCTAAAAACTGTAAACTGATAATCTTTTGGTGAACTGCATTTGTAATTTAAGATAATCGGAGCCCACTTTATTATCATGATTTATGGTGGATTTTAATTAAAAACATAATACTGAAAAGTATTATATTATTAATATAAATGTGTGTATTACGTTACAAACTTTATGTTACATTACATTTTCTATTTCGGGAAAATTTCTATCTATAAGAATGGGATTTTTATTTGAAATTTAAAGGTTCTTACAATTAATGTCGCCAACTCAAATTTTTCAAGATTATCGATGACAGTTGCGACAGATGGCTAATTATATTTCCGTGTCTATTCCTCGTATTTCATTATTATAATTATTACGTATAAAGAGAGTAATACATTTTTTATAATACATTTTTAATTTAATGTAACTTTCAATATAATATTTTTATGACATTCTTTTATTGCTGATTCTTGTATCAAAAATAATTTAAAACCACATTGGCGATACGTCATTCGAACTTATTTTTTGGAACAAGTAGTAACAAGGAGAAAGCCGATTTTATTTTATACCCTTTATTTTTCCAAAGATAAAAATATTTTTACCATTTAACTAGACAGGTCCGATTGTACTATTTGACAAATTAAATTTTACCGGACACCCATCGAAATGAACATCGCCGAAACGTTTGACGGATCCTATAATCGCCCATGTGATTTCACCAATTAATTAGTCAATCACGCTCGCGGATTTCACGCAACTAATTATTCGCGCGTCTGGGACAGACCGTCGACGTTGGTCTGTTAGTTATTGGGGAAACGTGAACTTACGAGACCTAGTGTACGTAATGGACTAGCACATTCGTCGTATTTGATCGTTGATATCATGTTATCGTATAATTTACCCTAATACCGTGTAATTTACATCACGTTATAACTTGCAATGCGTCAATCATATCGAGACATTTCCAGGCTTTACATCCACGAGCTCTTTTACATTCAAAAGAAAAAAAGGACCATAGTCTTCCGAAAGAGCCGCCATCTCCACAATATTCACCCTTTCAATATTTCCCGCAATATTCGCCCGTTTCCTATTTATTGCCCGCGTTAAATTCAAATTTTACGACGCGCAGTTTGGTTTATTCCAACACGTTCTCCATCCCTTGTCGCGCAGCGTCTCGAATCACCGACACGCGAAGAGAGCTCTCGCCGAACACGGCGACAGTTGTATCAATTCCCCACGCACACGAGAAAGTATCGTCATGCGGATTTCCGTCTGCAAGGAGATCGTGTTTCTGCCCCAAAAGACGCCGAACTGCGCCGGCAGTTGCGCACTCTTGATTAATTCAAGGATCCGAGATCCCTTCTCACTCTCTTCTCACCCCGGTCGCGACAATCCCGGTAATCGAGTCACTCGCGGCTGAGCGGATCTAACAATGCAGATACTGTTACGCGCAGATAGCACTACGAATGGCTCGGGATCCATTAAGACTCGAATCACGATGTTAGAGCGCCAGGCAACGCGCGCATCAGAACTTCCCCGTGCATTATACATGCACTTTACGCCTATAATAGCTATATTCGCACGCTGACGTATCGCAAACGGCGACGTCAATTACACCCGATATACCGCTACGAGACTACGGTGCATTGGAAGAGATAGCGCCGGATCTTTCCGCTACCGGATCTCGAATAGCGCTCGGCCGTCCCTTCCGGGTCGTACGTAGACGAGTGCTCTAGCACTTTGCGTCGTACTATTGCGCGCTTATTAATTTTCGCATCGAGCTGGCGAATCGATGTCGAATTCTGATATCTGTAAATTTGTCAAACAGATCGACTCTTCTATTGTTTTTTTTAAATTGCGCTCACGCACGCGAGGTTTCTCGCGTTGTTTTTTAAATCTCGCAGCTATGAATATGCATCGTCTAGGCTGGAACACACCTGTCTCGAATATAAACTATTTTTATTGACATAGCATTTTGTTAAAACAATATCATCGACATTGAAAACATTTCTGTTACCACGGTCTATCAATAACTTTTCAGTGTGCTTACAGCATTGTAAAATCAATTTTGTTTCTTCGATCACGTTATTAACATTTTGCAAAACGCGTTGTTCAGTCGTGACAAATTATTCCCTTTTCATAAATTGTTGAATGGTGTATCGCCGTGTCTTTATCTTTTCACAACGGCCAAAGACTCACTGCGCATCGAGATACGCATTAATGCGCGGAACGTGCGTTTAACTAATAACGTAATCGCGGGGGAGCGCGAAACCAAACACCGCTGTGGAGGAAGTCGACTAGTCTCGACGAAAGCAATGAACATTTCGTCCTATTTCTATTTTTACCAATGAGATATCTACACCCATAGAAAATTTCCGGATCCAATGCTATTACACTTGAATGTATCATAAAATAAGATCGGTATAGCGCCAATCATATTTGTTATAGAGAAAGGAATATTTTTATTTTAAATGGAAAATTCTAAAATCTAGAATAAAATGATAGCATGCATCGTCTTTTGTCGAATATCGTGGTGCCAACTTTGTGCGTTACAAGATGGAGGGAAAATTTATTCTAAACGCAAGAATGTATAAACTTACTTTTATATAAGTTATACTTGTCTCAATATAGTAAGTCAATCTTTTTTAATTCGATAGAGGAGAATAAGAATTATTGATTTTATTTTGATACTGCCTTACTTTTATATTAAATGAGATTGTGAGAAATATAAATGCGTCGAGAATATCTTTTGTCTCGGTAACAGAAATCCTTTCTGAGGATGAATTGATGCAAAAATATATATATTTTGGACAAATTATTAAAGTAAAGACCGAAATAAAGAACATAAATGAATAAAACCCTTGCAAAAATAGTAAAATTGCGTAAAATAAGCTTCGATAAATCATGAATAATTTTGCAATGTTGCCACTATGCGTATTGCATAGCTTGTTATGCTGACCAGAGTCATTATGTGTTACACCATATGTTACATAATCCGAATACGTTTTGAGATATAGTTTTGATTGCACATTTTGCTTGTTACACCGCTGCTGTGTCACGCGCTGCTGTTTACAATTACGTATATTCAAGCGTTTCAAATCGTAGTTGCCAGTATCCCAAGTTCTATTTTACGCTGAGATTACACCGATATACATATAAATGTGACGATCATATTGATACTTCAATTTAATTATAAATAGGATTCTATTATTAGCGCGTTTGCATGTAGCGTAAACTCGAACCATATACATTGCAAATATAGACGAACTAATCTGCATGTAATTAGAAGTTATTATTATCTGGTGAACATAAATGTCTGTATTTGATAATTATTAAGATAATAATTCGGAATTAATTGTGTTTAATTTAGGGATTTACCGAACAAAATGTAGGACGAAAAGCCACTTTACATTGTACCAGCTGTTATGTTTATAAAGCCATAATGTAATTTACAGTAAAATGAAATCATTTTTTATAAAACGTACAAAATAGTATATAAATCAGGCAGAAATTAAAATTGGTAATTTTTCCTGATTAATATTATTTAATAAAAATTATCTAATAAAAATGTTACGTCAAATACACGTTTCTCCTGTGCGCATTCGATAAAATGTAATGTAAAAATGGTAGAATCGCAGGAAAATATAATATTACATAATAAATCTGAGGTTATTTACCACGAATGTTATGCACAATTTTTATGACCGGCCACTTAATTCGATAAATGGAGGGGCTACCATGGCGGGTGGGTAAATAAATTGAAAACGTCGCGTCGAAGAGCGAGCACGCGAATAGCTGTAAATCTACGAGCGTGCGAGGCATTTCTTTGTTAACATGAAATTGGTATGCCACTCGCATCGTGTCGCGAGATCGCTCGGATTAACGGTGGAACAATCCGACGGGCCTTTTTACTGGCGGAGACGAAAACGACAAACGCACGCGTTTTCGATGCCGGCCGTCGAAGGAGCGACAAAACATAAAAACGTGTGCGAGCCAGTGACTTTATGGCATCGTCACTTTAAGTGGAGAAAATTTCCGTTCATTATTTAACCTTGTTACGCGTGAATTAAAACAACACAATAATATCTTCACAGAAAAAATAATTTAGTGTCAGAACAACTCTTATATACTCAAATTAACGTGTTCATTGTTTTGTACATGCGAAACAACCTATAATCTTCAGAAGCATTTAATAATCTTACAGTTCAACAATATTACAGTCTTGTTTAAATACTATAATTGTCGTTTCAAGAATATATATGATTATTTTGACAAAAAAATCGTTTTAATAATCAAGCTTTTTAATCGGCATTAACCGGCCAATGTTTTAATAGAGAAAATTTATCGCTATTCGAAAATCGATTTAATCATTGTAATCTTTGATTTGAAAATATGTTATTTTCTATCCAATATTGTTTCCTTTCCATTCAAGAAAATTATTCTTAAATAGTAAGCATACTTTTTTCTTGATTAAATTATATAAAATTGCTTCATCCAAGTAAGTTTTTCTTTCTTTAACGCAGTCTCATTTCAAGATTTTCACGTTGAGACTAAAAATATTTTTAAAAGAAGAATATTGTCTTTTTCTGTGTTGTTTTGTCGGAAATGCGGAACCTACTTGCCCAATTGCGCATCGTTTTCCATTTTAATGCGAGGCTCGGAAGACACACACGTTATGACCCTATCCAAAACTAATCAATTCTCCAAATGCCGGCAGTTCTCTATCTGTTTTCGATAAACAAACCCCGTCCTAATTTTACGACAAATTCATTGTGTCAGCATAATTCAGAAACGCAATTACATAGATTGAGAACTATCTATAACTACACATGGAGAAACTAATATATATTCCCGCTTTCTCTGCAGTAGTCATTAATTATAGTAAATTTTGGTAACGTAATTACCATGATAAGTTAGTTTAAACGCAATTAATAAATAGCTCAATTAATAAATGTGAAGCGTTTGAAAAATAGCGCCACGTGGGATTAATAAAATTAATCCCGCGTGGCTTTATTCGTAAATGAACCTCACGTTGCTTTTGGTATAAATATATAGAAAGAAAACAGGAGAATACATAAAATTATAAAACTTGGGAACGAAAAAGAGGAAAAGTTGAAAGAAGGGAAAAGAGTAACAAAGTGCAGTTTTTGTTCAGACACTTTATAAAATGTTCACGCTGATATTAACTTCGACTTTCACAATAATTGAGAATTAAAAGCAGAAAGCGCAATTGACTTATCCCTGCTGCTACTGAAAATATGAAGTATGGGCAAACGGACAAGAGACACCATTGTTGCTTCATAACTGGTGACAATTAATCAAACTTTTGGAACATCAATGGGGTTACTACTCAGGATTAATTTGCTTCGAGGTCCCACCTTGATCACCCGGTAACCCTGTTAAACTCTAGCTATTATTTCGATCATTAATCACTTTACGATATACATACTATATATCTACCTTCCTTTCAGTCGACCTTTCGCCCCGCAGGTTCATATATTCTAAACGAGCTTTGATATAGAAAGGGGCTTTAAAACGGTAATGATACCTTTTACTTATCTTCCAAAGTCACCGAGAGTTCGTTGTAAGCTTTAACGAAATTGCGAGGATAAAAGTAATAACGTTAAATAAAATAAATAACAACGTTACAGAATATAAGTGAATTGAAATATCTAAATAATCCAAATAATAAAGCTATTGTGCAAATTAATTTTCAACATCGTACGATGTGACAAAAGATAAAATAGCTGCTGAAACAAAATGCAATTAAATTATAAAATAGTATGTCGCACACGTTGAATAAATATTTTCAATAAAATACTTCGACGCGAGGGTACTTTATTAAATCAAGAATGATAATAATTTGCATGATGCGATTAATGGAAACATCGCGCGATATAATAAAATCGGTAATATCAAATTATATAAAATAATTCCGCGGCTGTGTGTGTGCTAAAACTCGCCGACGCGCTAAGGCATCGCTTTCTTTTTCGCAAATACGCGATAACGTCCTCAGACTGTTTTCTGCGCGGATTAACCGCCATAGATCGTGCATCTCCACATCCTGCGGAATATTAAGCTTTATCGTAATTACCAGCTACCGCGGCGATACGCCATCCCATGTCCCTACGCTCCGCAGTTGCGGAGACGCCATTAAGGATCTTTATGTCGCACCATTTTCCCACTCATATTTTCCAGCCCCATAATTATCGTATGAATTAGTCATTCTTCCCCTCCCCCTCGCGGAGACTCATCAGTCATCCCGCATGTGTTTGCACTCATTCCTGCTTTCTCCCTGGATGCACTTCGTTGCCGCAGAGGAGCGAAAAAAAAGCAGAGACAGCTAAATACATGGGACGATGACGAGAAAATGATTAATTAACACGATATAGCGATTGTAACGGTTGAAAAACGATTGAAAAACGTTGGAGGATATCTCGCGAAGAACAATTAAAAATATTTTGTCTGAGTCCAGATCAAACAACGAGTGCGGATAAACACGAATGCACAAACTTGCTTTAGCGTGTATGAGCAGCGCCGCGAGTGCAAACAAATTTAAATATACATCGACGAACACGTACCATGTTGTCGGTGCATCAGAGGAAAAATACTCGTTGCACTCGTTCATGTTCATAATCGTCCGTCTTCGATATCTTGATCCAAACCCGACTTTGATTATTGATCTTTTATCTTCACTAATCAACGTAGAAATTACTCAATATATGAATGGTTTCTTTCTCTGTGCGGTTGGTTTTATTAATTGTGTGCACAGTATCAAATCTCTAAAGTAACAATTAGCGCAGAACTGTCCGCTTTTGTGTGTAAATTGCGCAAATTGCGTAAATTGCGAAAATTGCGACAATAGAGCCATCGTTTCATTTTCATTGTTTCATAAACGTTGCCGGCCGCGACGGGCAATCTGTTTGCGAGACTTATGAATGATCGATAACAGACAGATTGCCAACTGCGGATGTTTCTCAGCTACGAATAACAATATGTTAAATTTCATTTTGCGCGACTCGATCGTCGCGCGCGTTCAATAAAACGTCAGGGCATTTGCTACAACGCCGGATTGCAGAATTTTCACATTTTCTCTCCTTTATAGAACCCTTGAATTAATAGAAAATTCATTTTTCCTTAGATGAAAGCACCGCGGAAAGCTTCGAACACGATATTGGCATAATCGTTCGCTGAAGCGACTGCTCAAACGACCACGACAATATTCGATAAAGTGTCAAAGTTCATCGTACTTTTTACGGAAGTTGGCAGCAGCATAATGAGACTAAGCGTTGAATGCATCTGGCGCTCGCCGAATATTGCTTGCGAGGAAAGACTTAATACGCGCTAAAGGAGTTAAATCTTGATTAAATGTAAATGTAAATCCATTTAAAGAAGAATTTTTTTTAAAACAATTATTTTAAACCAGATAAATGCCGTGTAATATACAGAGATAAATGTCATGTAATATAACTGAAGACATCTTGCAGAAACTACCGAAGATAGTGCGAGCTGGCAAGATTTATCATTTAGATCGCACAGATAAGCAAATGTAGCTAATTAGCATTTTACCTACTGCGACGCTACCGGGCTTCCTTCTCCCTTCGGGCGACGCGGCCTGAAAGAAAGAGGAACGCCGTCGACATTACGCCAGTGCATTGCAGTTTCATAGTGTCGCAGTCACGTACCATCGCGCGCGAGTACAACGCGCCACGGCTCATTAGCATAAGAAATAATCAGGAGCATTTGTTCCATGCGCAGCGCTCTGCGATTTTTAATTGACCGCGCAGTCGGCACGTACGCAGTTGAAAGGCTAAGAATAACGAAGAAAACTACCGGTGCCGGGCTACTCGCGCGCACAAGACGAGCTAGACCGCATCGTCTATCCTCATTGCCCGGAGGCCCTCGGTAGAAAGGCAACTCCTTCGCCGTTCCTCGCGGCATCCATCCCCAATTCGCTGGGGACCCACTATCCCCGGACTCCGGTAAACGCGACGCGGTAATCGCCGGCACAGTCAAACACATCGACAAGCGAGTATCGGGTGTCCCGAAATTCTAATTCACTTGATAAAAGATTTCTCGATTCTATATCCCGGGCGGGAAGAGCAGTGGTCCCCGAGTAATTAGGGGTGAAAAGAGATTTTCCGCGACGTAATCTTCGGGCAAACGGATAACGAGACGGTGTGCCGTAGTTAGTTTTAGCCTCGGATTTTACTTCGGCAGAGTTTAAATTTGTTCACTTAACTTAAAAAGTTACGGCGAATGTCGATCTTCTTCAGCGTGCTCGCTGTGAAAGGATCGGTTCCAGACTGGTCGAGGGATCTAATATAATTAGAAAGGTCGATTTTCGGACACCCTGTGTACACACGCACACACGCGCGCACGCTCAGAGAATTACGAACACAAACGCATTTAGTCTCTGCTACTCACTCGCACGCTCATTCCTCTCTTTCGCACCTCCAGGGATGCGGGGATTGCTGAAACCCAGACGTTGAATCGAGCGCACCCCCGGGTACGAAAATTACGCTTTTTTTTTTATCTCTATCGCAGTTTCACCTCTTCCTCTCGTTCCTTGCTTCCAATTTTTCCGGGCTTACCCTTTCTTTCCGATCCTCACATCCCCGTCGCATATCGAGGGCTGATAAAACTGAGAACAATCGACTGGGATACGAGCGAGACTGTCGGTCCGAATTGACCACCACGCTTTGCCGCAAAGAACAAAAAAGAGCTACAAAAAATTTAAAAAAATGTTGTAGAACTATGAGGTGATGAAGACAGGGAAGAAAGAAAAGATAGTTTATCATTCTGTCTTGGACTGACAATAAGCACGCAAAAAAGAAGACGAAAAAGCATAGAATCATAGTATGTAATGAAGATACATGAAGATTAAGCTCTTTTGAAAATTTTATCCTTCAGTAAAAAGAAACTGAATTAAATGTCAGCTTCTCTTCTTTTAAATCAGAGGCACTAGTTAAAAATTTTAAACATACATACGTGTGTGCACGTAAGAAAGCTTGTTTACTCGTTAACAAATGTTTGCCTGTTTGCGTACGTTCTCGCAAAGCTTTTTAGCGAGGCAAGGTTTTTTTTTTAATCCTTTATAAATATTCAAGATCGTGTCAGTATTTTTCGGCATCACATTTTTTTATGTTACTAGTACATTGCGCGATATGCAGTAACATCTACGATATGTATTGAATAAATTATGCGAAAATAGAAAAAAAATATCGAACGCTACAAGAAGAAATTAATTCTCATTCGCTTTTCATAGAGGAAAGTCCTCTAGGATAGGCTCCCAATATGAGATAGCGGGGTTTCATCATCCGTTGATTCCACCATGAATTTTCTGCCCTTGGAGTGAAGTCTGTTTAGTGGAAAATTGATTGCTAGATCGTGTAATCGTTGTGGAGAAAGATTTGTGATTGAATTTGGACGTTGAAACCTGCTATCTCATATTAGAAATCTGTCTCACAATAGGGGACTTTCCACTATATTATTTCATTATTACAATTCTGAGAGAGCACAAGTAAATTAATATTGGATGCAGAATGAACACGATTGCATTTCGAGAGTGACAATGCGAGATATGCCGTGATCTCCAAATTTCCGTAATATTTCTGGATTGACGTTATCAGTAATCTTTATTAACGTGGCATTAACAGCGCCGCGAATCCTGGCTATACGACTAAGATAATAGCCGGCTAATGGTCGATATTTTATCGAAGCTGCCCACGCAACGTTGCCGCTATCCGGCATCGATGTCTAATTTCACGCTGATTAATGCTGCCAGATATTACGCGTGTATATTTATGCGGTGTCTCAACGTAATGCAGTTAGATCTACATTTGTTACAAAATATTCTTGCAATATCATAGCGCAAAATATCGACAGCACGTTCATGTATCATCGAAGTCAACGGAAAATTTTAAAAAGTGACAAGGGGCTTCAAGAATTCAACGCGGTTGACGCCTGTAGCGGCGTTTTCTATTTTTAAATTGTATCTTGGTGTTTTTTTAACGTCAGCTTTAACGATTCTTCTCGTGTTCTCTGAGCTGGTTGGTAACTTCACCTCTCCTTTTGCTCACGTTATGACTACCATTTTGATTTTGATCATATAATGAACCGTGATCGTTAGCCAAGTTTTACTTGAATTTCCTCGTGGAAAATTACGTTATCTTTAGACTAAATTTTGAAGTAGCTCATTTATTTCTGGTCGGAGAGACGTGAGATCATTTTGATTTAATTGCTATACCGCTGAAGATGGCGCAAAGCGGAACCGAAATGACCGATTTATAATTATGTATCCCATTAATTACTGAAGATCAATATAACGTTAGCACCGTTCAACTGCATTGAATCGTTAAAGCTTCTTTTTGCTTGTCACTTGTTAATTTCATTATCGACAGTCCTTTATTATTTATCCAATTATTAGAAAATAATTTACTTCTTATATTGTTTTTATTATATTTGTAATTAGGGATATTGATTAAATACCACTTTGTATTATATTTCATTAAATATAACACGGATGATAAAGTACATATGTATAATCGGAGAATTGCATCGCGCATTGTATAATGCAAGTCACAAAAGTGATTAGCGATTTCGACCAATTTACACGTGGAATTATGTCATTTACGTGGCAACTGTTTCGATAGAGATCTAGTAGTTGCAGAGTTGCTAATCTACTGCCTGGCCGCTGCTACCAAAATTACATTGTACAGGGTTGTCCGAATAATAGTATTGTACTTCGAGAACTTCTAACCGCAAGTCGTGAGCATCTGTCGTCTGAAAACCTCCAAGCCCATTTACAAATCTCCATGTTCACCGTTGTAATTTACAGCACTATATGTATACGCGTGTATACAGACGCACATCTAACTTGCTAATCTAAGAGACATACTGAAAGGGTTAAGGCCACCTTGAACAATTTTTTGGCTATTTTTTTAATCGCTTAATTGATAGTTTTAAGTGTTAAAAGTGATATTATATTGGTTTAAATGTCAAATTACCCTTTTTTCTCAAGGTTTGAATCGATTTAGTAAAGCGCGTCAGAACGCGTTGGAGTGCTCCAGATTACACTGATGCAGCTAAAGCAGTTGCCAATTACCTATTCTCGTACAAAAAGGAAAAATGCTTAGGGAAAAGTTGTACATATGTCATTAGCAGGGTTGGGAAAGTTACTTTATAAAAGTATCTAGTTAGTGTTACAGTTTTTTCGTTAAAAATGTAACTAGTTACAGTTACAAGTTACCAATTCTGAAAAGTAACGCGTTACAGTTACTCAAAAAGTAACGAATCGTTACTTTGCAGGTAGTTTCTTGCAATGAAAATAAAAATATTAAATCCGTAGTTGAATTATAATATAACGTGTCGATAAAGCCCGGATAGCACAAAGTATTGGCGTAGTATTGGGAAATAATGTAAATGCAATACCGTACAATTATGGATACGTAACATTGGCGTTACATTAGTCTTTATTTTATATTCAATATTACAATTTTAGTGGACAATCTTGCTATACAGTCTAATATAGTTTGTCAGCTAATTTTTATATTTAGCAGTTATACGTATAATTTATATTTCGGAATTTTCATTTTTATTCCATTGCCGTGTGTACGTTTCATGATAAGGGCATACATATTCAGGGTAGACATCTGCGGGATGCGAAACGAAGAAAATTGGTTTTTGGTTCGTGTCGCTACGTCGATTTTTCGCCGAGTTATAGCGTTTTAAAAATCGGGCGCGCGCGCACCATTCATGAATGAAGGCCGCGCGAGTATTACGCAAGTAGTACGCGAGCGTACTACGTCCCCAAAAAACTGGCATCAAAACATACGAGGCACAGGGGTTCGGTAGTAAACACCGCCGCGCGAGACGCCGCGCGAGACGCCGCATATACCTACGCGTCGTCTGCTGCTTCTATCTCAGGATTAAGAGATCGCGAGTCGATATAATCGTCAATAACTTCGCACAGAAAAATCGTAGCAAGATGATCTTGGTCTCGTTGGAAAGCTAAGATTTCAGCGCTTCTAACGAGATAAGAATGGCTTATCTCGGATTATTGGTTTATGAGCTACCGCTTAATATTTCTGAAAATAAAATTGATTTTCTTCCGAGATCGAGATCGCGAGTTGATATAATCGTTAATATTTTCGGACAGAAAAATCGTAGCAAGATGATCTTGGTCTCGTTGGAGAGCTAAGATTTCAGCGCTTCTAACGAGATAAGAATGGCTTATCTCGGATTATTAGTTTATAAGGCATTATTGATAAATGCCGAGAAAATTGATTTTGTCCCAAGATCGAGATGTGAATTAATCTTTCGATTGGATGAATCTCTCTCACGTCGTGCAAACCTAATTTATGTTCAATCAATATTTATTTTTCTAAATATACACATATGTAATTGCAGTTTTTTGTCGATAATCCCCTCCTCGGGTACTACCTTGTCGTGGTGGAGGGGCTTAAGTACCCCGAAGAGTTACTCTCTAAAAATCAATCAGTGCATTATCACTGAATCAGTGAATATTCACTGTTTTCAGTGATAATCCATTGATTGATTTTAGAGAGTACATATTCTAAAGACGGGACAACCAAAGGTACCCATCGCGTTCGGGAGTGCCGTATTAAATAATCGCAGTAAAGCTTTGTAACCGGGAGTGTAAAATCGCGCGAACGAACTATGTGTTTTCGCGAGTGTGCCAGAGGACAGTCCTAGTGGAGGAGGAGGCCTCGGATAGGCATCAGGCGTCGGCAGAACAACTTTACGGTAAATATTTTTTATTTCGTGTAAAATTAATCTTCCCTCTGTTTAATTATCATTTTATTTTCTCATAATTAAAAGTAGTAATTGGAAAAAGAGAAAAGTAATTGGAAATATTATGTAAAAGTTTTTTCTTGAAAATTTTGTGTAAAAAATAAAATCATTTAAATAGTTAAAATGATTTTCTGCAATATTTGTTTTTTTCAACACTGTTTTAATACGAATTTTACAATTGATGTTACAGACTGTTGGAAGAGTCCCAGGAGTCCCGGAGGACAGCCTGAGTGGAGGAGGAGGCCTAGGAGAGGCTTCAGGCGCCGGCGGAGCAACTTTACGGTAAATATTATTTTTCCTGTTTTGTAAAATGAATACTTTCCCGTTTATTGTTGAGTCATTTCATTTCACCATAATTTTGAAATAATATTAATTAAAAAATCAGTTAAAATTTTTATAAAAGTTTATTCTCGCGGCATAAAGATGTTTTGCGGAAAATCTTTTACGATATACTTAATTATTTAAATCTAACTGAATAAAAGTTAGATACGCGTTGAAATTATACATATTTTGCAAAATTGATTTTGTTAAACACTGTTTTTTAATATAAATTTTATATTTGTGTTACAGATAGACAACAACTCCGCTGCTGCGCATCGGGTCGGTAAGTGAGAATTTTGTTTATTAAGGAAACGAATCTACACCTTGTAAATCGTAGATTGTAGATAGTTGATCGTAGATTGTAGATTGTAGATCGTAGTTAAATATATCTCGTAGATTCGTTGCCTTAAAATGGATAGGTCGTGATAAAATAATTACGGCATTTACTCTTTTATTTAATATATTTCAATATATCGGAAATGAGTGGTAGAGATTTTTAGAAGCAAAAATTACGCGAAATATGACTTTGGATTAGTTTATGAAACTTTTCCATTGTCCATTTAAGATTGAAAACCTTGTTGGAGAACCAGAGTTAATCCCTGGTTTTCTTTGTCACGGATCCCCGGAAGCAACGACGGTTTCAGCACGAGGGCGCGACGTCGATTCGCAAAATTAATATAAAAAAAAAGAAGAGAAGAGTTTATGTGTATATCCTTCTCCATAAATATTCTCCCATTAACACTAATAATGGAAGAATAATTTTTATTTTAATAAAACTGAAAATATACGAGATTGCATGATTTGAGAAACGATCGTCGTTAACTCCCTGTCGAAATGACCGCTATCGGAGGTAATCCGGAAGATCTGGGATTCATTCTTTCCTGCAGCAGGGCCTTTAATTTTCTTTTACATTTTTTTAATCTGATGAAACTCTATTGCACATATTACGATATGTTAAATTCACTTTCCATCTTGAGTTGTTGCAAAAATTACACAAAGTATGGCTTGGCAAATATAGTCTTGCTGTATTTGTCGAGCTAATCTTTTATAACCTATCCATTTATTTTCCATATGTTCTATATTTCATTTGATATATTATATAATATGTATTGTCAAGATGCGTATCGCATGAACAACATGCACAATTACACGCACCTTCGCGGTTGGTTTACGCGGTCGGTTTTCGCGATCGGTTTTTCAGGAAAGAATTTTAATTAATTATTAATTACTTAATTTTATCCATATTATAAATTTTAATTTATCGAGGAATATGATTAAAATCACTCTAACGCGAAGTAAATTTTTTTCTATATCTATTCGAATTTTGAATTCAAAGATCATTTTACGAAGAGATGGTCAATATGTTTAAATAAATAACGGAAGTAAAAATAAATTTGATTCGTACATACCGTAAAGTTTTTTTAATTAATATTCTCCTTTAATTAACCTCTCGTGGTCGTGCATTTTGCGATACGATCGACACTCGTATATATTCGAACCGTACGAAATATTTGTCGGTGACGATAACCGACTATGGAAGGAGTTTTCTTCCTTCCTGATCTCTGGTCAAAATGACCAGACTGTATGGCCAGGAGCAACGAAAGGTAGGTCCAATCTGGCCCAACGCAAGATTCAACGAGATAAGTGATCCTTCTTGACCACGATGGTGAAATGTATAAAAATTTATTTAGATTTACTTGTATATATCTTTTTATGTGCCAAAAGTCGGGTGGGATATTCTTTTCTACATTTTCTCGCGCCTGTATGCGAGATTGGAAAAAACTAAATTAAATCAATCTCAACCGCGCGCGAATTAAAATCCCAAATTATATCCTTAATAATCGCGTCGCGGTTTTATTTGAAGTAAATAAATTTTAGTTAAAAATTTGTATGTTTGTTTGAACGGGTAGGTAAAAAAATGGACAGATAGGACTATAAAGATGAATCGGAATACGGGTAGATACGAATTCGGGTAGGCAGGGACAGGGAGACATAATTTATTACGTTTGTCGTAGACATAAGTAAATTGTATGAAGAAAGGTAAATAATAAAAATGTTAAAAATCGTATTGTAAAGAAAAGAGGACCGCTGAGTGGAATCAGCGGGGGCGGCGGAGGGCCTCTTTAGATTAATTTTTCTATTGTATGACATTTTATTGTAAGTTGGTCTAAAATAATCTTTTATGCGATAGATTTTCGTTTGCGCATTTACGATACGATTTTTTGTTTACACATTTATATAGAATGTTACATATTACCCTCTAAAAGTCAATTAGTGAATTATCACTGAAAACAGTTATAACTATTGAATTATTCAGTGTTATACTTGTAACTGTGCATCAGTGGGTATTCACTGTTTTCTGTAATAATCGACTGATTGACTTTTGGAGAGTAGATATAGCTACATGTTTTATATTGTAATAAATTATAAAATTAATTGTGATGAAAATATAATAATGATAAACATGTCAAAAGAAAATGATTATTGTAAAGAAAAGAGGACCGCCGATCGAAATTGGCGGGGGTGGTGGAGGGCCTCATATTTTTGCAATGCACTTTCAATGTAAACACAGTACCATGCAATTATTGATACGTAACATCGGCGTTACATTAGTATTTATTCTATATTCAATATTACAATTTTATTGGACAATCTTGCTAATACATTCAATCCAATACTAAATTATCATCTAGGTACACTTATCAGTAGTATATTTGCATTTATTTTATGACCAATATTGGTGTTATATTAGAGGAATATTGGCCAATTCACTGCCACCATAACCAGTGTTTAACCAATGTTAACCAATGTACAGCCAATGAAATGTGCTTCTAGAGAGACGCTTATACTCAAAGGCAAGGGCTATGCGATTAAGTGAAGGTTTAAAAAATATATAAAGTAACTATTAATGTAACTATTAAATTAGTTACTATTAGTTATCGAACAAATGTAACTGAGTTAAGTTACAGTTACAAATGGAGTAAAAGTAACGAAGTAAGTTAGAGTTGCCAAAAAGAAGTAACTGTAACTGTAACTTCGTTACAAGTAACGAGTTACTTCCCAACCCTGGTCATTAAGTATAGATCGGCCATAACTACCCGTTGACGAAGCATCAGTACAACTAGTAAAAGGCGGTTACACGACACCGCTCGAATTACCTAAGTAGAGTCAGAGTCAGAGGTAGAGGTAGAGTCAGAGGTAGTCAGAGGTAGAGTCAGAGATAGTTAGAGGTAAAGGTACAGGTAGAGTCAGAGGTAGAAACAAAGGTATAATATAACTTTATCCATTATTGTAAAGGATTAATCGGAGTTTACGAAAATTAATGATTTTGATCGTTATTTCTAAATTAACGTCATTATATGAAATAATAGCCAGAATGGCCGATAATTAATCGCCTGCGGAATCGCCTTACGTGGTGAGAAACTGATTACAAGTTTGAAAACTCACGTTTATCGTCGATAAATCAAAGCCATTGAGGATACGGTGCAATTGGAGGATACGAGACGAAGGATCTCGAGCGCGCGTGACCTCAGGGGTAACAGGATCCACCGGCGAATTGCGCGAGAAACGTGAATTCGATATAATAAAAACATTTAGCGAGGGAAGTCGTTTCGGTCCGTTAATCACTCCTGCGCGAACGAGCAATAAAATTCCGTTTCACCGACGACTTCGCTGAAAGCTCGCCCATCCGTGTTACGAGTTATAGGTGCACGTGCAGAAGCGGACGAGTGTCTCCGAGTGTACGAGGTGCGAAAGAGGAAATAGGTGACGCCCCGAAGGTGATTAGAGCCGTATACATACATATACAACGTGGTTGATGAATTTCGATTTCCGCGAACGGGAGAAATTTTACATCGCCAAGAAACTACTCGCGGAGTATTTATTTTTGACCGGGCGATTTTTTCTTCCGACCCGATTTGCGAAACAATTTTACAAAAACGTTGCGTCATTGGGAAGGCGCACGTAAAAAGAAGGAAAATGCAAATGTACACGGAGAGAATTTTCTCTTAAAATTTACCCTGAAAATCATGTAATCGTGGGGCAGCATAACATTTCGAAGAATTTTATGAGATTTTTTAACTTTACCACATATTTTACTAATAATTATACATTTTATAAAATTATTAGACGACTTTGAACTGGCTGGGTGGTTTAATTTAACTATTAATTTATTCCAACGTTTCGACCATCCGCATCAGTCCCTACTGTGGCTGTTGTGTCGGATGGACGTGCCTTAAAACACAGTTTTCTCCGATATCCAAAGACGGATGACATCTTTTTACAACTTAATTTTTAACTAATCCATATATTTCCTTGAAAAGGACCACAATCCGGATGGTCGAAACATTGGAATAAATTGTTAAATTAAACCACCCAGCCAGTTCAAAATTGTCTAATAATTTTTCTTCCTGTTGTTAATCAACTACTGGCGACAATAATATTCTTCTTGTTATTTTATAAAAGTTTTAAAAATCTTATAAAATTCTTCTTGAAATGCCCACGATTGCATATTTTTTAAATTTTACTAGTAAAATGTCTGGTAAAATTTCAAAAAATCCTTATAATATTCTTTGAAATGCCATGTTGTTCCGCGATTACATGAGATTTTCAGGTCAAATTTTAAAAGAAAATTCTCTCCGTGTATGTATGCATAAAATGTGAATTTTGCGCGCGCGGTGCTCCGCATCTACAATGTATTACATATCGAACGCGTTGCATATAAGATATCGCGGTCGGTGAGTGCACCTTTGTGAAGATTATCGAGATAGTCCGATTCAGCCGGAAACCTTAAGGCGGAACTTGGAATAATTGTATTTATATAAGTTCGACGAAACGTAGCTCGTAATAGTATCGAGAACTCCGCAACGATAGCTCCCGCCTTTCCCGTACACGTGCAGCGTCCTGCATTTCCAGCGCACGTTTTCGATCGTCAGTCGAGAATACTACGGAATTGCCCTTCATTTTCTCTTTTCGGTCGCTTCGTCCCTCCCCTTTGTCGTGTCTTGTGTCTCTGATTTGCGCGATTTTATTGCTAGAAATGTTTGAAAGTTCCGCAGAATAGTTGGCAAAGTTTGGTTACGGACGCAATGCACTGAAACGGGATTTTATTTGAAACTTCGTGAATAGAGGCTCGCAAACGAATTGAAATCTCTCTTGTATAGAAACATTCGTAAAAGCATTGATCTGCGCGAAACGGCGCGACGAGCTGCACACGTTACCGCTATATGAAACTGACAATTATATAGTATAAACTATTTTTGGTGTCATCTTCCGTGGTCACAAAGACATTAAAGGCAAAGAGAAAGCCAGTATTGAAATAAAAAAAACTCTGTGTCCGCAAGGAAAGCTCATCTGACCACATACCACCGTCAATCGTATGCAATTTTTCATATTACACGCGAAATTACTTTTTTATATATTTTTACACGGTGCTTGTCCGAGAAAATGTGATGGAATTTGCACGAGTATTCTGAGATTTATTACGGCTGTATTTTTCCAACCGTGAGCTCTCTAATTCTCTCCGAATCTCTGTAATAATACTTTGACGAAACAGAGAACGGTACCCTCAGACATTTCCACAACTTATTATCTCTCTTTTGTGAACACGAGTATTATTGATACTGAAATACTGTGCCGTAAAAGATGGGAAACATGTTATATTAAAAACTTTTCCATTCATCAATTAGGAGGAAAACTTTTATGCGTCTCATTGCAAAGTTATATTTCGTCAACACGAGAAATACGTTAATTATATTAATTTTTCTAAGCAAACTGTTCTCTTTAAGTTTTATTAAAACTCTTTTATTTTTATTCAACTTTACACGCAAGCATGTTTCGCGACGTGCAACGTGTATAGTGTTTAATATCTAATTTGCTATATGTAGGCATCAATGATAGATCGTAAAGTTATAAACGCTTTTACTGTAGCAAGCCCACTCTACGCCTATGCCTCATATTATACTCGGACCTGCCGCAGACTCTGTCGACCGCTCTGATAATTTACATCCGGTCAAACTTTACGTTGCCATAAGCTGCAGAAAGTGCATCTCTCGACCCCGCCCTAATATCGTTGGCCAGTTATCGAGACACCGGCTAACTTCGGTAGCGCGAGACCATATTTAATATTTTACGGCCGCTAATATATAGCCATTGTCACGCATGGTATTTCGATAGCTCCGAACATTACAAACACCAGATACTGAAAGTCAATACGAATTTTGTTTCTTATTCTTTCTTGTATCTTTCTAAGTTATTAGATTGTTATTAAATATTATTTCTTAATCATTGAAATGCAAAAAAATACTCTGACAAGCGTTAATCAATGTAGCTAAATTAAAATACAAAACAATTATGGATAATCTTACATATGTAATTCTTAAGATATGAGGCTGTTAAATATCACCTCTTAATTATTGAAATGCAAAAAGAGTGCTTTGATAAACGTTAGCTAATGTTAGCTAAGTTAAAATACAGGGCGGCGGATTACATGTATAAAAATGAACAAGCACGTTTCTTTCGAACTCCTTAGAATACTGCTTGCTCGCAGCCCCATCAGCGTAAGTTTTCAGACAAAGTTTAAGAATCACTAGCAAACATTCTTGAAGTTTAGTGCTCCGTCATCTTATTCAAACTACGGAAAAGTACATTTTGTTTTGCTCATCCATCACTCGCGGATTCGGCATATGACTTATGCGAAACGTGACTATCCGCATTAAACGTTATCCAGTTTGCGAGTTTAATAAAACAGTTAATTAACTGCGACAAATCCGTTTACTTGTTTTTCCGCGAGCGTTATTTGCATCTTGATTACAACTTTTAATTTTGTATCTATGCAATTTTCATGAACCCTACGATTAAACAACGTGATAATAAATTTACGATCAATTTCCAATCAGCAAGGTAAAATATTACCTGTAAATCTTTGTATAATCTATTTTAATAAATTACATTGTCAATAAATTAAAAGTAAATTTTAAATGCACGTTATATTAATTGATATCAAGAATTCTCTGGGGCTCTCTGCAATGCAAATGCAAATGATAATTTTATTAAAACACCGTTAATGATTTGATGTTTGCATAGAATTTATTATTAAATAGTTATCTGATTGTGCAGAACTGACATGCACCGACAATTTAAATATATTACACGGATGTCGTAGACACAATTGTTTTCTTCTCGGTGAATCCATTGCGTGTGTATGTATCGTCACGCACGGAGAGTTCCGAACCAACGTTCAAGCGTATAATCAAATTTAATAATTGAAACTTATTATGCGAGAGCCCGAGGAACAAATATTAACAATTATTTTGATTATATATTTAAAAAGTTATTTTTCTTTACACACGCGAAAGTTTGTAAAATTTTTAATTAAAAAACGAGTAGAAATGTCACTCCGAATTCACATTTCCCTAATAAATTTTTATTCCACCCAAACGCGACGAGACTTCAGTAACTACTTTCGCTTGTCAGTTACTAACCAACTGATAGCCATATGAATCGTTCGGGCTAGAAGGAAGCTAGCATATCGAGCTTGGTCGCAAAAGTTGAGGAACGATGGTATAACTTTTAAAGTAGAGACTCAATGAGTCTTGGAAGTCTTGATCCTTCTCCTCGCGATAAATTGTGAGAATATCGATAGGTTTCGTATTATTGGATTGAGCCAGTAAAAAAATATACAAGTGTACGTCCAAGATTTATACATTAATAATTATTACTGCTACGTTTTATATCGTTTTATATTTTATTATCTCTCGACTCTTTTCATATTCGCTACTTTGGATGCTACTACCTTTAATAAGAAATGATATTACAGAGCTATTTACTTTCATTATTTCGAAAGAATAAAGTCTAAAGTTTTGCTCTCATCTCGAATTAACATTGTTCTCACGAAAACGTAAAGTCGCCATTTTCGCCAATTTCTTGTCTAATGCTTAGAGCTTGCGAGCGTATTCTGCCTGCCTACTAAATTCCGGACAATTTCACTGTTACATAATTGAAATAATTTTCCGGATCGTATCGAGACGCGCGAGGAATACAACACGTGAATATTCTCACGTACAACAAGATCCCGCGACTCGTTCGAGAAGCGGCGCGAATCTAATCTTCCGATGTAACAGAACTTCGTGGACTTGGTACATATCCAGTCTACGTGCTAGGCTACATTCAGTTGTGTCGAACGGAATGCAACCGTGACACAATTGAGACCTCTCAGCCCGAGATCCTCGAACTGCATCTTGATCGCGAGACATCGCTTTATTGCGTGCCCTGAGGGAATCGATCGAGCATTCTTAAACCGTCTAAAGCGCAGTACTTCTTCTTCCATCCACCATTACTGAATAAAATAAATCAATAACAACAATCGATGTATAACTTACAAAATGAGCTTCGTGAATTATCAGTGAAAGCGTAATAAAATTTTGTTGCTAGACGGAAATTGCGTACACAAGGAATAATTTTTATTGTATCTATTACAGTAAATAGAAACAATCACAGGAGCGCTTTATTTAAATAAAAGAATATTTCGTAAACTATAAGATCCTCTTATATAGAGTTTTTTTTTATTTCAAGCGTATGGTAGAGCGATTTACTATACTTTCTTTTGATAATAGAGAGACGAAGTTAGGCTACGGAAGTGTGTTTAGCGTTTCAAGCATAAAGCGAGAATAAATTTGATTTTCTCGCTTTTTAGGCGCTTTCAAGGCAAAAGCGCCTTGTAACGACTTCTCTCCATTATTCCGCTTGAAGATGCTTGAAATATACTTAATATGTTTCCAAAGCTTACGTGGTGTGCCTGCTTTCGCCGTGATTACCGCTTTAGTCGAAAACGTTCGAATATCTCATTGTTTCTCGAGCCTAATGTACCAACCTATAACAATTACGCTCATCCGACAAGATCGATACGAACCGAGGTGCAGACATTCCCAGGACATTTGCATGTTTTATGACGGTCGTGCGGTGTAAAATGAAGTCCATCACGAGATACGGGCAGATGTTTTAAAAACTTCTCGACGCTACCCGTTTATCATTATGAGTTGCGCGAAGAAGAGCACCAAGATGATTAACTCGAAAGAAAATAAGAACAATGTGAAAAGAGAAGCCTCCGCAACAGTTCAACGATGATTAATACGCCGGCTTTATCAATGTGTAACTTGTGCGAACTCGTTACAAATTAATTAAGCCACGCAAGTGCCAGAAGAATGTGATTTATTGCGCTCGACGTTATTGCAACGTACAATTATAGCCGCGCTGACGAATTTCCGGAAGCTCCATTACAATCACAATGGACTTTAAAAACCATAGATTATATTCATTTCTAATTTGTCTTTTATTGAACACATTTAGCCCAAACATGATTCCTTCTTACGTACTCTTAATATTTTTATTATTTAAAATTAATTATTGTTTGGGAAAAAATAATTTTCTTCATGCACCGTGTATATTGAATGATATTAACAAATTACATACGATCAATTTCTGTTGATTAGTAAACAATTTTATTAATAAAACGTTAAATATAAAACGACTTTTTACCGTCTTTGAACAATTAAAATGTTATGTAATGCTAAATAATCCATTAATTTTCTACGATCAATGACTCGATAATTAACTTTTGATTAAATCGTTCAAACGGAAAATTCGACTAAAAGTTACTTCAACAACACGCTTCACAAGCTTTACCTATTTTCCAAATAATTTATACAAAACAATATGAGCAAATCAACGTTTGAATTAATAACATGCAAATGCTTTATTATCGATTACCGAGTCCAATATCCGTTTTTAAGTTCAGGGGAGATTAATACGTTTTGCAACATTTCGCGAGGCAACAAAATTCAATCTTTTCATGCTCATTTTGTTGATTTTTATTTCGTTCAATCTAATTTTGAACGTCAGATGCCGAAGTACTTCACAATAATGCGCTTTTATCGTACCAACTGTAGGAAGGAATCCGGCTTGGACAATGCTTTCACGATCAAAAGAAACTCTCAACATCACTTTACCTTTGTTCGTGCACATCGAAAATTTCGCCAATCTCCACGTTGGTATATGAGAATCCTTATCGGATTAATTAATTTTTCATTAGATCAAAAAGAAATTAAACGTAATGAGCCTATAATAAATAAGTTTGATATATTTTATTCTACGTACCATTCTCACACTTACTTCATTCATATGAAACTTGAGAAGCAGTACAGAATTTTTTATAATTCTATTATATTAAGTGCATTAAATTTACGTAAATATTTTTCCATTCATTTCATTTGCTTTCAATTCAATATTATTCATTGGTCACGAGTGGTGGGTACACAATGAGTTTGATCCAAGTGACGAACAGCGAACGTGTTAAAGACAAATGACGCAGTCAATCACACTTTACGTCCAATTAAATTGTGAATATTCGCCTAGATTCCCGAAAGCGGTGGTAAAGAACTCCTATTATCATGAAAATGAAGATGAAACGTTACAGAATCATTTGGAGCGAAGTTTATTCCTTATCGGAAGCATTAAACAAGAAAAAAATATATGAAATAATTTTATATACATGTAACAATAGTATCAGATATGATAAAACATATTATAAAAAATTATTAGACGAAGAAAGGAGAGAGAGAGGGGGAGAATATTTATTGTAATAAAGAAGACATACTTTTTTATTATATATTCAAAAAGTTTGTCATTCTAATATAAAGCTCCGGATTAGAATTTTTCAACAAGTAAAATTCGAGATGAGTTATTTATTGATTATTCACCCGAATAGAGTTACTTATCCCCAGTATTTTCGTAAAAGGCAGTAAGTGGATACTTCTTTTTAAACTATTATCAACCGATTTCCACCCCTATCCAAGGGTAAGACAATTGCTGAAACGTCGTCCTTTCAGAAATGCTGACGCGGCGCGCACTGCTGCGAAAACAATACTGAAAGCGCTAAAAGAAACTCGCTTACGCCACTATTCTCCAGAACTTTACAATTGCTGGACAGAGTGCATTGCCGTACGAGGTTATTATGACGAAGAAAATATCCAAAAGCACGAATACCAGCCATCTCTCATGATAAACGAAGCATGAATTACGTTTTATCTACATACGTGTATTATGTAACACCCACGTGACTTTATCTAAATGTATATAAACGATAAAACTTAGAGTTGCAATTGATAAAGTTGACGTCACCACAAACGTTTTGAATATTTAAAATTCTCTCAACGGAGAAGTTGATAAATAACAGAATAAAAATGGCAAGAAAACGTGCTAACTTGTTAAAATTAAGTTAGTATTTTTCACTGTCATATGAAATGGAATATTCACCTAAGAAATATTTACCTTCTCGTGGGAGAACAATATGCGTGCATATTCCGTAACTGAAATTGTGCCGAAAAAGACAGGAAACAAATTTTATTTATGCTCACGCGAAGGAGATAAGTCACCTAGGTGAATCTCGGAGTATATTGCGGTCCAGATTTCTCTCTTTTCTCACGCGGAGGTCGACTTGCACGTCGCCGACCGATATAGTTCGAGGTGATGGCACAGAAATATACGATCCTAATGGAAGAGGTTTAAAGGGATTTAATCTTCTTACATAAAATACCGGCGAGGCTACTTTATGCGATATATAAGGATTGTCTAATGGCTTATATCCTGGTCCTGAAATCTTGCGGCAGTCTTTATTCGAAAATATCAGCTATACAATTTAAATATATAATATTTAACACGACAATCAAATAAAGCTGAAAGGAAAAGGATAAAAATTGATTTGGTTTTGCAGAAAAGTATTTATTATTATTTGTTACTTTCGAAGTTTTAGTTTATGATAAATTTCTCTTTGCAATACATCAAGTCATAAATACGAGTTTGCACGTAGAGCAATCGACTCTTTTCGCATTCGTCTTTATCAACGATTTTTAATTTAAATGTAGATTCTAATTCCGCACAACTCTTGAAATTAATCTCGCGTCAATAAGAATTTTCTCAGAATCTTTTTCGACGGCGTAGCAGACAGCTCAGATTGCCGATGAGAGAGATATAATTGACTGCTGACTATAAGTGAAAAATTTCCAATAAATGCGCCTGATTCTTAGGGATGTGGCCGCGTCACTTGGGAAAACGAACTCTTACGCCAACGTCAAGATTTATTATTTGATTCGCCTTAGGACGACGATGCGGAACGACGGAGACGAGTTTCATTTGTGACCATCCGATAAGATCATATTTTATAAAGATATGCATAAAATACAACGTATCCGCTTTCTTGGCCATTACCGGTGGACGTCAAGCTTAAAAATGGGAAACTTTGTGTAAACATTGCAGTTATCATTTTCTACAGCCGGGCGCTCTCGACTTCTCGCGAGATGCATCAGTTATAATTATTCTAACAACGTGTTACATATATATAATCATATTAGCCTCTAAACTGCAGAACACCTTTGATAAACGGTGCATAAGGGATGCTAACTACCGCGCTCTCACGTCGTTGAAATTTATTTCTCGGTGTACACCGAGAATTAATAGTTATGTAACTAATGTGATTTTATTGAGAATTTATACTTCAAGTACTATACGTTATTAAACACCGCCTAATGGTGCACATATCTTGTGTTACGGCGCTTAATGAATAATCCTGTACATTAAACCACCTACTATCGTAATATCGCCTTGCATAATATTCGCTAATTTGCCGGAGTTATTACAACATAGCTGACTGTAACGTAAAAGCTTTGTTATTATGTTGTATAATAGCTAAAGTGGATGCGCAAACTTCGCAATGCGGTGAAACATTAAATTATTACATGCCGGAGATATCAATGTTAAAAGTATAAGCATAAATTCGTTCGCGTAATGCGATAATTGTTACAATTGTGTACAAAGCATGCAAGTCTTCACGACGCACACTGTTACCGGTAACCGTTTACGTTTATACTCTATAAAATTATTTCATTTATGTGACAATAATAAACCGTTATTAAGCTGTTTGACGATAGATCCGCGTGCAAAAGCGGCAAAATAAAAACATAAGAAACAGGGCGTTTATAATACAATACATTATTATGTTACAAGCGGAATTCTATACGAGGTTTTATAAAACTTTTTCGATAAATAAAGTTGTTCGTTGCAATATTGAATGGAACGTCCGATATCACTTGCAATTCAGCCTGATCGAGGAAGCATTGACGTTTGCAGCGAAGCTCCGTTCGCGCAAGCAGATGTAAACGGAGGCAGACACATATCGGCTTCCTGTCCCCCTTCTCTCGTTTTTTCTTTCTTATTTATTACGCGGTGAGAGCATTCGCTCTATTACCCGGCCTGATAGAAGAAGCTCGCCGTACCACTCTATCTTTCCTCGCGGCCTTTCGCGAAGAACGGCAGCAAAATGCGTTATCGCGTCATCGTAAAAAGACATGTCGCACGGTTCGCTGCTGCGCCGCTCTTCGATGTTGATAAAGTCTCATGAGACTCCTTTTTTCGGAGCACTTTTCCCTTACCAGTCGTCGTCGTCGCTCGTCGTCGTCGCCGAGCTCCCACGAAATCCTCGTTATTGGTCGTCGGGAGGATCTGACACCGACGAAACGAATGGAAAGGGTGAGTGGGATCCAGATGGGATCTCCTTCAGTTTGGAGATCCCGTCCGATTTGAAAACAACGAGAATAAGCGGAGAACCTTTTATTCTCCAGACTCACTTTGCGGGGCAATAAGCGTGAACGGTCTTACCTTAAGGGTCTTACTTAATTTGCAACAAAAGCGAGAGACAAGCCGAAGGGTCGTTAACATCGAGAATACCATTTGCTCCCCGGAAACGGAAAGAGTTAAAAATACACAGCTACAACTTCTATTCGCGTACATATACGGGGTGTTATGTAATACCCACCTCACCTCTTATTTGCGGATAGAGCGAACTAGACTAATTGCAAGTCAAAACTCTACCATTTTACAATTTTCGCAATAGTTAACGAAATATTAGTTATTAAAAATCGGTGTCTTAGTCCGGCCTACTGCCCAATTCAAGTGTGCGACGAGATGCGGCCGTCCCGCGATCATCGCGCGGGAAGTTGTTTATTATACGTAGCTGTTGGCGTGTGTCATAAACTCCCCGCGCGCCTAGCAACGCCAATCGCGGGGCAGCCGCATCTTGCCGCGCGCTTGAATTGGGCGGTAGGCCGGGCTAAGACAGCGACTTTTAATAATTAATAACTCGTTAACCGTTTGCAAAAATTGCAAAATGGCACAGGACTTTTTAACGTCTAATCCGCTCTATCCGTAAATAAGAGGTGAGGCGGGTGTTACGTAACACCCTGTATAGAGGAAAATTCCCTATTGTGAGGTAGGCTTTTAATATGAGATAGTAGGTTTTCAGCGTCCAAATTCAATCACAAATCCCTTTTTGCAACGATTACACGATTTAACAATGAATTTTTTACTAAACAGATTTCACTTCAAGAAACTCATGGTGGGACCAACAGATGATGCTTATTAATGTAGTAAAAACCCCGCTATCTCTTATTAGGAGTCTATCTTATAATAGGGGACTTTCCTCTACTTTCCATGTACGTGTCAACGTATCCTGCGTTACTATATTATTGTAATATGCTGTTTAATAGCACACACGCACCGTTTGGTCAATTAAGTACTCAATTCTATTAGTTCGCATTACGTGCAGGTCATATCACCCGCGCAATTAATTTATGCGCGCATAAATTAATAATCCATTAACGACGCAATTAAATCTTACTAGGTGTGAAAATGCGCTCATTTGAAGTCACGCGATTAACACACGAATGATCCCTAGTACACGGAAAAAACAATGTAGCTGCTGTAGCTAAAACTTAGCAAAATAGGGACAGCTAATATTTTAGTTGTGATAGCTCAATATTTTGCTACTGTGCCTATTGTATTAGGTGCGATAGCAAACGGTTTGCTGTCGTAGCAAAATATTGAGCTATCACAACTAAAAATATTAGCTGTCCCTATTTTGCTAAGTTTTAGCTACAGCAGCTACATTGTTTTTTCCGTGTAGCACAATACATTGGCGCATGTTGGGAAATAATGTAAATCTAGTATTCTCAATTAGTCCAAGATAGACGCCTTATTTTATTTAGCCTATATGTCTATTTAGCAATAATGGTCTAACATTGACACAATATTAGACCAATATTCTTGCTACATTGTTAAATATTGGCTAATGCAAGTCCAATATAAATTTTATATTATATAATCATTATTGTTTAATATTTACATTTATCCCGAGTCGAAATTTTAGAACTATGTTGAACCTTTAAATCTATTATACAGTCTTATTTTAAATAATTCACGCAAATATCTCCAAAAATATGAAAGATACGGAAAAACGTTTCAAACAAAAGTTATTTGGTTCGAACTAATTAAAGATTCAAGGGAGGAGTAAAAAAATATAACGTTATCAAAGTAGATTATTGATGGTCTATGTAGAAGTATAGATCAGCTAAGTAAGTGTAAATTGTCCTTAAAAGTGTCAAAATAGTACCAAAATTTCGACTCGGGATTCCTTAGCCAATATTGGCTTTATGTTGAACAACATCGGCCAATGTATTTCTAATATAACCAACATTGGTCCAATATTTAACCAACGTTTAGCCAATACACTGTGCTACCAGATCCATTCATTTGATTCGGCAAGAATCAAAGATAGACTTGTCTGATCCTGATATTATCGCGGATCAATGTAGATAATTGTTTGGCTTCTGTATCGTCGTCGGAATTATTTAGATTAAATTTATATAAAGGAAAACTTGGCGTAATATATTGCAATACGTTTAACTTTTGCGTAACAGATTACACGTAGTATAAAACTGAAGAATGAAGCGTACTTTTATGTGACGATCGTTTACTAATTCAAAGCTCGCTATCTCGGAATGATATTAAATCAAATAAATGCACCGTCGTGAAATTCCGTTTCGCCGAGAGCGACGAAAAATCTGAGCGTCGTCGGTACGATAAGCCGCGACGAAATAAATAAAATGGAGGACCGAGAATACATTTTCCTCCGGTGTGAAATATTAAATCGACCGACGACGATTCCGCAAAGCAAAATACACATACGTCTCTTATGCAAATCGCTGGGGTAGGCAATGCATTTGCCAAATGTGCTGGTATTGCGCGCGTGTTATTTCTATATTTAACCGAAATTTCCTTAATATTGCACTCCCGCACACGTGTGCATTTCTTCCCAAAGAAATTTGCAATTTCATTGAAAGCGCGACACCCACTTTCAGATCGGTAATTTTCTCCCTTTCTCTTTATATTATCCTGTGTTTATTACCCATTTCCTTTCCTATTTCTTTATTATCCCATTCGATGACCCGCGGTCCGAAATTACCATAAATTATTGCACGCATGTAGCTGCGGAATTTTAGTAGTTTGCAATACGTAATAATTCTCGCGGTAACGGCGCTCGTAGAATGCACTTTATCACGTCGCTTCCGAAACAGATCCGCGACACTGTGCGTACGGTGCAAAGTGGCCGAACCAGAATTGCACGTTCATGAAGTATACACCAAGCGTATCCCCCGCGGCGATTACGTAATACGACTTTAGTTTTCGGTGTTGTTATTATCGAACGCCGCGTTTACCCTCGATCGTATCAATATTCATGATATTATATGCGAGCGGCGGATACCGACGCATCCATCTCCGACCATCGAGCGACTCGGCACTAAAACGCTGTAAAAATTTTATTCCGCCACGGCAGGTGCGATCTGTGCCGGTGCAACGAAGAAAACATATCGCCTAGGCCGGTGGATTTATCGCTGCGTCAACCAGCACGCGGCTTTGCCTACTCGTGCGAAATAAAGAGAAGGAGAGAAAAAAGCCGGTCGTGCCTCACTCCGCCGTATAAAACAGACGTAGACTAAGAATCTGGGCCACCTAGTCACTGCCGGTGAAGAGACTGAACCGTGTTTTATGCCAGGCTTTCCGCGCCGAATCGGGATACAGTGTGTCCTACACGACAGCAGATAATGAAGATTTAGTACCACGCGCAGATCTTGTCATCTTGTATGTACAGTGATGGACAGAATCGTTGTGACACGTTTTTTTTTAATAAGCTTAGGAACGTGCATTTAAATTGAGAATTACACAAAAAAGAAGTGTCAGATCAACTCTTATATACTCAAATTAACGTGTTCATTGTTTTGTATATACGCAACAATCTACAATCTTCTTAGAAGCATTTAATAATCTTACATTCCAACAATATTACACTGTACAAAAATTACACGTAAAATTACAATTATTATAGTGGGTAATATTGGGACTATTAAAGGTGTACATTTACATACGTAAGTGAATTTACACCTTGTAGATAAAATTATTACCTTATGTAACAAGTAAGCTGCTTGCTTTTAATTGTGTAAGTTTTACAATTTTTTGTAATTTTCCATCATGTATAAACAACTATTTACACAACAAAGCGTAACAAACAATTTTTTTGGTAAAAGTACATGAATTTATATACTTCTACTATTAATAGAGTAATCGCTACACTTATTATGAATGTAATTTTACATACTTTCTTGCAATGTACAGTCTTGTTTAAATATCATAATTGTCACTTCAAGTATACATACAATTATTTCGACAGTAAAATTATTTCAACAATTATAATCTTCGATTTGAAAATATGTTATTTCTTTATCCAATATTGTTTTTTCCATTCAAGAAAATTATTCTTAAATAACAACAAGCATATATTTTTCTTGATTAAATCATTAAAATTGCTTTATTCAAGTAAGTTCTTTTTTACTTCAACGCAATATAATCTCATTTCAAGATTTTCACGTTGAAACTAAACATATTTTCGAAAGAAGAGTATTCTCTTTTTCCATGTACATTTCAAGATCTTCTCCGAGGAATAGTTCACTCGATGGCCATTCCGAAACGATTTTGAGCGTTTCCGACCTATTTCTCGAGTTCCTAAACTCGTTAACAAGAAAATGTGTCGCTACCATTTTGTCCATCACTGTACACCAAGATTCGTGCTCTCGGCGTTCAATTCGGCGCAATTAAAGACAAATGCACATTAAATTCAAAATATTTTACATATAATAACCGATCAAACGATATCGCCATAAGTAATAGCCTCTAACGGATAAGCAAGATTAGTGTCTAATTCTATTCGTGTATCTTTTTCTCGTATCTTTTTCTCTATACAGCAAATAATATCGACTGAAATATAATATTACTATAATAACTTTTTAAAGAAAATAATGTTAATATAATGTAAAATGATTATAATGTTAACATTCCAATGTAAACACGACTATAATGTAAATTATAGTCTACTATTATGCGATTATAACGACCAATTTAACTTTCCCATGTAAGTGGAAAGAATCAATTGTTTTCCGTTCCTCACAGACGACACTGTCATAGCTTTAAACGAACCCACGTGTCTCTCGGCGTGTCCCTCTCACTCCACCGCTTTAACGTGTATCGGCGTCACGGTATTCGCCGTAACAGAATTACAACTAATCTGACCTGTTTATCTCGATTAAATCGTATATCGATCGAGTCCCTTATTTTCCCGTTTACCTGATGATATCGAAATCTGTGAACCCGCCGCATGCGGCCGAAATCTAGCACGTACACGCGCCACGTGCAAGTATGTGCACGTGGAATCGTATCGACAGGAGGACAGATTGCGTTGTATTTTACGATTGCTGTGTGCCGAAACCCGGCCGCAATTCAGTTGGTTAGGTGCCCGGAGCCAATCGTCACCGTGAAACAACTACCGACAACCAAGAAATGAAGTAGAAATGTAGTTTCGCTGTGTGATGCGGTTTCCATGAACCCACAAACCATGAAGAGGGCGAGAGAGGGGGGCGGGGAGAAGGGGGGAGGGCGAAAGAGATCTACTTCGACACGACAGCCATGGAGCTTCGTTGGTTAAACGGGGGATTTATCGCACTCCGTTAAGTCGGCGTAATTGAGATGTTCAAGCTCGACAATCGGCACCGGCCCGTTGGTTCGAAACGATTTAAGGGGCCTAGCGACGGGAATATCGTTGGAGAGATCGATAAGAAGCGATTTTAGCGTAGCAATCCTGGAAACAATTGTGTCTTGCATCCTTATCGAATAATTAATCTGAGTATATTTCATGCGGGCGGATTATACATATAATAGGATCTTAGTATACAGGAAAAGTAAATAGGAGGAGCAAGAGTTTAAAATACATATTTTTCAGGAAAACAAATAAATTTCAAACTAATATTTAACTCAGTTATTGGATAATTTAATTATATTGTGAGAGAAAAATGTGATTTCGGACAAATTAATTTGATTTTAGAACAAAACGTTTGTTTACGGTAGTTTGTTTACGGTAGTACAAACAACATATCTGTATACAAAGAAAAATAATTAACTACATAATCTAATCAACGGGTAACTTTGTCAAGAATCAAATTCCTTTTCTTTTTAATCGATCTAACCCAATCTCTTTCCTTTTTAATCAATTGAAACGTAATAATTACGTACTGTCATGCGAATAATTGAAATGGTCCCAGAAAACAATCACAAGTGCAGTATACAATCGGTGACAAGCAGATAAGCAAATTAGGTCGCAATCAAGTTGCACGTTGATTGAATGGATCCTTTGAACCTCAGATTGACAAGGAAGTCGAATGCTTTATAGGAGAAACTCTTTGCAGCTGTCGCAAATAATAAGCTCTGAATCAACTACGTGCCCAATAATGTTTGCCGTTATCGTAATTTGCTTTCGTATTATTTTGAATGCGAGCGCAGAATTAAATGAGCGTAATTTCAGAGAAAATCAGAAATACGTTTCGGACGTCAACTTCTGATGGACAGCCTTAACATCTCGTATGCATAATGCATTATTTTAATTTCCACGATGCGACAACGGCGAAAGTAAGCGTCGGGATGCATTACACAGCAACGTGAAGGGCAAAGCGTGCACGCGGCTTTTTCCGGTATTTTAATAATTTCGCATTCACTCATTCGCGTTTACCGCGACGTCAACATGAGAGCTCATATTTCATACGATAGGACGTAGGGTTGCCGCGCAGACCACGCCATTTTTCACAATGCTCGACGATTAACTATCAAAGTAATTCACACTTATTGCTGCCCACAGCAGTGGATCATTACACGCAATTACTTAGCGAGCATGCCCTTTAGCCATATTATATCTCACGTGTTTAAACATAGTATTTGTAGCAAATATAATTTAAAGGGTGGTGCATTCAGGGGAAGATGCACTATTTTTATATTACACTAAATAAGTTACTTCGTGAAGCATTTTATTTTTTCAAAAATGTTGTAGATTATTAAAATAAAAATTACAATATGTAGAATTATAATTGCCCTTAACAATTGTTTAAAAAGTGTCTTCCTTCAAATTTCTAATATCACCCATTTGAAGTTACTGTTTGATAGTTTAAAGTTTATTTCATTGTATCAGAGCTGGATTGTATCTCGAGCGCTGTTGTAATCAGCACTTTCATTTTAGCCACTTCAAACGACAGAAGACAAAGGCAGTAATAAGATCAAAGCGTCCTCATACTCGTTACGATTTTCATTATGTGCTCTGGTGCATGCAGCCTATCTGCGTGGCTTAACTCATTGATGAGTGCACCGAGAAAGTATACTATGCTTGTGAACTACGCAGTTACATTATATTTTGCATGAATATTGCGAAATTATAATTTTACGTTGCCTGGAAAAATGTTTATGCAGCACTTACAGCTAAGAAACCTTTTTTCTTCTTTGAACTCTCGCTCTCTTCCCCCCTCTCTTTCTCTCTCTCCAAAATTTATTCAAACTGTGATGTAAAACTAGTGGAAACAATATTTAAGGAACTATTAGTAAATTATTTTACGTTATTTTTCATGGAAAATTCAGAAAAATATGTTTCCTTGCATTATATATACATAATATTTATAATATATTTTTATATAGATATTATTTATTAGATACATTAGATTATTTATTATCTATTTATATTTGTATACATTTGCCAACTTAAAGATAATCTTACAAACTGTATTCTTAATCTGAAAATACTCAAATTATTAAAACAGACGTAGATTAAACTTGTGTAACAACATAGTAAGAATAGAAAGAGTAGAAAAAAGTAAGAGAAATAAAATAAATTTGTCCAAGTGTATTTCGATTTGTGCCTCCCCACGTTCATTCAAAAAGTGTACCTTTCACAATACCAAGTGGCTAAATAAATCGCATCTTAATTGCTCCATGTGCGACATAAAAGCAGTGAGACGCTACAACATAGCGTCTTATCTAATCGACTATTATTAACACTTTTGCAGTGATTGTTGCCTGTAAACTTCACCTAGTTATGAACTCTATCGTAGTTTCCTATTCTGAATACCAGCCTAAACTAACCACGGCAGTTAATTGTTAATTTACTGACTATATTCAGATATCAAAGTGCAAACTTGCTTATGGTCGTTTCCCGATGTAAGCCGTTATGTATTTAATCGCCCTGTTGCGATATAGATCCTTCAAAGGGAGAAACGCAGAATAGAGAGCACAATCTAATATAAAATATAAACGGAGAAACTCGATAATGTACAAATGTATTCTTTTTAAATTTAAAGGGAGAAACGCAGAATAGAGAGAGCGCAATCTAATATAAAATATCAACTGAGAAAACTCGATAATGCACAAATGTATTCTTTTTAAATTTAAAGTTTGCACACACGCAAGACGAAATCCATTAAAAATTTTTGACTTACACTTTAATCGGAAATAAAGGAGTCCCCCTCTCGTACTGCAATTTTCAACTTATTCTAGTAAAGACTCTTTTTTCTTCACACAAAATTGTATTACCGTCTTCTTCGCTTTTCCGCCTGCGTACCTATATAATGCAATATACAGGCTATTGGAGTGCACTAGCATGGTTTACTAACTTCAGTACAGAAGCGTGCGAACAACGACCTGCTCGATGACTTTCAAGAGAAACTTCCGCTGTCCGGTCGTAAGTCTCGCGGACAGTAACATCAGAATCTTTGAAAAATGCAGACATTGAAAAAGATGGTCGTACCGGCAACGCGATGGTGATACGTTACCCGTGGAAGGAGTGCATTTTTCATTCGGAGCTTTCCCCTGCCGCGCCCGGCTCTACGGTGCAATATGCACGATACAGCGGCACGTGTGGACCGGCGTCGCACTTAAAAGGCATTCGATACATATACATACACACACGCAAAACTCGGCAAACCATTCACCATCCGTCGTTGTCACCGACACTTCACAAAATTGTCTGCCGCGCCGCAAACACGATCGTCGTCGATTCCGCCAGCAAAGTGGTTGCTGGCAAACCTCATCTATTCTGCAATGATTCCTGCTACGGGTGGCATACGTATAAGGAAATTGTTACGCAAATTTCAAGAATTCGCTCGAGAAAGAGCATGACGATAATTCTAAAGTTTTATACACGAGACTGTAGCCTATTGTGTGTTCTTAATTGCGAAGAAAGTTTTGTGATAAGATCACACGCCGAGAAAAAAAGATTTATTTAGGTTAAGCAAGTGAGATACGTCGAGTAAAATTAAATAAAGTTAAATAAAAAGTTCAGTAAGGTAGAAATTTAAAGAAAATTTGTTTGATTTCAAGGAAACTTTTTTTCTGGGTGTATTCAACAGAATTATTGTGGGATATACAATCGGAATAATTGTTGCTATACTTGTGGGCATTAAATTTTCGATCGGTGTTATAAAAACGTACAAAGATCGTTGAAAAAAGATCGATGTGCACGTATATACCATGGATTTTATTATTTTGCCTCACAGGACGTTCGCCACGATAAACGCATAAAATCCGTATATTCATCACGGTACGCCTCATATAGTGCGCAAAACGTGACATGTTGACGAACAATATACGATGATATCCACATGTAGGCGGGATGCGCTGAAATACGCTGAAAAATGAACAAGAGATCGACATAATAAATGATCCGGACAAATAGAATCGGATTGTTTGCGCGGCCGTAGTCGTCCAAATCAATCGCCGCGACGTTGACCCGAGGGCTGATACTGTTTGAACAAGTGTTAACTTCTATTTTAACTGACGTGTACACGGTAAATGTATGTAAAACTGAATGTTCCGCAATACCGCTTTTAACATTGCACTTTTATTTATTCGCCGATGTAATATAAAAAAGAGGTGATTTAAATGCTAGTTTTTTATAATTAAATCGCTCATCTTAAAGAATATTGCTCTTTTGTGTTGTATTACTCTTTCCTCTTTCAACACTTAAGACTTTCGCCGCTCTCGCAAAAAGTTCTGAATCTCAAATAATATCATATAAATTTTAATAAGCGTTTTAAACATGATTATATCGGCAACGGATTACTTATTCGTTTATTTGTCACTGTTTTGGTTCTAGACAGTGCGGCTCATAAATGTACGTTCTCGAGAGATATTGCACTAACCACCAAGCCATATACGTGTACTCATTCAGTTATTGATTACATCTACCGTAGACACCCAAGTATCTATGTATCTATTTGATTCGCTATTAGTCACAAAAGTGTGCAAAATAAAAGGTAAATCTTTTTAATATGTGTAAATGCTCTCGTAATGCGCTTTGCAACTAAAAGTTTAACAACTTCAATATTTATTTCGCCATATCTGGCATTTTTTGTAATACAAAAAATTTATTGCGAAAAGTATTACCTCAGCCAGGGTTTGAACCTGAACCTCCCTACTCCTCTAGGGCGTCTCACCAATTCGACCACTGAGGCATGTGATAATATTTGTCGCAATAACAGTATAAAGATGTCTTCGCGTGTATTTTTCGACTTTAAACTGCGCGCCGAATCGGGTTGTCGGCAGTACACAGAACTGTCGATACGCGATTTTTAAGTATCCCTGTCCCCTTCCCCTTTTCCACTTACGTGGGATTAAAAGTGCCAGGTATGGTCGAATAAAGACTGAAGTTGTTAATTACCGCTGGCGACGTTGACGAATTTTCTTATTAGTTAGAAGTTTAAGTTGTTGAATAAAATGTTATAATCAATAACATTTATAGAACGCAACTCGTTCTTTAATTATTCATTAACATATAAAGAATAATTGATTTCTCTTACATTGCCACGTATTTTCGCTATTCTCCATTGAATTATTACTATAACTCTATCCAATCTTCCTCTGTGACGTCATTTTCTGATGGCATTACTCTAAGCCTCGTTCCTCAACCGTAACTTTCCCATATGGTCACATCGATGCCGGACTTAGAGCATTTCATGAATTGGTTCGGTGAAGTGAAAACAAATTTCTTTCCTGGATTTATGGAAAGAATATTTCTTTTCTCGATGTATGGAAAGAATATTTTTAACCGTATTAAATCGATCCGAGAGCAACGGATAGCTAAATCAATACCAAAGTATTGACGCACGCGTAATGAATTTATAAAAATTTCTTCATGATTAAAATACTTTTCCACATTTTTGTAAATATCTATCATAATACTTCTAGAGTTATTCCGCAAGTAATTCGTACAAATATAAAAGCCATGAATAAATGCTGACATGCGTTTGTTTGTTATTAATTTAAAGTATGTATAATATTTGTTGAATTTAGCAATTTGAATTTATATAAATATAAAATAAAGCATAAAAGTATAAATATTTTATTATATTTTATCGAAAATATTGATTGCATATAGTATAACGATATATATAAATATATATATATAAAATGTAGTATTATACAAAAACTAGAGATTTTCTTTACCTATAAGCTATAAAGAAGTAATTAATCCATTATCAGATGTTCGGTCATCAAAGTCGAGATTCTGCTGCAAATGATAAGTAATGCTGGCCATATAAAGCGTAAATGGACAGACAATTCCATTAGAGAAATCCGAACTGGCAGTAAACCTAGTTTAATTCACCTTAATGTCACAATCACAAACGAATTCCTCTAATGCGAACATTGCGCTTGTGATCGTAATGCTCTGCGCCAATCCTGTTTCATGACAATATGCTTAATCGATCACCGATGGAAGAGAATTCGCATTGCGCCAGAATATCGGCGAGCGAAAGACGGGACAATGAATTCCAGCAACGTGCCATATAAACGATGGAATTCCCAAGAAAATTAATTAACCGAGTTTAAACGGGCAATACGCCGCAGCCAAATGCCCGTTGGTTTCCTGCTCGCATCTAAAACTTGAGAATCACGAACAACGGAATAATGATCGTAACAAGATAAAATGTTGCCGAGACTAGTGTGGAACCTCCAACGCTTTGAAATATGAAAGAGTGGTTGCAAAGTTCATTGCTATATAATGATGATATAATGAAAAGAGAAATCATGGCAAACCGAGGAGCAATTTTTTTAAATATACATTATTTGGAATTTTTTTATTATTTTGTCAATGCGTATAAAACGTCTTATATGTCATAAAATTAATTTTTCTAGATAAAAAATTTCGTTTCTGGATAATTTTATTTTTGATATTAACATAACGCTCTATGAAAATAATATAAGTTGCATTTTCTGTTATTTTACACAAACCATAATAAGTTGAAAAAATTATCTATATGCTGGAAAGATTTCCTCTTTCTACTTGTAAATTCTCTTGTTTTATGCAATCAAAGTACACAGCGCACATACTGTAAACACATATTATTATTGTTAACAAAAAACAGATAAAGAAAGGGCAATAACAAATTGCACAGGCAGAAAATTAAATTAAAACCGGTAAATCCTGTGATTATAAGAAGCATAATTTATTGAATTAACTGATGAGATAATGGTGAAAATCAGTTCGATTGTCCTCATACGCCACTAAATGAAGGTAAAAGAATTACTGTGCTGGAGAGACGACACGCGGACGAGGAATCAATACAGCAAATAAACGGTCCGACCAGAGAAGCTCAGGTGGCTTTAATTCTCCTGCGACAGCAAAGTCTCGCAAGCCTGTGAGACACGCCAACGATGGGCCACCTAAAGCTGGGTTTGTCAAATAAAAAACTAGGAGGCGGAATCAAGATTAACCGGGAAGCTGAGTTTCCTTTCGGACAGACCAGTGACCGACCTTTCCTCCGTAACCTTTTACTACAGCTATGTCGCCATCGGCCCATTTAGCGCTTTCCTTTCTATTGCATCCGGCCAGTTAGCTTTCCGCCCGTATAAAAATGAAAGCGCGAAAAGTCACTGTTAACCTATTCACTTTCGTAATTATTTCCTCTGCGTGGAAAGAGACATTTTTCTTCGTAAAAAAGAAAAATTGTCACTTATTTAGATACTAATAATATCGGCGCGTTGGCTTTTTCAATTGAAATGTCAGCACAATTGCAATTCTTAAGGTAAACACGGTATATTTAACATTGAAAGTAAATTTCCAATAAAGCTCGGACGTTTTATACAATAAAGATATACATATATCTCGTATTATATGTATATATATGTATATATATAATATTTTGTATTTTATATGTGTACGTGTGTGTATGTCAGAAAATTACAAATATTATACTTCGGATTTTACTTCAAAACCCGATGACCGAGAAAGTTTATCCTTTTCGAGGAAGCGTAAAACACATGAATCGCGCAACATGAGATATCGCGATTCTCGATATAATAATGTAGCATCAACGACACGATCGCTGAAAGCAACTAAGATTCTTCAGCTTTGAACTACGCATTGATCCTTTCATCTGCATATCTCCTCTCTGTTGTATGAATTTTCCTGTACTGCGACTTGTCTTCTAGCCAGATATCAGGGTGGATTAGAATGCTGCAATTGCTTAAGATACTTTCATTTAAATAAGCCTGCCAGATAAGAGGCAGTTTTATCTCTGTCTTTGTTGCTACATGTTCGTGCACCTGTTACACTCGTGTTTACGTAACTTCTACCTTTGATATCTACCACCCTCGAGGGTAGGTAACCCGGACTGCATTTACGTAGCACTGGAACGGTTACTCGATCTCATAAACGTGCCACGGCCATTTTCAGAAATGTACCGAGAATTTCCAGCTACGAGAGATCACGGTTTAAGCCAAGCCATCCTATCAAGCAGCGGAAAATTTTAACGGTTGAGTAAAACGGAGAAACGCGAGTTAAAAATAAAACATTACCGGATAAAAAGAATGGCTATCTTGAAGATTATCGCGAAAATGTTTGCAATTAGTTTTAAATGTTGTAAGCGTATCGAGACCTTAATGGCAGATCACAATTCGATTTGTCTCTGACTAACACGTTACGAAAAAATTCCACAACGCGCGAGAGCTTAAAACCGAAGCTTAAACCTGTGCCAAATATTTTAAATAGAAATAACAATGTAAAAAATGTTACAATGTAAAACGGTTACCGCTTCAGTTTTTTTTTTTTTACGAGTGTTTTCCGTGTACGTGGCGACTATTACAGTGGACTGCGCGAATCCTTGTATTCGGTACATTGAAATAAAACGCAATCGAAATTACTGAAAGCGCAAAGCCTATTAAGCGAAGTTCATTAGAGCGTGTTGCAACGTTCCATTGGTACGATGTTTGCGCGCTCTGCTTTTGCTTACGCGAATAACAATCCCGGTTTTAAATTATCCGCCGTACTAAAAAGTCGTCGCACCCTGGCGAAGTTCCTTGTGCGCAACAACTTAATCCTCTTATCTTAACACCGACATTAAATTATACCGACAAATATGTTTTTCACAGTTTCGCCAAGGTGGTCCCCCCTGGTCGACGTGCGGGAAGTTTCGTAATATAAAGCTCGGCTTGTGAGAGAAAGGGAGAGGTGAGCCACTTAATAGATGTCTCGCTTGGAAACAACGTGCTGTACATCACGCGTGTAACACGGTTTCGACAGCGCGCCGATACCGACGGGATCGTTTCTCTTCCCTCAGATCCGCCCCGTCTCCCCTGCCCATGATATGCAAATATTCGTGATTTAATGGCAACGTCTTATATGCATGCAGATCTAGGTAACATCCTCAGACGCGCGAGAAGACCTACGACATGTTACACGCTTGCGACGCCGGTATCCTTCGCAGAGAAATTACCAAGGTCTTCTTGTCGCACCTGCGACTACCACTACGACGGATAATTTACAAGAACGTACGTGGACTTTGATGTAGAATCCTAAAATTGAGGGAAATGACTGAATTAAAGTAGATTCAACGTGTTAAATAAAATATGTTTGTAATGCGATTATTAGACATGGCTGAATTTAGATGATAAAAGAAAAATGTAAAAACATAAAAACGCATAAACAGAAAAAGCATAATATAATAATTATGCATAATTATATTATGCTTTTTACAATTTATATTTTTTGTAGAAGAAATCAGATTTCTTTAAATTGAATGATTAGATTTTAGATTGTCCGCAATAAAATAGATATATTCCGTTAGTTTTATGCTACAAAAATTGTGAAAAAGGTATACCATAGAAACTATAACCAACCGGAGGACAATATTCTCAATTTTCAATTTTTCGAAGTAGAAAAATAATCATTTAACGTGATTATTGATTAACAGCAGATTATACAGTTTAAACTCGGCTAAATTCAATATTTATGAAGCCTCGAAGCTTAACGGCATATCGATTCGTCAATTTAAAAACATTATCCTTTTAGAGTCAAATTCATATAAATGCAAATACACCGTCTTGCGGAAGATAAATCCTTAACGAAGATATTTTGTAACTGCAATCAAAAAATGGAGAAATGAATAGAATATGAATCGGAAATGTGCAAATTCATTTACATTTGCAGTCACTTACGCACGCGAAATATGTTAACGTTAAAAATTTGTAAAATTATAAACATTAAATGGTAATAATTTTCTCGTAGTTTTTATTTTTTTTCGTGTTTTCGTTATTTAAATACTTAAATTTAATATTACGGTACAGCAAAATGCACATAACCGACCAGCGCGAGTAATAATTTTAATTTGAAAAAAGAAGATACGCGCGTAATGTGATTTAGAATAATAAGGATCTTCACAAATGTCGACATTATAGAAATTGCAAAAAAAAACTCGCATATAAAACTTGAAAAGAACTGCAAGCTTGGTAACAGCTTTTTAAATGCGCGAACATGTCTATTATATAAAAAGAGAGTTATAAAGTCTAAAATAACCACCAATCGGAATTTACGTACTTTTTGTTACAATATTGCGTGGCTTTTATTAAATCGTAAGAAAGGCATATAAAATGCGCTTAAATAATGCAACGGTGTCTGGGGCCAATTGCAACGTGGAAAATTACGGCTTTATGGCAAATAAAGTTACGGCTTTATTGGAAATAAATTCCCGGCTTTATTGCGGAGAATTAAAATTTCATCTCGTAGAAACTGGCAGGCATGAGAAAACAAATCTCCTTTTTATCGTGCCCCTGAAAATCCTCCCACATTTCTTCCAGCGGGAGAAATGCGATCTGGAAATCAACTTCAACGTGAAATCCGCACAAACATTCGTAAAAAATGCATTACCAACAAAATGATTGATCCCCGCAACCAAGAACTCGATGAAAAGGCGATGTTCAATGTTAAATTGATTGGTTCAGCTAACTGCAAAGTTCCGTGAACATCGAAACGAACCAGCGGCACTTGGAGTTTATCGTACTTATGGCCAGTTACTCTGCACGTGGATGCAATTCGAATTTCTAACTTCGAGATGCTTAAGAGTTTCCCTTTAACGCATGTACCTCGTTCGCCGTAAGCACATTTCAAGATAAATATCTTATTGGGATCTTTAATCTGTGTACGCCTCGGTATAGCGAGAAGAGAGCAGTTGCGAAGCTTACATGCGCATCTAAACGGGGATTACGGACAAGTTGCAAGTTACCCGAAAATCTGCGACAATGTCTCTTCTATTATGCCCTGAATCAAGTTTGCAACACACTTTGAATTGGGATCGATATTCGTACCGACGTGAGGGCCACTGCTATTATATTAACTTTGCGAAATTTGGTTTGTAGCGGGTGAACATCACTTCATCACTGTCTCTTTGGTTATCTTCAGTTAAGCATTCATTTAATCCTTTGTGCAATTATGTAACCAAGCGTTTTATTACCACGTATATGGGCATTCTATAATTAAATCGTGTTAAGTTGTACAATTAACTGCTTAAGATTACCTATTTATTTTAACATTGAGATAATTTTAGTATTAAAAATAATCAGCTTTTCTTTACACTCGATAGATAAAATTATAATGGATATGGCAGGACGATAGAATTAGCTGCAAAAACCAAATCCTGGTAAATGCAAGCGGCCTTAAAAAGCGGCGCGATTATCACGTGAAGCGCATTAACTTTCCATTTCAATCTGATGAAACCAAATCAGACGGTGTTTTAATATACGCAAAAAGGCAACTCGCGCAAAAAGCGTATTTGGCCTAACAATATAAACGATAAGCGAAATCCCATAGCGCGCGTCATTATATTTGTTATCAACCTTGTAAAAACTCATCTGACGATATGAACGGAATTAATTTGACGTGGCGTATGCTCGCGACGGACTCTCTTTCTCTCTCCCCCTCCCCCCTCCCTCTCTCTCTCTCTACGGCAGACAACTTTGAATATTCCTATGAAAATTGCATTTAATTAAAATCTTTTCGCGCCGGCGAGAATTTGCAAATACACATTTCTGTATGACCCTTTTGGGTTTCAGATCTTCTGGATTTTAATAAAATACGTCTGGCGCTCCCTTATGTAGTAAACTCCGAGAAAAATATTTAATATAAAGTATTTTTAACGAGAATTTAGCTGACATATCGCAAATGAGTGCCATCCTTCCCTGTTTATGCCACCATGCGCATAAGTATTTTCAATGCATGGAAATATTATGTTTGATATCAGCAGATATTGGGGAGTGAGCGAATCATGTTTAACACGGCACACTGATTACATCATAATTATAAATTGTCTGTTGATGCGATTTCAGAAGGTTATGCAAGAATTGCATGGAATGCCTCGTGGCATGATTTCGTATTGATATTCATTGTTTATCTGATAGAGAATAATTAACGCTAACCAATAATGAGAGAATAACGATAGAGCATTAATTTATCTTCGTTTAAACATTTAATGACCATGAAAAGATTGACTACTACTTTGATAAAAGTTTTTAAGACGTAACTCTATTCTGATATCTCTTAAATTTCGTTTAAGTGTACCTATAAAAGGAATAAATGTTTATAAATACTAATTATGAATATTATTTAATTAGTTAATTTATTTTATAAAAAATGTTTATATAAATAAGTTTGTAAAATTTTTATTTAGCATATAAAAGTATTTAATGATTAATTAAACGACTCTTAATTAAAATTATATAAATTTATTGTGATAATAAGTCGTGATAGTAAGTTTGTAACGGACTTCATCATATTATGATAATTGCACAAAATTGATGATAATTGCAAATAGACTGAAATTGTTTGCTTGCTTTTTTATTACAAATAACAATTCTAATTTCAAATTTTTATAGAAAAATTATAATGAACGATCTTCATGCATCAAGAATTACTGTTAATTACGAAATTTGGTCTCGACATGTTAAGATCCAAAGCGTTTCATGTGCTAATAACCGTAATTAACCTGACTATCTGAACATCGTTGAATCTGTTGAGAGATCATTTATGCATATTCCATGTATGCATGAATGGATTTTGTTCAACGTATGTGATTCCCAATATACCAGAGACTTTGCTTGGCGCAGGATCCATCGGCTATCCAATTACTGACTTCGTGATCAACTTAAGGATTACTGAAAGTTTGCCGGGAAACGGAGCGAAATTCTATCGCTCCAAATACCTTTACGTTTTCCACCCTGTGTCGTATGAAGAACGATCATGCGATCGAACGATGCTCAACTCTCTTGACTTCGGGAAGAACTCGTTCGTTTATCAATCTTCCTGCCACGAGAAGAAAACGATTCGCTCGCGTATCGCGAAGATTCTTTCACCGTGAATATATGAAATATGTTTAATTTATAACTTCGTTATAGTTGGTAGGTTCTTTCTCGTGCTATGTATATAAAAAGATTTCTTTTAACAAACTAAAGTATATACGAGTACATACGTAATTTTCTCTTTTAACTTACACCGATTCTCTTTCAATACCTTTTTATACAGACAATATATGTTTATATCATGATGTAAACTTCGTAAGATTTTACAAAGCAACAAACAGATTTGATTAGATTGAAATTTTAAACAAACTAAATAAATATATGATATAAAAATTTATGTTTTTCTAGTTTTACTCGATGTAAAGGTAAATGAATATACGTAAATAATTAATCGCCTATTCTTCTTTCTGGATTCTCCTTCGAAATTTAAAAAAAGTTAATATAAATACGATGAAAGTTCTATGGCGATACTGAATTTATTCAATTGCATCTTTATACTATTTAATAGCTGAAAGAAATCCATATTTTGATAGCGTGCAATCCTTGCCTTTCGACAAAGTTTGACAAGCCATTGCCTCTCGACAAAGCGCAGATAGGACTTGGACAGCACGTCGTGCGAACAATAGCATCGTCTTAGATTCCCGTCTGTCTTGCAATGCCTTACGATAGGTTCGCCTGGGCGATTTATTGGCGAATACACGCTAAATTGACAGTGGAATTTGAACAGCTTGCAAACGCAAGAGAGTTGTTGAGGAAACTTTGTTGTGCCTCAATCGAAGTTTTCCCGAAAAATTTCAGGACCATCGGATCAAAAGGGAAAAGAGAAAAAGTACACAAAAGCAATAAGAACTTGTATTTAAAAAAAGTTATTTCCATTATTTATTTTTACAATAGTTCTCAAATTTTATGCGAGGACAATTTTTTAATAATTTTATAAAAACTTAGTGCCTCATTCGTCAAACGCTCTGTTTACACAATCTATTTATAGATCTTAAATAATCCACGAAAGTTCTCAAATTACTCTTTCTATTATGCAATTATAACGTAATGCCATCATCGCTAATAGAATAGCTATCGAATGAGATGTCCTTTCATCCTGTCTAGAACAAAGGAGTTCTCACGTAGTACCAAGAACCATTCAGGTATAGCTATTCATCTAGCCCTGACTACCTATATCATTCAATTGACGTACACGTATAAATCTGTGAAAAGGCTAATTTAAAACAAAAATCATAAATTATGCACAAAATACATATGCTTATAATTTAAAAATATAAGACACGTATTTTGTTATATATAGTTATGTGTACGTATACATTTCTTATACACTCAGTATGAAGTTATAGCGTGATAAAAGTAAAAGTAGAAATAGGGTACAAAGCCAATAAACCCTATAAACTATTTTCCATTACAAAATATTTAACAAAGTAGCAAATGCTCAATAAATCTATTATGTAACAACTTTGAATATTCGGAAAGCTTTGAAATTCAAAAAATGTATAGAGAAATAGAAGACGGCATGTATCTATCTCGTCGTTCAGTCATCCATTCCGACTACACGTTTAGTGTTACTGGTACGAGTGCAATTTTTTGTGGCACTAAAAGGCTACTCTAAAACTCGGCGTCTAAAGAACATCGTTGAAAAATATTACTTTATACATGTCACGGAACAATATTCGTCGCTACATGCGTTTGAGTTTAAAAGCATGCGATGTTATACATATAGAACTGCAGCGAGTAAAAAAATAATCTGGCATTATAATCTTTCGCTACATATGATTCCCTACGTGATACTATAAGAAAGAACTTCATTTCGTCTCGCTTGTGTTGGTATAATATATTGATAAATAATACATTATATAAAAAGTATGTCTAAAAGTTCGGTAAAATGGAAGATACATTTTACGTATATTTAAAATAACAGCGATCAAACTTTTGTGCCTGTTGTCACAAGTGTTATATGTGTTCTTGTATCCAATCAATGTCTACATCAAACTTCCAGATCACGTTACAGTACATGCCAAAACTTTGTCTTTGGTCTCCTAGCGGATATGAAAGTTCATCAAGTTAACTGCGACGTTTCGAGCCGTCGATGCGTTGTATCAAAAGTCATTGGACTACTCGAATCCATGAAACTGATCTTTCGGTTGCTAAAGTGTTTATATATCAAGTATTCAGTAATATACAATTCAAAGCGTTCGAACTTCCTTTATTGCGCATACCATCTTTTCATAATCTTATAATTATAATTCGTATCTGTGACTGTTCAGTATCAACACGAACAGTTTCGTGTTCGCGCTGTCTTTTCGCGTAACAACAATAACAAGTGATGTTGGGTTGTGAATATATTGTTTATTGGTCCGGTCTCAGAATATGCCACAAATCTTTGTGTCTCGCACTCGCGATGGATGCCCGCGACGATGCCTCGGAACTGTTGCCCCGGGTCGCGGACTACTCGTATGTGATGGTTGTTTGGTCCAGCGACGACGCCTAGGGGCTGTTGCCCTGAGTCGCGGACTGATCGTGTGTACGCACTTATTGTTTTTGGTTATCGTTTATGACGATAGTTATTTGGTCCAGCGACGACGCCTAGGGGCTGTTGCCCCGAGTCGCGGACTGATCGTGTGTACGGTGACGACGCCTTGGGGCTGTTGCCCTGAGTCACCTTCACGGATGCTACGATGCGACCCTCAGCGAGTAGATCACGATCGAAACTCTTGCACACGGGAGATCGTTCGGTTCGTCACAAATATACTGTCTGACTGCTCGGTTCTTAACGTTCTGTCTTCTGTACTGTACTGTGTCCCGGACTATCGCGCTCGACTATATGTACCGCGATCCCCCGCCAAGATTCCAGGAAGTTTTCCCGAAATCTTATTGGTGGGCCCTTAGGTCCGCCTATCGATTGTCGATCAGCGGCTCGCAGACATCGGAGAAAACAAGGG
>NW_011967237.1:2544172-2548997 GCF_000949405.1 Vollenhovia emeryi | reverse complement strand
GTACATGTTCGAACTCGCACCGCACGTCGCCCCTAATCTTGTAAACAAGATAGCGCGGATGCGTCGACAGACGGTCGCCGGCGTCGATGCGTGCGTTCCGCGCCACTTATGTCATCGTCCTTTGTTGGGCCCATCGCATGTACATACATTGCGTCGTAGAAACGTCGCGCACGACCCTTCTACGACGCAACACCGTCCTCTCGATCCTTCCCCCACGTGCACGACAGAGTAAAGTTCGATTTTTATTATTGACTCATCGCGTGTATGCGCTGGAACGCGCCCATCGCGTCCGACCCGTGAGAGACGCTACGCAACAGTGACAATAATAATAAAAAAAAATCTTTTTTAATTTAATTGAAGAAGGCAGATGGAAAAATGGTTAAATATATTTTGGAAAAGCAATAATATGTTTCAGATATCGAGGAATTATAAAAATACCTATTATATTCAAACGTGAAAGGCAGAAATTAATTGTACATGAAATCAAAACTAAATTTTAGCCGCAATGTTATGAATAGAACTAGTAATAGAATAACAATCTATGTATAATTGTTAATTAAAATACAAAAATTATTTAATGATTTATATGAAACAGTTAATATATAGAGATATGAAATTTACTATGAACTATTTTCAAAATTTACAAGTTTTAATTTTAACAATACAGTGCTCTCGCATAAATCACTCACTGTAATGACATAATAGACGTAGCGATTTTGATGGTTTGATACACAAAGCAGTGCCAACATAAACGAATGGGCGATTTTGTAACGCACTATTCGTATGATTTGATTGAAATGCGAATTTCATTTCCGCATTGACGAGAAATGAAAGCGGGCGATAGCTGCGGGTAGTGGTTGCGGTATTAAACGACAATGACATTGCTTTGCAATATTTATGCCACCGGCTAAATGTTAATGCCGCTAACTAGATTCCACACTATTGCGGAACGTACCAAGTAATTTTTACTCGTGATTAAAACAGCAATTTTGCGAAGATGACGATTTTCCCCCATGAAGTTTGTCAGTTCATTTGCTTGCCCTTGCGCGCCTGCGAGAGCTTTTATCCTCTTAGTCCTATTTATTCAAATTAAATGCTCTGCTGTCTGCAAAACTTTGTCGTCACGAACGCCAACAGGAGCATCGAGAAAGCGTATATTTTATCATGTGGATACTGAAAGTAATTCGAGCACCGACTCCTCTGAGCGAGTTGGTTCTGGGGCCGCAACTTGGATGCGCTTTGCAATAAAATGGCTGTCGCATATTCTCACGGAGCGCGCTATTCATCTCTGTCGACATAAACTCATGAAGTCACCACGCGGGAGAATAATTAGAATATGAAAAAGTGCGACTATCAGAAAAAGCAATTGTTAAATTAAGTTATGTACTTTCTAACAAAATAAAATCTTCAGACTTCTAATTTTGCGTACGCAAAAATGAAGAGAAAATATTGTACTTATACTCTTCAATTTGTTTTATACAATAATCTTGTTTTTGTAAACTAACAGAGTAAACGAAACTTGAAATACATTTTATTATTTTGTTGAATTGTAACAATTTAATTTAACATTTTTTATGAACTTACTTTGTTGATTGACATTAGAATTTTTCTCTGTTATGCAGTTTTTTCGTAGGCATAATTTTATGAATTAAAAAAATACCTCGGATTATACTCCGCTCTTTGCGTTATGTTTCCAGTGGGATTTAACAAGAGTGATATAAAACAATTCAAAATAAATAAACGAGGCTTATTTACTTAGAAGAACGTGGCTGGATCCCTTCTCTTTAACGTGGATAAAATTAAAATGCTCCCTTAGTTGCACAATTCCCTAAGCAATTATTTCTGTCAGTACAAAAAAAAATATATATGTATATATACTATTCCTTCTCACGCCGGACAGGAACTCTAATCAGATGTCTTATAATTCTAACCACTATAAAATGTATTTCGTCTGAGATAAGATACATTACCTTATATAAATGTAAACTTTCATTTTCCAAGAAAGTTCATCTTCAATTGCATAAAAATAATAAAAAGCTAGCAAAGACTATTAGAAGAAAGTCCTCTAATATGAAATAGCAGGTTTCAACATCCAAATTCAATCACAAATCTTTTTTCGTAACAATTTCACAATCTAACAATAAATTTTCCACTAAACAGATTTACTCCGAGGGCAATAAATTCATGGTGAAACTAACAGATGATGCCTATTAATTTAGCGGAAATTCCGCTATCTCACATTGAAAGCCTGTCTCATAATAGGGGACATTCTCTATATATGCATATTACTTCGTTATTTTGCCTAATTGTTGGGGCAACCATTTTTACAAAAGTGTTTTTAAAAACCAGGAAATCAGAGAATGAGATTTGTGTACATTGTGTGCATATGTAAATAGATGCTAATCTTGTTCGAGAAAATTTAGACACGATACGTGTTCTATTGTGTAATTAACATAATTTGCTAGTACTTCTATAGTTTCGCACCCATGTCCAGAGGGGCAGTTTCTTGGTGAAAGTTTGATGACAGGTCCGAACTTTACGAACAAGCTTAAAATGGACGACTATTATCTTATGCTGAAACAAAGTCGAAGTTTCTTCATAATGGCAGGAACTCGATAACGTTACCCGACCGAAGACAAGATGAAAAATGTATCATGCACAAAGTATTTTATTTCACGTGCATTGCCATTGTCACTTAATTTTGTTACGCTTTGAAATTTAATTTATAAATTTCTGGAGAATCTTTCCTTCGCTGAATTTGAAAATGGGAAACAAACTTTAAATTGATCAAAGAATTCTTTGTTAAGAAATAAGAAACAAAAATATAATAAGACATTCTCTATTATACATATATGTATATCAATCTTACGTATCAATTAGTAACATCCAAATTCAATCGCAAATCCCTTTTTGTAATGATTACACAATCTAACAATGAATTTTTCACTAACCAGAGATTTCACTCCAAGGGCAATATATTCATGGTGGAACCAACAGATGATGCCTATTAATTTAACAGAAACTCCGCTATCTCATATTAGGAGCCTGTCTCATAATACGGGACTTAAAATTGTATTCATACAATTGTTCTTTCCTTATTTTACGGTTCTTACAGATGTTTCTCTTAAAATAAGATGAACGACTGCAACAATCTTACGAGAATCTTGAAGCACCAAGTCTTTCGGTTTTTTCTTTTAATACCTCTCTACATCTGAGAGGCTGAAGTTACTTAACCGAAATATTTGAGAGGATCGATAGCCACCTTAATTTGACACGCCTCGCGCTTGATGCGAGCCGGACAAAGAGGCAAATCAAATGAAGCGAACGCAATTGAAGCGAACGTTGTCAGCGCGATTATCCGAGGCGTCGTCGTTAGAGCTATCGAATTATCGAATGAGCGCCGCGCTCTCAGAGACGCCTTAGTGAAGTTCCGGTTGTTGAAAGCGCGGCGCGTGTTAAGTGTCCAAGGGACCAGAGAATTAACATCGTTCCGCGTTGTTTCTGGCTGAATAAGCGAATTCTCTCTCTCTCTCGCTCTCCCCCCCCCCTCCACCTCTCTCTCTCTCTCTCTCTCTCTCGGTTACTCTCCAGACAATTACTCATATTCGCATAATCTTGCTCAGGAAAGGAGGAAAGAAGAAAAACAGAGAGCGCGGAGAGAACGGCACTTAATTTCGTGAATTTAGAGCGGTAATCTAAGGATTAATTTGAAGATTATTACGAATTTTAGTTTTAACTTACCGTGTTTATCAACGATTCAACTTGTTATTGTTTACTCTCGTTTAGTTAGTGTCATAATCACGAGGCAAAATTTCTTAAGAAATAATGGACATCACTATGACGAATAATGATGTAATTGTATAATAAAATGTATATAATGATGTATGCTATTTATTTTCCAGTGAATTTTAAAAGTCAACTAATAATACATATCACAGTTGAATAATTAATACAAAATCAGGTAACGACGAATTTATTTCACTCGTTCAATATTGCTCCTGATTTGGAGTGCGAAGTAAAAGAATTGTGATAGCACACTCACCGTGTGATTTCAATTTATGCAAGACCATTCGCGAGAAAAGGTGCACCGTGAATACTATACTCTACAGGCGACAAACGTAAACGCGTTTTCGCGTTCTTATTCGTGGGGCATTTCCGCGAGGCTCGCGAAATCATAAAGAATTCAGAACGCGAACTACCAAGTATTGGCTAACTCAGGATAAGAGTGCGGGAACCACGGCGACGAACTTTTTACGACTCGCTTTAACTCGTAAAGTCGACGCCAGTCGTGCGTTACTGCGATTAACTCTTTCCTTACGGGAAACCCTAAACGCAGCGCCGCGACGCTCGCAACCACGCTGGAACAGTAATTCGCCAACACTCGATCGAACATTAAATGGACTCGGATATCAGGGTGCTTTCGTCTCCTTGCAGGGGAAAAAAAATTATGGCAAATTGCGAAACTTCTGTCGGCCAGAAATAAGAAAAGTTTGCTCGCGAGAAGATCGATATGCCTCGAGAAGATATTTCCCGTAAAAGAGAGATCGAACAGGTAAGATGGACTTATTAACATTTGTGGGCAAAGTACTTACAGAATTAGTAACAAAAAAATTAGATCGACGTAAATAAAAATCGCAAAATTTAGAGGAATATTTGATAATAGAGAGAACATCTATAGTGAATATCAAATTAATTAAAAAAAATAGTCATTTTAACTAAATTTATTAATGATTGTAGAAAGATGTAAAATAATTAAATATAATAATGAAATAAAAATAGGTGTACAGGGTGTACTAAAACCACCGGATATCCTTTTAATCATAAA
>NW_011967237.1:2512129-2543475 GCF_000949405.1 Vollenhovia emeryi | reverse complement strand
GAACTGATATCCTTCGATTTAGTCGATCTCCGATATTCTGAGTGAACTTGGAATTTTCAGTTAGATTCAATCTAGTCTCCTGCCTCTCTTTATCCTCAAGTTTTCAAAATAACCGGATCATCGTCTTCCCAAATATTTTCTGTCCCGTTAAACGGTGACTTTGGTTCTCGCTCGCTCGCGAAACACATAGGAACACTTTTATCACTCGTCATGTCGCCGTGTCTGAGTGCGCGAAATCTCAGACCTATCATTTGTGAAATATTATATAATCGCTTATTATTTAAAAACTATCATAGCCTCGACATTTTTTTATTAGAATTTTCCTCTTGAAATTTTCTAAGGAATCTGCGATTAAAAGGATGTCCGGTGGTTTCAGTACACCCTGTATATGCTGACTGTGTAATGTAAATAATTAACAAAAAAAGTTAATTTATCAGAAATGAGTTTGTGTTACAATAAAAGTACATCGTTTTTATCGCCTTGTGCGAGACAACAGTTTTTCGAGTTACAAAAACGGAAAGTCCAAAAGTGCGAAAATCAATAGCTGCAGTAAGTGCACATAACGATACACGCCGATTTATTATGCCACGCAAAGCAAAGTCAGGTCTTCCTTTCCATTCGTCGTAAATTTCGCGTAAACAAATCCGTGGATTATACGTTTCTCGATGTAACATGCGCATGCAGATGGAGGAGCAAAATGTGATACGCTATAAATTTGTCGGGCTATAAATTGCATATTGCATTCAGATATGGTTTCGACATCGATTAAATTAAAATATTTTTAATGCTATAACTTTCCTCATTCAAAAATATATATGCTCTTTTGCTTTCAACTACTGCAATAACAGTACTTATTGTAAATTTATAATTGTAACATTTTTTTATCGATTGAAGATGGCATTATTTATTACCACAATATATAATATTAAATAACATTTATATTGTATATTATTAAGCGTTATTATTTATACCATAATTGCATTTTAACTGATAAGAAATATATAAAAGTAAAACATTTTGCTTATTTAACTTTAAAGAAAAATAAGAATTTATATAATAAAGACCAATGTATATATTTCTTAAAAATGTATAATTACGCAAAACTATTTGCAAAATAGTTTGTCTTGGTGTAATTAATCATTGGACCGTACATCACGTTGATATTCGCTGACAGAATTCAATTTTTTGACAGCCGTTAGATAAAATACTGTATACTGTAACGTAAGCAAACCATTACAGAATAGTTAGCGCTCGATGTTTGAGAATCAGTCAACCGGTTGACCTTTCACATCTGTTTAGTTCGTGAATCCCGAAGTTACACGTCTAACAACTAGCATTGCACTTGCAGGTTGAAACGGCAACTTTCAACTCCTAACTACCACCTTCGAAACTAAACCGATAATTGAGGAGAAATTTCCAAGTAACAAAATTAAAGTGCGGAAAAGAGAAAAAGATGTGAATAAATTTTGGCGTATTACAGCAAGATAAAAAATTTTAATCTCTTACACATTAATCTTTTAAACGTAAATGTTTATTTAACAGAATATTTTATTTGTAATATCCTGTAGTGAAATTATTTAATGAAATTTGCATTTATACATCAACATTATATTATTTAAATAAAAAGTTTTCTCAATGGCTTATTTTTATCTTTTAAAATTTTCTTGAATAAAATAAAGAAAAGCTTTTACTCAATTCTTATTAACCAATTTCCTTCCGGAAAACAACATAAAATCGTTTCATTACAGCAAATAACTACATTTAATTTAATAACATATGTATATATCAAGAAAATTGTAAAAATATCTCTCTCTCTCTCTTTCTCTTTCCTTATTTTACTTCACCAGCCGGCCAGTCGTCATCTCTGTAATTGTGGCAACCAAATTCCTTTATCTCAGCTTGCTCATTTTGGATCTCCTCCATGTACGGAGCGAGGTATCGATACTCTATATCCTGCTCGTACGTGACCCATTTTTCCCTGGGTAAATATATCTTCAGGAAACTCAGCTGCGAAGCGCGTATGAGTCTGCAAAGCATGCAAAACTGTTACGTGCCTTTATTCGAGGCGCGCCTGAGTGGCTTGACGAAAAAATTCAACTGCGTAGTCGCAAAAGATATTCTCGAGGTTTGTAACGTAAAACAAAGCGGATCTCTCCCGTTAATTCGCAGACGATGAAAACTTCCGAGACCGGCTATACAGAAAAATGCGAACGCCGGAAGTAGGGCGACCCCATTGCTCGCTATATCGTAAGTCGCTCGTAGAACGCTACAGCCGTCTAACCAAGTCTCAAATTAAGAAACCTCGTTAAGCGAATTTAGCACTTAATGAAAGAAGCATTTTAAGTTCTTTGAAGCGCAACGCGATGCACTGCGCCCGACGTTTCTCGTCGGACCGGTATATAATTACACATACATTAGAAATTTTAAAGAATCTACGTGTAACTATGAAAGAAACATCGTGCATACTCGACAAATTTTTACATCAGTTAATTGAAAACATAAATCTTAATTTAAAACTGACAGAGCTTTTTCAATTAAATCTCGTTTATATTCTGTCTTATTAAAGTGGAGTCATATCTGATTGCAATGTAGCCACTTTTAGTAAATATTAGAGACAACTAGAGAACTTTCATTTTCTTGTATATTTATTTATTATATAATGCATATCCCAGTAAACACCGGGCATCAATTATATTGCATTTATATCATAATTTCTCACTCAACAATCTAAATGTAATATAACACACGTGTTGTATTGCATTTACATTGTTGAGTGAGAAATTGTAACATAAATGTAATGTAACCGATGCTCGGTGTTCACTGGGATGAAAACACAGGGTGTCTCGTTTTAAATGATCCACGCAAATATCTTCAAAAATATGAAAGATACGGAAAAACGTTTCGAACAAAAGTTGTTTGGTTCGAAGGGTGACATAAGGTGGTGCCATTGACTTGACCTTGGATAGTCATTTGAAGGTCACGTGAACTGTCACTTTCAATTTTTAAATGGAACCCCCTAATGTTTAGTATACTTTCTTATTCTACTACTTAATATGAACAACTTTAGTCTGAAACATTTTTGATATGCCTAATACTTATCGAGATATTCAAGAGAAAATTTATAACTTTTTCAATGTTTAGCTTGTGATAACTCGATAACTGTTTGTCGGAGGGAAAAGTAGTACAGGACTTTTTTTACTTGATTTAGTCTTAGGACTGTGCTGTTGCAATAGTGCTCCAATTATTGAAATTTTTGTGTATCGTAACACATAAAATTTACATACACAAAAATTTTTCATTTTTCCGTATTTTTTATATTTTTAAAGATATTTGCGTGGATCGTTTAAAATGAGACACCCTGTATAATCGCTACATTCTTTCTTATATTCCCTTCATTTTATGTAATTATCCATAAATATTGATAACTTTCGCTTTTTTACTATTGGAAATCCACATTAAATTATTATTACCTGAAATTTCTGGTATCCAACACATCTTGTGGTAGTCGACGCAGTGCTTCGCGTACGACGGGATCGTCATAATGTATGATATCGTGCGTGTAAAGCCCGTATTTGTTGTATTCCGACAAATTGAACGCTAATTTCCTCAAAGTAAATTCCCAGCTTTGTCCACAATCGTGCCGATTATGTGCGGAATTCCGCCTAGGTAACTTGAGATTTTTTATTAGTGCCCAAGGAAATTTCATACTAAAAGATGTTGTCGAAACTTTATTAATCCACTTATACGTATAGATTTCTTGTATTTTAGCGTATTTTAACCTCCTTACAATAATAAAGTACATTAATTTGCGATGTATAGATTAAAATGAAGGTCATCATCTCTCATTTGTTTCAATCTTTCACATATACGGAAATCATTTTGCACATTATATCGTCTGCAATCAACATTTTTCATGAATATGTCTATGTCGTGATAGAAATTGATAGAAATATTTTATTTAGCGAGTTTGTGCAGACATAGCGAAGATTAACTGGGATTATAAAGGAATATAAAAAATATCAGCATATTTTTCGAATACTTCCATACCACTGACAATGAGTAGTGTGTCACTATACTTTTCTGCATCCTCTATAATTCTTCCCTTTTTTGTGAAAGCGGACTTGCGATATGATTAGCTGAAAGTGAAGCGGATCGAAAAACTGCAAAACCTCGCGAAAATAAAGCCATACCGGGGACACTTTGTCGAATAGCCGGAAAATGAAAAATAAAGGAGCAAAACGAAGAAAAAAAAACCGACAGCGTGGAAGTCGTCCGCGCAGCAATGCTTTTGCGAACTGCGCATCCTAGTCGATTTTCGTATCGCTGTTACATTTATCCTGACTACATATTAAAGTAACATTCACGACACTGTCCTAGTTTCCGCAGTCTACAATCTTTATGTGATGTACGTCCGTTACATAATTTTCACTAATACAGAATGAATAAAAATACAAATAGAGATCAATGGTCACGCTTAAAACTGTATACTTTAATTATATAAAATCATGCGTATTCTCAAAAAATCGAGTTTTTATTTAAAGCTAAATGCAGTGCGAAATATAAAGTTCACAAAATAAAAGAACAAAAGAGAGACTTCGTGTATACATATGATAGAAGGGTGTTTTGGGATTATTGTCCACTGTAATTATGATTGTACCTTAAAAATGACGAAACTCATGAAAAGTAATGTGAGGAAGAGACGATAAAGATTAATTATTTATCTCTACATATTTAAAAAAAAACAGGAATGAAAGAAGCTCTGCAACACGAGTGCAAACGAGATGTGAGTTGTATGTTTAACTACAATAGAGCCTTAGAAGCACTTTTAACGCGTTATCGCTGCTGTTAAAGACAACACCGTTACGCAAAAGAGGATAGAGCTGAGTCACGAAAATCGGATGCGAAGGCTATACGTGGTTCTTCCGCGTTTTTGTGTGAGCCGTTGCCGGTGATTTATGCCGGAGATGGAGCCGGGACAGCTATCGTCGGTGCGTATATTCCCTGCAAGCATAACTTCTACAAGAACGCGCGCGTGACTACAACCGTATTCATGAAGCAACGTTACCCTTCGATGTGCTACCCTTTATACGTAACGTGCATACAAGATGTCAAAGAAGTTCCGGTTTCAATTTTAGATGGATTCTCCTTGGCAAATTTAGACTGACTTCTTTCTTTTTTAGTATAAGTTAGCTAAACCGATCCAAAAAATCAATGATTCAAAAATTAAATTTGTAAATTTTCGCGAATTAAATGAATTGCGCAAAGAAACTGATGGGCATTAAAAGTGCACTGCGTTAAAAGTGGCATCCAAATAACATTGTAAAGGATTATTTTCATATTAAACAGATACTCTATTAATCATAGAATTAATAATTCACGGTTGCTGCAAGTTGGCCATAGCAAAGGCCATTGAATAAATTTCCACTTGTACACTTGCTGGAAAACGGCGAATGCGCCACGATCTATCGCCGATGATCCTTTGTTCAGGTTGCCGCGTTTTTTCATGCATCACTTTGTCAGATATATTACCTTTTCATATGCTTTTTCGCGATACTTCCATCGTGTAATTCATATATATATCAAACTGCGTGCGCGCATGTAATTTTCTGAATGTCCAAAACGTGATGCTCAACCGTCAGGACTGTTTTAAACAGAGAAAACGCTTCCGCTCTGTATCTCGTGTCGTGCTCAATGCGCTCTGATGAGTTGCATAGTTGCGACGTCTCCGCGTAACGCTCTACGTGACGAAACTTTTCGATATTTTACGTTGGAACACGTTGCACGGCACGTAATTAGACATATCGCAAAATATCCACGATACAAAATTAATGTATATGAATTCATGCAAAATATCTACGATATAAAATTAAACTATATACATGTGTCAACGCAAAATAACCACTGCATAAAATTAAACTATAAGCGTACCCGAAATTTTAACAATAATTTTATTTGACATGAAATTATTTAAATAATGTTTAAATATTATTTATTAACAATCCACCGCGTCGCTGAAGATGGCTCAAAGCAGAATCGAAATGTACAATTTAGTTAATTATGGTTTGGTAAAGTTAATTCATGCAAAAATGATCGCGTTTTGACTCTGGAAACCCACTTTTTGTTATTTGTCTATTTTATTTTCAATTGCAATTTGATTATATTATGTACAATTACAAAATTGTGCGTCTCTTTTGATCGCAAGTCGAATAAGTTATAGTGACAATTTTAGAATGTAATTAAATTTGTAGCAATTTATTGTGATAAAATAGAATAATTATTATTTATTACCAGGAACATTGATTTCATAGATCGACAAAGATCTAAACTTTTAAAGTTAACTCTGGACATTACACGCTATTCGCATTTACGGAATTTTCAATATTTTTGTAATTCTTGAATATCTCAGTCAATGCGTCTTTTTGAAACTTTAGACATTATTCATCCTTTTATTATTCTCGCATTCAGAAATGTTAAACTTCACGCATCGTAATCTCTGTTAAAGTGATAAAACTGCAGAATCGCGTTCCAATAGAACCGCATCCAGTATTATAGCTTCTTACGATCGCCGAGCAGGACACAGAGTGGAGAAGACAACATTATTCCCAATCCACTGGCAAAGATTAAAGTGAAGAAGAAACTCTTGCATTTATAAAGAACGCGCTGTGCTGTAAGAGTTTCAAATTGCGAAATCTCGATGATATGGGACACTTCCCTCGAGAATAGTGCCGATTCCGGTAGCGCGATCTTCGTAAGAATCTCATGTGCCATAAAAACTTGTTCGGAAATTTTTGTGTACCGCACACTTTGTCTTTTCTCAAAGTATCTACTTCGATTTTCATCCCGTAGAGAAATGTCGATCGATTGCGACTCCGGTCCTAAATAGGTCTCGCCCTTTTTTACGAGCGGCACTATCTTCGGCGTTTCAGCTCGCTTTTATTTGGTGGCGGGAGTAATCGTGTCGAGCCGCTACGATGTGTATTATCGTGAAAATGATACTCTCATCGAAGAACGCGTTCTTTCACTTTTATTCACCATTACCTCCTCGTCATTAACAATAAATAAAATTTGGGACGCAAGTATATTGCGAGAAATTACGAGAGAAAAGTCCCCTATTATGAAGCAGGCTCCCAATATGAGATAGCGGGGTTTCTGCTAAATTAATAGACATCATCTGTTGTATGCACCGTGAATTTATCGCCCTTGGAATGAAATCTGTTTAGCGGAAAATTGATTGTTGGATCGTGTAATCGTTGCGAGAAAAGATTTGTGATTAAATTTCTACGTTGAAAACCTGCTATCTCATATTGGAAACCCATCTCATAATAAAGAATCTTTCCTTTATCATTCAACTGGAACGCTACTAAAGTTTTCTTGTTTATTAATTTGGTAACATGTCTTCTATAACTCTGTAATACGTTAGAAATCTTTAAATTACGAAGATTTTATTTATTAGCCCTACAATGCAATTAGCGTTACGCCACAGTTTACGGCGTAAAACTAATTAAAGTCGTACTTTGCGTAGCGCGCGCAATGCTATGTTTTAACAGATATAAATTCCCCACATACCCATATTTTACATAAAAGTTTAATGTAATTTTTTAAGAAAACTAAAAAATTATATTGGTTTACTTTCGTTAATTTTTTGTATACGTATTTTGTTGTAGCTTATACGGTTAATAAAATACTACAATATAGTAATTACAAATATATTAAAACTTTCATTAAATACATAATAATCTACTTTTTCTTAAGCTACCAAGATCTAGCTCAAAGTTGGTTCTCCATATTTATTTGAAATATATTTTGAAGCACGAGTGATAATCTTTCTTTTTCCAGTAAGTAAATAACAGACAATTAATGTTGTTTGACAATAACTGGCTATAATTTAATTAGAAGAAAGTTATTGCGCAAAATATTACCACAGCTAGAATTTGAACCTGGACCTTTCTCGCAATAAGTTTCTTCTAATCATAGCCGATTGTTGTACGCTAATATTAATTTTCTCTAATATATTTTCGTTTGATAACATTTAATATTAACTTTTTTACTTATTTATTTAAAACATAAATAATCTTTAAAGATGCAAGGTATAAGACAAGACTAATACAAACGTAATATCAAGTATCTCGCTTATTTCTAATATCATATTATATTTTACATGAAAATTTACGAAAGGAAAATCTTTCGTTAACAAATTGTTAGAATATCTTGGACAACGTTTTATGGGAATGCAATCATAATTCCCGTGCTATGTAGGTCAGCACAGTGACATTTCGGTCAATAATTACTCCTGCCGGAAATGAAACGGCAGCCATCTTGCACCTGCCGCAAATCGAACGGACTGGTAAATCGAGGAAATTAACCATAGCAAAGAGAAATTTGATTTCTTTGGGAATTGACAATTTCTCGAGAATGTAAATCAATTGACTTGGAAGTGACGGTACCAATCGAATGATAAAAACTAAAACAAAGCCCGAGAATTGCATGAAAAATACCGAAAATATTACAAATATAATGGTAATATACAAAGTTAGAAGGAGAACATCTTTATTAAAGTGTTGACATATATATACATGTGTATGTATGCTTAAAAATATATAACAATTTGCATATACTTAAAAAATAAGAATATAAATATTATTACAATATAATTAAAAACAAAATGTAATCTTAACAATTATTTAGAGGAACAAATAATATCTATTTACTAATAAAAGAATATTCCACTTATATATAATAATATTTTAGCTATAAATATGAATACTTATGCATTGTAGCGTGAATTCAGTATTGCAACTCATATACCTTTATTCCTGCCGAAATACATTCATTAAACAACATAATTGTAGTAATAATTGTGAGTTTTATTAAACGGATTCCTGGGCCATACGGTATTCGAATACACTTCCGCGTTCTGTAAAGTTATGCAAACTGCTGGTAGATTTGGAATCTTCATATTTTGAAGTAGATCTTGTTGTTAAATGTTGAGAATCGTGAGTTTTCGAATAGATTGAAGACCTTCCAACTTGCTTCTCTTCGTAAACGAAACCGTAACCACCACCACCTGGAGTTTCCATAATGAACTTATCCTGCGAAGAAACCGTGGAAGCTTGATGAGAAATTGTTAGCTACACTTTTGTAATAACAATAATTTCACGTTATTAAAACGAAAATATCAATCCGATAATACCAAAAACTAAAATGCAATTTATATGTTATAAAATATAGTACGCGTGTAAAGTTACAAATGAAATAAATGTAGGATAAATTGTTTGAATAATAATTGCTGCTGTCTGTACTTATAATTTGTATTACCGTTGTACATTAAATGTAATGCATACATATAAAGATATATCTCTGTCATAATTGTTTATGGCGCATGTTTTAATATTTAATACAGTTTGGGGGATATCAAAGACATACACGAAATTTTTGACACCCGCCGACTGCTGAATGTATTATTATTAAATTACGAGTTTATAATTATTAAATGCAGTGAGAAGAGACAACCAGGACCGAGAAGCAGTCATGTTACACTGCTACTTTTTGCACGTACGTGCGGCGTACGCACACATACCAACTTTTGACCAAACCACTGCAAACTATTCCATCGAAACTTCGAAGCAATACCGTGCCGCAAAATAACGTCATCAAAATTTTTGGAAAATTGCATTCGCCCTAGCCATAAAATCAAATCGCATACTAATCGAGATTTATAGCACAAATCACAAAAAAAAAGAACGAAATACGTCGACCACATTTGCATATATAGAGAGTCTTCAAAAATTATTATGTATATGAAAAAACCAAGCTAATTGTGTATACATTTGCTACTTGAGTATAAAACAAAATTATCTCGTTTTAAAGATAGTATAATTACTTAAATTAAAAAATTTCAATTTAAAAATTAAAATCATTTAGACACTAACATCCCGTCTTGGCTCTTACATCCTTCATTCCTTCGAATTGCGATTTTACGTCAGAGCCTTATGAATTTTATTATTTAAAAAAATTTCAATATAAATGCTGTTTACCGATAGTAATTGTTATATAACTGTAATTATTAAGTAATAATTTTAGTTTAGATTAGACCAAATATTTTGATAAATAAAGACTGTGCTTTGTTCAAGACAGTCTTTAATATAAGATTCGACTATGACCGGCCTTAAGGTGCGACATAAAATTTTTCTTGCTGATATTTACTTATTTTATTGTAGGGAAAATTAATGAAAAGAGACCGAAGAATAAATTGCAAAGAAAACATATGATACTAACGGAAGGAGTAAAAGTACTGGCAAAGTGTATGTATACGCTTGTATGGTAATCGCTATCCTCTTGACAAACTGTTGCTGAAATATTCGGAAGTGTAGATATACGAGTACATCCACTGTCGACTCTCATGCTCCGATAAATGCGAAAAGAATTTTGTTAAACTCGATGTTGGTTGACACACAGTGTAATTTCTTGTACTTTCTATTGAAAATATAATATAAAAACCAAAAGTCTTCTCAAAATGTACACAACTCTACTTTTTAAAATAAAAACGAGACAAAAATTGAGCTTACAAAGCATTGGTAACACTTTGCCTATTATGTATATGTCAAAGCATGAGTCAAATGTTAAAATTTACAATAAACATAAATGTTATAAAATTTTTATGAAATATTAAAAAGTATCTTTAACGTATCTGTTTCTAATTAAATGTTATTTATTTTTAACTGTGTAATATTGAATTCGAAAAGAATGAAATCCCATAAATCTCTCAGATTATATCGAAAGCATAGAATTGCGTAGTAAAAAATTTGAAAAATTTTTTGTTCTTTATATTTACATTTGTTTTGTGATCCGAAGTTATGTATCGAAATTTATCCATTTATAAAAATTCTAAATGCCCATGCAGCCTTTACAAAATAGGCTTAAAAACTCGACTATTAATACGCACACAGTTATGAAAGAAATTATTTCACCTCTTGCTGCGTGGCTACGAATATAGTGTGGCACACAACACACACACAGATCTTATTTTATCCGGATACAGTTTTACGAGCCAACATAAACCCTGAAAACCATTTCTTCACGACACTATCTTCCACCTATCTTTTAGGTTTAATTGCGTTTTTTTAAATTTTATTTTTTAGAGAAATAAACATATATTAATTATTTGATACAAATTATTTTCACACGGAAATTAAATATTAAATCATTTTGCTTTTATGTAAAAATTCATAGTAAAATATTCATATTTATATTACCGATTAACATCAATTTGATCAAACTTGATTTATTAACTCTTCTATTTAAATTTATTACCTCCAATATGCATTATTTGCAATATATGCAATATAATTCACAAAGTTCTGGTTTTACGGCGTATACAATCAATTAACATGTATTTTAAATGAATACATTGTTATAACATGTTAGGGCACTTTCGAGCATGTTGCTCTTTTAATAAAACTTGCAAGATACATGTTTTTGCCAAAGATATTATTTAAAATTGCTTACCCCCGTATAAACTGGAACGGCAGCCTTCGGGCCTAAATTGATCCGTCTGCCATCAGCTCGCACCAAAATATTTAAGCCACATGCTCCACCCTCACCACCATTATATCCAGGTGGATGATATACTCTCCGCTCGGTTAATACAGATAAGGTCATCGGAGCTCTGCGAACATACAAATATTTTTAAAAAAGACTTAAATAAGAGTAGTTTTCGCAGACAGTTGTTTTTCTATTATCTTCACCCTCAGAAAGGATTTCTGTTACCGAGACAAAAAATATTCTTGACGCATTTATACTTGTCACAACCTCATTTAGTATAAAAATAAGACAATCTCAAACTAAAATCGATAATACTTATTCTCCTCTATCGAATTAAAAAAGATTGACTTAGTATATTGAGACAAGAATAATTTGTATAAATGTAAGTTTGTGTATTCTTGCATTTAGAATAAATTTTCCCTCCAACACACGAAGTTGGCACCACGATATTTGACGACCGCCGCTAGGCCGCGCATGGTGACGGCCAAAAACTCGGAAGCAAAATTCAGTCTCGTAGGGTATAAAAGGAGGCCCGCGAGAGTGAATTCTGATCAATTCCGAGTTTTTGACTGTCACCATACGCGGCCTAGCGGCGGTTGGTGAATACTCAGAAGCTGGCGCCCGCGCGCGTGTCGCGTAGTGCCGGATTGCCAATTTGTGCCGGATCGCGCGTTGCAACCGCCACAAAAAGAATAGAATAAGATTTCCTTCAGTTCGAGATGTATTACCAGATCAAGAATATTATAAGATTGCCACGATTTTACATGGAATTAGTTCTGAGAAAAATAATGAGATAGTATCAAGATCATTTTATCCTAGATTTTAGAATTTTCCATTTAAGAATAAAATATTCCTTTCTCTAGAATAAATATGATTGGCTCTATATCGATCCTATTTTATGATACAGTCAAGTATAATAGCATTGGATCTGGAAATCTTTTCTGTGGGTGTTTAAAACACATAATTTCTAAGTAGAAGAAAAATTTGTAGGTATGTGTCGAAATTTGAGATTTAACAGTGCTTAATCACCTAAATATCATTTCGCGTACAGCACCATCGCCACCGATACACGCTCCATTACCACCACTTCCAGATCGAACGGAGAAGCGGTTAAGTATAATTGGATAGCGAAGCTCGAGTATTTCTGGATCTGTGATTCTCGTGTTGGTCATGTGCGTGTGAACCGCACTTCTGCCGTGCCATGTCGGTCCCTAAGGAACACAAACACGTTTGCTAAATAAATACCTATCATAGGTATATATCGTCAAACTAAAATAAGAAGCAAGATGTTATATTATGTCTGTGTATCTAACATTAAGTTTTGTGGTACAGAAAGAATAATAGGGGAAAATCATTATGAGATAGGCTCCTAATATGAGACAGCGAAGTTTCTGCTAAATTAGTAGGAATCATCTGTCGGTTCCATCATGAATTTATTGCCCTTGGGGTAAAATCCGTTTACAGGAGAATTGATTGTTAGATCGTGTAATCGTTGCGAAAAAAGATTTGTGATTGAATTTGAACGTTGAAACCTGCCATCTCATATTAGAATCCTATCTTATAATAGAGATCTTTCCTCTACTAATTATTATCATTTTTATACCTTCTAATCCTAGAAAATTTAAATCTTTTTTCTCAATTAATTACTTAGCCAACTCATTATTTTCTTAATTATTTAACCGATTTACTAATCACAATTAATTTCAAGACTCGGAATATGTATTAATAATCTCTTCTTACTGCTCCACTCCCACCGGCCACTGTCTCGTAGTAACCCCATTCCTCAGTGCCGAGGGTTACGTTGTTCATACAACCCTGCGATGCCGCGCAAATTTCGAAAGCTGCCAAGATTACGTCGACGATGCGCTGAGATGTCAAGACGTTGCCACCCACCACCGCCGCATCGTCCGAAGGATCGAGTAACGACCCCTTGGGGATAATTATTTTCACAGGCTTCAAACAACCCTACAGAAACGGAATGAGATCAATTCGAATTTATTGTTAGACTTTTCTAAAGAGAGCTCGAGAAGAATCGATTACCTGATTTAGGGGTATATCGTGGCCTACCATACATCTCAAGCAATAAATTATCGCAGACAAAGTTATGGCACGCGGCGCGTTACAGTTACCCCATACTTCACAACCTGTTTCACTGTGAATTGAGTAAACAAAGCTTTGTCTTGAAATATCTCATAAATTACTATAATTTATATTGAGAACGTTATATACAATTATTATAGCATAGAATTTTTCAGGAAGCAATGAGAAAAATAGGAAATATACTATGTCGTTTTTTTTTAAGATTATTAAAGAACAAAGAAATATAATATGTTATGTTGAGAAATGCATAAGAAAGTAACAAATTAGAACAGACCTATTTTTGATCTAATTAAATAACAAAATTACGAATACTGGCAAATACCAATTGAAAGTTTACCTAAAATCAAAAATCGCTTCGCCCTTATCGATATCGAGATCCACATGTAACTTGATAGGACTGCCATTATCAAGGTAGTCAATGGCAACGATGTCGGTTTCTTTTCCCCTTCGCATTTTAATTCCCGTGCCTATCGATTTTAACATCTCTCGAACGGCGACTTCGGCATTACATTGAATATAATCCATGTATGCTTGAACTACCTCGAGACTGTATATATCAATTAATTCGTTTACCAGTTGAAAACCCTTACAGAAAAAGAAAACGTAATTTATACACTTTAGAAGATTACTTGACCATGTCTGGCAAATTTCTATGTTTAAACTCACAACGTTTCGACCATGGTTTGCGGTAATTTATACACATTTAACTTGCATATGATTGAATTTAATTAAATGATTAAAAATTACTTTCTGATTTGCTGCGATCTGAGCCTTGAGGTCACTGATGTTGTTCGAGAGATTCCTGGTTCCCGAACTTCCCGGTATCTTGCCCGGCGCCATCAAGGCATCCGTTAGTTCCTTTTCTCGAAATATCCCCTTATGTACTAGCAGGAAACTTTTAAAGACGGCGCCTTCCTATAAAAAGTATAATATTTATGTATATAATTCCTTTAAAATCCATTCGATATTTTCGTACCTGACTCAGGCTCGTTGAATGCGGCGGCATAGAACCCGGCGTAATACCACCGATATCAGCATGATGGCCACGACTGGCCACGAAGAATACCGGTGCAGGCACATCTCTATAGTACATACAAAATTTGTGTCGAAATGTACACTAATTTAACAAATAAGAGAAAAATTTAAATATTTAGTTGCAACATTTTAACAACGTTTCTTCTTTTATTAAAGCATCGTGTAAGTAAAAATGGCATTCGTGTAACGTTTCCCCAGTGAGAAACGATTGATCGAAAAGACGTCGATCGACATCAAATCGACGTCTATTCGACGCATTTGACGTCTATTCGAATCGACATCTTTTCAACCACCGCTTCTCCCTGGATCTGTCCATTACAAAATTTCCTTTAAATGTCGAACGCAGGAAATGCACGAACTTGTAAAATACTGGCGTGATGACTGTCAAATCGGGAAGATGGGAACCGCCTGCTAATGGATGATTAGCGAGAATGACGTCTCCCGGCGTGAACTTGCCATTGAATGCTTTTATCTGGTATTGCACGGTTTCTTGCATGGCGCCCAGATGCACCGGAATATGGGGTGCATTTGAAACAAGACCACCGTCGGGACCAAATATCGCGCACGAGAAGTCCAATCGCTCCTTGATGTTAGTGGAGATCGAAGTTCTTTGAAGTACTCTGCCAAAGGTTAAAAACACAGATGTTACCGCGCAATCTTCAAAAGCGCTAGAAAAATAATTGTATTTAAAGCATAAAAATAATTTACTGATGTACGTACCGGCCCATTTGTTCAGCAATGCTCATAAAACGATGCGAAAAGATGCTGAGCTGAATGCTATCGAGCTCAGTGGTGACTTTCGTTCGTTGACCTTGTCCAATCGTGATTTTCACATCACCGCGGCAAGTGAGTTCCGCAGTGCAGTCTGGCTCCACTAAAAGTGTGCTCAAGCTATCCATAATAATGACGGGACCACGTAAAGTATCTCCGGGGGATAACGAACTTAACTGGTAGACTCCCGTTTCCTGATAACCACCCTCGAAGTACACCATGGTGGTCTAGAAAATTTATATCTTTAAAATTTCTCAACTTTTCTTGATTCCTAATAAGATTCGATCAAGTTATCAGTTTAAAAAATTGAATTCGGTTTAAATACAAAAAGAAAATTGTTTAATAACTGTTAAAAAATATTATCTGCATTCTTCCTCTGACCTTTTCAGCTTTTGGTGAAGCTTGTGAAGGAGGTAATATGGGATCTTCCGGAATTTCAGTTTTTCCGGTTCCTCGAATTCTCACATCATCAACTGAAATCTTACGGTCTGGTATCGTGAAGCCAAATTCTGTCTGATACCTAATTACAATTGAGAGAAAGTTTGTGAACAAATAATTAAAGAGGTGATTTCTTTTCCACCAAACTCTTATACCTTTCTAGAAAAGTAACGAGAAAATCTCCATGTCTAGTGGCGGTGCTCCCTGTTGAAGTTTTATTTGCAGGGGTGCACATTAAAGCACAATCGGTACCCTCGTAGCGTAAGTGTAGAAATGGTTCCGTTTTGATTTGAGAATCAGCAAATCCCTGTGCGCGAAGTCTACTTTTAACTTTGGCTTCCATAGCGTCCAAACGATTGTCCAAACGGTCGAAGTTTTCTAGAAAACGCAGAGAGAACGTCAATATGGAGGAACACGCGATAATTAAAGAGAAATCTCTGTTATAAATTACCGTGGTGATAAGTTTCGGCGCTTGGTTCTTGTGCCTCCTCAACAACATCTGCCAATGCCATTCCGTAAGCTGACAAAATTCCGGCATACTTGTGGACAAAAACCGTACTTATGCCCAACGATCGAGCGATTGCACAGGCGTGCTGTCCTCCAGCTCCGCCAAAACATGCCAGAATATGACGCGAAGTATCGTAACCCTTTGCCTATCTCGAGGAGAAAATTGAAGATGGTATAAGAACAATCACAGTGCGTCACAGCAAAAGCTGGAAACGAACGTTGACTGAAAGCTTGATTTAACTGTTACCTGAGTCAGAGCACGAATCGGTCGACACATGGTCTCATTCGCGACTCTAATAAACCCCATTGCCACCTCATCGATCGACATTGCTTCATCCTTGTTTAGAAATTCATTGATCTGAAACATGTGCAGATGTCTTGTAAATCCAAAGTAATACACTAAAGCTTTACTCGAGTTTATTCTTGCACGAAATATCAGATTTGGATTGCATGATATTCTTTTATAAAGATATATATTTTTGTATAATATAAAGAAAATTACCTCATAGGTAAGTGTTGTGAACATACTCAACGTACGAGATACGTCGAGCGGCTCGTTTTCCTCAGGTCCAAAAATTTGGGGGAAGTATTCGGGCAGCAAGCGACCCAGCGCGAGATTGGCGTCTGTTACAGTCAGTGGACCACCCTTTTTGTAACATGCGGGTCCAGGATGTGCCCCCGCGCTCTCAGGCCCGACTTCGAAGAGACCGGACCTGAAGAAAAGCATCGATCCACCTCCCGCCGCAACCGTATTGACATCCAACTTCAACCCAATGTTTTATTTCAGCAAAATATATTCTTTACGAGAAAACGCAACTTAATACTTCTAGCAAAAACCTTAAAAGATTTCAATGGATTTGAAACAACATACTAATATTCATTTTTTAAAAGAGCGATACCTGCGGGGCTTGTATAGCGATGCCTGCCGTGGTGCTCTCGTAAACGTGCTCGTAACTTCCTCCGTATCGACTTACATCAGTGGACGTGCCGCCCATATCGAATCCGATAACTGGTAAATCAGTCTCCTTTCCATATGTCGTCATTGAGTATCCAACGACTCCACCAGCTGGTCCAGAAAGTATAGCACGCGACCCATTAAAACTTTAATGTGCCAACAAAACATAATGTTAGTTAATTTTATACACTAGTAAAATCCTTAATAATAATTTCTGCAAACTTTAATAGTTACAAATTCATAGGTGTTAATCCGCCATCGCTCTGCATGAATAATACGTTCACGCCTTTCAAGTTGTCTTTAAATCCCTGAGAGAAAGCCTAAAAATTTACTTATTATAGTTTGTAAATAAAAAAAGCTGGACCTTAAATATTTTTTAATTATTATTTTAAAAAGAGTTATATATGTATACAAATGATGAAACAATCCAAATTTTTATACACCACAAATATAATTATTATAAAGAAACATTACCTGTACATAATTTTTAATATGTGGCGTCAAATAAGCATCAGCACACGCTGTAAGGCCTCTAGGAACCATTCTTGTCATTGGCATTACCTCATGTGAAAGAGATACTTGTGAGAAACCTGCTTCTCGCGCCAATTCGCCAATTCTAATCTCGTTAACTGCATAACTATATCGTAAAAAATATAAGATTCATATAAGTATATGATCAAGATTGAAATAAAATGTAAACTGAATGTGTTGAAAAGAAATTTAAAAATTGCATTTACTAACGTATAGCTGTGTGCCAGAACGACAGCGAGACTATCTATTTCCAGACTACGAAGTCTTTTCAAATCTTCTTTCAATTGTGTCTCATCGAGTTCCTGAATAACAAACAGATCCTCACCGGTAGAACCTTTTACCTTTCGCCACGACTTGTTTTCCATACAACAGCTTCCCGGTAGAGCAGGAATTACCCTGCACTTTACTTCTATTACATGTTTGTATAAAACCTGCGGCATCACTATCTCCTGTAAATATTTAACAAAGGATAATTCAAATGATAAAATTAATACTCTTATAAATTTCTTCGCTAATTGTAAGTATTTCACGATAAAGTGATATATGCTGTGAGCTGCAATATTATTTTAAATAGAAGTATTTGTTAAATTCAACTATACCAACCAGATCAAAAATATTTGGCCGGGATTGATTACCGATGTACAAAAGATCCATGAACCCCTCATTTATTAATAGCGCCATTTTCGCGCCCTTTCTTTCCAACAATGCATTAGTGGCAACTGTTGTTCCCATTCTGATCCAGTCTATATTCGAGGTGTCGATTACGCTATCCATTTTGATGCCTGTTTCCTAAAATTAATAGACAATTTGTAAAATATATAAAATTTTATAAATAATTTCACAAATTTTATAAGATATTTCGTGCATTTAATTATGTTATTCTGTGTGATGCAATTCACTATTAATATATCTTCGCTAACAAATCTTTTCAAGCAACTTTTAAATAATTTATCTAATTTGCAGCTTTACTATCTTTGCTTTTACAAATTACATACTTGTGAACTATTAGCTGCAATCCATTGTGCAGACAAAAAATTATATATTTTTGCTAATGAGCTCTAAATTGTAAAATCTTTTTTTCATAAATTTTAATTATCTATAACATACCTCTGTTAATATTCTACGAATGCCTTCTGTCGGTGCATCGTTATAATTACTAGGATCTACCGACAGTAATTTCATTACTCGGATCTTCCCTCCAGGGCATCTAGCGTATACATCAGTGAACGTGCCTCCACGATCTATAGAGAATTGGAATTTACCGTCTCCCATTCTTGATTGTGGTTACCTAAAATTGTAAAATCTATGGAAAAAACTCTACATGTTATACTGTGGAAAATACAATTCTCAAAATTTGTGCAAATTAAAATATATCTTTATTGCTTCCTGTACAAATTAGTTTGCACATCACTTCGTCATCTAGGCAAGTTGTTGTTTTATTTTGGCATGTTTAATTTTGGCTTCCTCATGGAGGAAGCTTTATGAGTTAAGGAACAAATCGGAAATTGCTTCTTCAGAATGTGAATTTACACACGAAGCTTCCTCTATGAGGAAGCTAATAAAAGCCTGTATGCACATAGGAGAAAAATTAGAAACTTGCACATGGCTTTCATGGTGAACAGTTTTCATTTATACCTTACTCATAAATTTTTATTTAGGTTACTATAATTTTCTTTCGGAAAAATAATGAACAATCAAACTTTATGACTCCCTTTAAATATCAATCTTTAAAATATTAATATTATTACTCATAAAGCTCCCTCTATGATAAAGCCAAAATTAAAAATAATAACTTGCTTAGATAACAAAGTAATGTGCAAATTTCCAATTTGTACCTTTCAAATAAAAAATCAAGTTGCCCAGATGATAAGAAAGCAATGTGCAAATTTTCAAATTTTTGTTTATTAATGTACTTAAATTGATATAGACTGCAAAAATATTCTTTTATTACTGTATAATTAATTTCTTACATGACACAATACATCTTAGAATAATATAATTTTTATTATGATGTAGTTAAAACAGTGTGACACTACTACATTAAAACAAAATTATATTGTAATAAATAACTATAAATTTCTCAATTTTGTCAAATTTTAAACACACAATTCGCATTTTATTTAACAACAATACGCTCGCTCATACGAAACCAACTATACGCAACGATGAATCAAGTACGGCACTTCTGATAAGAAGCTAATTAACATCGCACACATAAAGAAGATTTAATTATCTGATAAAAGATTTTACATGTTTCTTTCATTTATAACATAATATTTTTGCATTAATAAGATATGAATCAGGTTTTCAAACTGTGAGCAAAAACAATTCAAACCGCCATGAAAATTAAACCATTGAGTAAATATGTATAACTTTTATCAGCCCGTAAATAATACTCACGATAACACGGTATGTGTATGTCAGCTGTATTTCTACATCAATATGTCGTCGAACAAATTCCACTGTCGGTAAAACTTGCTGCAATAATAGATAAGTTTATTATAGCAAAATAACAGTCACACAACAACTGTAGCAGTAAATATAGTCGCTAATATCTTCTGATACTGTACAGGTATTCGTTTTCAACAGCGATTTCGACAACGCCAGTCTACGACGTCGGAGCAACTGCGACTACAGTAGGGTGCACGAGGAATATGAACATCAAGGTTTTCATGTGAAGGTTCTCAAACAAAAATCAAGTGGTAGAGTCGATACGTTAGTTGTTAACAATACGATAATCGCAGTAATTTGTAACTTTGGATTAGCCAAGAAACTTATAATGTTTCTGTTTGTGGAAAACGTAAAATGGGTTGAAAAAATGTTTATAATAAAAAAATACAAAGATATTGCATAAAAACTTATAAGAAAATGATATATAAGTAAAATATATATAACAATTTATAATATGCCATATTTTCTTTAAAATAAACTGATTCTCTCAATTGTGTTTTTTTATTTGGAAATAGTTTAACAAAAACGTAAGATTTTTGAGAAAGTGAATAAAATTGTTTACTTACATAATAATCGTAGCATAATTAAAAGCATAATTAACATCGTTATCAAATATATTCCTAAATATGTGCATACCATATGTATAATACAAAAGCGATTACAATGAGTGTCACTGATCAAGAGACTGCGCACAATCCAAGTCGTCGATATATCGGGTGAACAATAAGTAAGATATTAGAAAACGTATACAAATTTTTATTTGTCTTACTATAATTTTCTTTCGGAAAAATAATGCACAATCAATTAGACGTTATGACGCCCTTTAAATATAAATCTTTGAAATATTAATATTATTTAACGAATAAAACAAGCGTTGTGTCTATATTATATTAATCCTACAATTGTGTTTTGATGTATTAATAAAACAAAATATCTAATATTTTACAATATTAAGATCTGACAGAAAATTATGACCAGTGGCATATTATGCTCTTTTGCTTGATTCGCTTACATATGTCTCTGCTGGTGGGAATCAATCAGGATGCAGCCTTAAGTCATGTAATCTATCACGCTACATCCTGATTGGCTCTCGTCAGCCAGCAGATTAAATTATCACCCATAATGGAAAAATTTACTTATCTGATAAAACGTATCAAGGAGTTTTAAACGTAGTACGTAATCTAAATAGCACATGTCAAACCACGATAAGATTGTTTCATTTGTAGCTATAACAAGCTGTTTTTAAGAAGTTTCACCAAATTTTGATCAAATATTCTGTACTTGATGATTATGTTCCATACGTAATGACAATTTTACAAGTTTAATAACAATAATAATCATTCAGAATGAAACACACACATTTTTCTTCTGCTACAACATAATTCCATAACTTTCAAATTATATTGCATTATCTCTTGCTTGCTTTTATTTAATGGAAAAAAATGTAAAACTGTTGAAATAAATATTTTTTTCATGATAAAATTATTTATTTTTGTAACAATCATACATTTTCAAAAATAGACGTCAACAATTCTATGACATTTTTCTGAATATATATATATATACATATTTTCACAGGGACTGAAAAATATTGTCATTTGTTAATAGTACAAGAATAACAGTTCGTGTAAAATGTGTAAATAATAAATTTTATATTAAACTATCTTAAATGCCTCTCTAGGAACGCATCCCAAATAGCTCAGGTAATTGTTACAAACTCAAAATAAATTCTTTCCCCGGAGAATTGTTTTCTATGGAATTCTTTTAAAAAAGAATTTATTTCATAATTAAAAAATTTGAAAAAGTATTTTTAAAAAAGGATTTAAAAAAGAAACAAATTTTTTGAAACTATTGTGCTATGTGGGATGTATATGTATATGTATACTACTTACATGTATAATGAGAATTACAAGACGGATGTAGATTGCACACAAAACCAAGAGTATACAATCAATTATATTACCGTGTTATTTCTCAAATATTAATGCCCTAAAGAATAAAGAAATATAAAAACGATAAGAAAACATAGAAATTTTGCTACCACTTTCAGATAAATTTTAATTTATAACATAATGCAATATTGATTACGTGATATGATTTTCAGGTATACGGACCTTTTAAATGTCAAAAATTTAAGTTAACAAAATGATTTAATATCCGTAAACTAATCGACTAATTAATATAATTTATGTCAACTTTATAGTTAACTTATATAGACATTATAATTACGTTATATCGATGTTACAATTTGGTATATAAATTTATATGTACAGAAAGAAAGTAAGATATCAATCGTTGCGTTTGTGCAAATTTTCGATGTTTTAATTTAAAACTTTTTTTCAATTATTGGAAGCAAAATACACATGTAAATCTTAATAAATAAACAATTACAACTCAAAAATTTAATAAGTTTTGCAATTAGTTAGCAATAAAATCTAGATGGAAAAAGTTATTCTTGATATTGTTTTCTTGCTGTTCGTTCTCTTTTATATCCATTAAGATTCTTGCATTACATTATAGTCATTTACTAAAATTACTATAAAGTTTTTATAATAAACTTGCTGTTAAATATCTGCAAATACAAAATAAAACGCGCTTAATTGGTTCTTTCTAAACTTAAATTAAATAAAGCAAGGAATACAATTAAGAAAATACAACTATCTAAAACATATAACTAAAAAATAGATTTCCTCTTTCTCTCTCTTGTTTTTTTCATAATTAAGTGAATCATCTATGCTATTTTGCAATTTACACTGGAATATTCACATTGTTGTGATTCTGCATGATATACAAATAATTCATAAATTATGAAGTATCAGTCATGATACTTATTCTAATGGAAAATGTGCCTCATGTTATTTTGTTCTTCGAAACAGCACGTGTTTCTGTGCATACGAGTATGCGTTTTTGAAAGAAAACATGCTGCTGTATTGGTCCACAAAATAGTGACTAACAATAAGTAGATTAATTTACTAACACTGGAAACTTAACATCGTAAAAACGTTTTACCCTAACAGTAAGTTTAATCCCCCATTTTATCTTAGAAAGAATGTTTTTCCATGAGAAAATATGCCGCAAGGAAGAATTATAATCGGATTTTTTCTTCGACAATATTATTGTAATGTTCATCAGTCATCCTTACGTAGGTATCATTACTAAGGAAATAAATTGGATCTTTAATCTGCAAAAAATGTATACGTATATAATTATTCTTATAATTATCGTTTCTATTTTAAGGATTGGAACAGGTAGGACGGAACATACCTTTTTAACATCAAAACCATCTTTTTGAAGATTCATCTTTTTCAATTTAAATGTTCCTGCGTAAACAAAGTAAATTATATTATTATAACACAAATACAATCCGACTTAAGACGTCAACAATAAATTTAGGTTCTGTTACCAGTCATTGGCAATTCCGATACAATACGAAGAAAACGAGGTATGGCGTAGTTCGGCAAAACTTTCTTCAACTTTCCTACCAATCCTTTCAAGTCCAAGGAATTTTCCGGATCGTAAATAGCTACCATTCCTGCTTTACCCTCGTTTCCAGGTACCTGAAAACGCATAATTATGCATAATAGGAAATTTTTATTAACAATAACATTTTTTAATAAGCTCCTTTAAGATAAACTAGTAATTATGATAAGGCGTTAGGAGCATATGACGACATTGGCTGCGTTTAGCAGAAAAAGCTGCTTTGCAACTGTTGTAAAATTCGTGAATCTGATTAGTGTATTCTCTTAATCTGGAGTGAATTTAAGAGTGAAATACGCCAATCAGATTCATGAATTTTACAACAGTTGCAAAGCAGCTTTTTCTGCTGAACGTAGCCATTGTGAGAATCGATATTGTGTTTCTTAAAAAGGATGGAGAGAGACAAAACACGCATGTTGAATCGTTTTTTAAAATAAATATCGATAAGTTTAATATGTCATTTATCATCATCATTCATTTATTTTCATTGCAAGAAAGTAACTGCAAAGTAACGATTCGTTTTGAGTAATTGTAATTGCAACGCGTTACTTTTCGGAATTGGTGACTTGTAACTGTGATTAGATACGTTTATAAAGTAACTTTTCCAACCCTGTGTACATACATGTATAATTGATACGGCCGATGGATTGATGTTTTATTATGTACATACTTCTACATTTTTTCAGGTAAGCTCAGTTATTTTATGAATAAGTTGTATGTATCTACATATATGTAGTAATGGATCTAAATGTCATTTACCTCGACACCAAATACAGTTGTATCTTTGAGGCCTATCACGTTGCTTACGACAGCCTCTACTTCCGAGGTAGCAACATTTTCACCTCGCCATCTAATATTTCAATTTCAGCAACATAATATTATTAATTAAAATTGTATTTATTTGGTAATTTTTACTTTAATAATAATAATATTTAAATAGGTCTGATTGTATTATATTAATCCTATATATGTATATGTTATATCTACATGCCTGAATGTATCACCAGTTCTATCTTTGAAGTAAAAGTATCCAAGTTCGTCCATGACTAAAATATCACCTGTTCGAAAAATTCATTTAATCATATATAATTATATTTGTGATGAATTATGTAATTAGGCTAAGTTATGTTTTATATTAACACTGACCAGAGTTAAACACGCGATCGCCCTTCTTGAAAACATCATGTATAATCTTTTGCTCTGAAGCCTTTGCATCCGCGTAACCGTTAAAGTCGTTCATCACTTTCTTTGGATTGATTTTACCCACAAAAATACCATGCTCACCTAAGTAAATAATATAAAAGTAGTATAATTGTAGCAAGAAACTTTAACTAATGAAATTGTATACCACAATAATATCTAATTACATTAGACAATTTCTTAAAAAAATTATGGAAAAAGACAAAATCTTCTTGAAACTCTAATACCTATTTATACAGCACGCATGTTTAAAATTTGCTATAATAGTGTAATATTATACTATTATAATAAATAAAATTAAATCCGTTGCATTAACACGGGAAAGAAAAATACTTTTCTAAAATATTAAAATATTGATCGTATTTTTTATGACATGAAATTTTAATGATACATACCAGGTTTACACGTGATGCATAATCCATCTGGTCCCCTCAATAACTCTCCTGTCTCTTCATCAATTTTTAATAGTGCAACTGGATACAACTTAGTAGCATATCTTGGCATAAAACCAACAGCACCGATTTTATTGTCAATATTGGCTGCAAATCATATAAATAATTTTGAAAATAACTACACACTTGACAATAATAAACTATTAAACCAACAATTAAGCCCCGGTATTTTTAATTGTTTTGAATTATTATTTACTCATTAAAAGAAGCTAAAACACATCAGCATTTACCATAAAAATTAATTATTATTACGCAGAAGAAAATTTATTATTTCTGTTACAAGTTTATTGTATTTAAGATAGATTTAAATAACGAAATTCTTCTGAGATTAACTGAGGACAAGCAAACAAATTATTTACCGAGATTTGAGATTCCTTCAGTGGCCCCATAAAACTCGCCTATTTGCTTCACACCAAATCTCTTAATAAAAGATTCCCAAATTTGCGGTCTCAGACCATTTCCCAACATTAAGCGCACTTTATGCTTCTTATCGTATTCGCTTGGTGGGACTGTAAGAAGAAAACGGCATATTTCTCCAATATATTGCCCTACCTGTAAAATAAAAAATAATTTTTATTATTAAAAAGTAATTAAAAACGTAATAATTTCAAAATATTCTGATGTAGAAATTTGTTAAATGCTAAACATTAACGTATGTTACATTCATGTATATGATCAACATAAATTAATACTATATAAATATAAAAGATTGCTACTTTAATACTAATAATATTGCCCAACGGCTTTGTCTATGTATATAATTATATTATTATAAATGATTGTATTATTGAAAATGATTAATACGAGAATCTATGAAAATATTAAATAAAAAGAGGTTAATTTCAGTAGTAATAAAAAATATATAATTAAACAACATTCTCTAATTTGAACACAACCTTAGTGTCAGGTTTTAAAAGACATATAATTAAAGAACTTTTTATTTAACGATTTTGGAGAAACATGATTATTTTAATAAAAATAGTTAAATTTACAAGAAAATGTCTAATATTTATAAAAAATTTTCTTATAGAGCTATAAAAATTAATATTTCTAATACTAAATTATGACTACTTAAAATTTAAGGAACTACAAAATATATAAAAAATAGAGTGATCTTACAGTACATTCATAATGAACGCAATCCGACCAATACTTGGACGCACTAAATTTTCTACGAAGCACGACTGTAACACCTCTCACGAGTGCTTGACCAGCGCCAAGTATACCACCTGCGCTGTGATAAAGAGGCAAAGGATTGTAAATTCGATCATCCGATTGTAGATTAAACATGGCGTTTGGGCCACATGTCATGAACATGAACCTAGAAACGCAAAAATAGTATATGCAAGCTATTAATGATTTTTATTTTACTATTTAAAGCAACACAGAAAAGTAAATGCAGAAAAACATTTTATGTTAATGTTATGGATTGACTTTCAATAACGCCAAAAAAGAAATGTAAAATTTTCACGAGTTAGCTTATATATTATTAATACTACAATATGTGAGTGTACTTTTTTCCTAATTAAAATACTTACAATAAGTGAGAAATTTGAGCTGAATTTATCAACGTAGTATTTCAGATATTTATTCTTAGCCTGGCGATAATTCTAATTGAAGTTTATTAACGTACTGCTTAATCAAAGTTTATTAAAGTTTATTAAAGAAGACACGCAACTAGATGAGCTTCGGCCATCGAGACGTGGCTAAATATAAAGAAGCATACATACAAAAATGAGACAAAGACGACAAACTAAATTACTAATTTTATACTATTAATTTCTTCTTATCATTCGTAATAACATATAAATACGTAGTCAGTAAATGGAACACAAATTAATAAATTCATATTGAAATAATTTGTACATGTATATAGGTATGTATTATATAATATATACACACGTATTTCTGCCATGTACACTTAATATCAATTCAATTATTCAATTATTTTTGCGCCTAGCTAATCAATCCGTAGAATCTCACCTTAAATTGCTGATAACAGCAGCCTTTGGCATTCCCGTCGTTCCAGACGTATAGACGTAAATCAATTTGTCCCGGGGATTGCTATAGTCAATTAGAACGAGAGGCCCAGAACCAACGCTGCTGATTTCCGTATTAACATCTATTGCACCTTCCAAAATCGGTGTGTCCGCCGACTCAGACCATTGATAAAGTTCAATGTCAGGTACTTTACCCTTGATGTCACGAATCGCTGCACATGATACGCTTCGATAATATTTGCAATGCTAACAGTTTAGAGATTTTCACTCATATAATAGAAAGTACACTTAGAAAGTGTATTTGCCAGAGAAAATCGAATTAAGGATAATATGATCAATATAATTGTGTGGAGAGAGAAGAAGACCATTAAGAATATAAATATTGTCGTTAGAATTTATGCATGCAAATGTATATACGTTCTACTAAAATCAATAAAATAAGTAAAAGTCATATAAATCGGTATTGAAAAAGTTAAAAGTTCGTAATTGTAAAATTACGAAAGTAATTATAATCAATCCTGGTTTTTCCAAAAAACGCAAAATCGCTTTATTTTCATGTATTCTTTGCATATAAAATACGAGACAATCATTATTTGTCGTGTGATAGATGTTATACGTAAAAATTAATTCTTTAAATTACAAATAACTTGTCTACAATGTAAATCGAAGAACTCACCTTCTTTAAATTCCGCCCCGAAAATGATAGCTTTGCAGTTGGCAGCGTTTAAGCTATGCACAAGAACATCGTGTCGAAGATTTGTGTTGATTAAAGCTGCTACAAAACTAGCTTTGCTAAGACCCAACCAGGTAGCGACGTATTCAGGCCGATTTTCCATGAAGAGAGCTATACTATCAAAATGAGAAAATGGCCTGGTGCGGAAATAACGTCCAACGCGATTACTGTAGTGTTCCAGCTGTGTGCGATTTATGCATATTCATAAAAAATAATTATGGGTACATAATACTTCAAAATTGTATAATCAAAAGTTTCATTGGATTTTTCTATTTACCAAGAAATTATGATATTCGTAATACGTCAATGTCTTAATTGTTTCCTCATTTTTAATAGCTATAATATATCGTTAATTAAAAGAATATAAAGTATACTTGTAACTGATATTTTTGCGCTTAAAATTTCATAAATTTAATAAACATTATCTTAGTAATTTTTCATTTAAAGGAAATGGCTATAATTTATTAATTGTTTTGCTTTTGTGATTTATATTACTGTTATGTTATTGTTTGAATTATTTCAAGTTCAAAATTTTCAAAATTTGCGCTTACATGTATTGCAATTGTAATAACTGTCATCAATTAATTAACCCTAATTAGTCTTGACAATCATCGACGCAAGTGTTAAATGCGCAGTGCAAATTTACGAATACAAACGGTCTATGCGTCAGATATTACCTGTTCATATGTCCACTCTTTGTCCTCGAATATGTAAGCGATTTTATTTGGATGAGCTGCCGCATACTTTGAGAAAATCTTTGCAACAGTATAATCACGTTTCTCCCACCACCAAAGACGTAAGTTAACTTGAAGAAATCGAAAAATACCCCTACGCAAAACAAAAATTCAAAAATTAATCTAAATTTTGAAGAGGTGGATCGCCAGTGAATAAAAAACAAAATTCGAGAATTATACTGGCCGAAACGTCGTGTATTAATCAAAATATATTGTGCCAGTTATTATCGATATAATTCTCAAATTTTGTTAATCTAAATTATTAATATAATCAAAAGTATTAAATTTGGCTATTATAATTATTAATTTACATTTTATTAATTAATTTATCGTTTTTATATATGCTTATCAATTGAGAAAAATATATTAAATAAATTCTGTTAACAAATTAAATAATAACAAATACTTAAAATTAATATACAGACATCTTATTTGTTATAGTTATATATAGAATATTTATATATTATTTATAATAAATAAATTTATTAAAATCTTTTTATCTTTAGCCAATTACAATTCCAAATTTAATTAAGTAGAGTAAAGTGTATAAGTGAAAATAATTGAATAATAAAATTAATAATTGAGTAGTTACAAATTTGTATATATTTATGACACTTTTTTTACAAAAGAGCTAAAGAGGATTTATCAAAAGAAGAATTTATTATATGGAATTCTTCAAACTTTTTTAACACTATAAAACTATTAATTAAAAAGAAAATTTCAAGTTTCAAACGCTACTGTCACATGTTTTTTGAATTGGTAATACACTCTTTGTTCTTGGTCCCCTCACGTAATAACTTTTTCTCTAGCAATTGGTTAGTATCTCTACACTACGCATAATGTACTCGTATGTTACGTCAACGAAACTGCTCTATTGTCATTCATCTAACACCTGACAAAATATCAAAGGATTATTTTACCGGCGTGATTTTTGCGAAAAGCATCTTTAAATGAAACTATGTCTTCTAATTTAACATGATTATGTATAATCAATCCTAATTGACTAATATTTTGATATTATATAATGTTAGAGAGAAAATAAAAATATTGCTAAATTATCAAGTGCCATAAAATAAGATATGGTAAACTTTTTACATTCATAAGATTAATTTAAATTGTGTATGTAATTAATTATAATTAATTGATATTTAAACAATACATATTTTAATTTTTGTGTGTTGTAAAAAAAGAGAAAAAAGGAGAACAAGAGATTTTTATATTTATTGGGAATTGCAATAGACATGTTATGTTATAATAAAACCAAACTTTAATTCGTCAAATTGCAATAATTGCATAGAAAACGGACATTGTAACACTGCTCAAATCACAAGTGCCAAAATTGAAATAAATTTCAAAATATCAGTAGAGTTATATATAGTTATATAGATAGTATAATCATATTTGACAATATATTTATCAATTTACTCTTATCGTGAATACTTTATGAGTCTGCGACTCTCGACAATACAATGTACGTCAAATTATTATTAATGTGATGATAAGTCATTTTGTTTACTTTGGGGTGAAAACTTAAGAAAAAATTGAACAATTTATTTTTAGAATTCTTATAAAAAGTCTAAAAACAAGAAGGCGTGCGTGCGAATTAACAATTTACATCTCAACTTACCAAGCTTCCTCTAAGAGGAAGCCAAACTTAAAAAAACAACTTTCCCTGATGATAAGGAAGCAATGGAAATTTTCAATTTGCATTTTATCTCACAGAATTTCCTCTATGAAAAAGTAAAATTTTTTTTTATTATTAATTCCATCAATAATATCAATCAAACATAATAATCAGGAAAAAATTCCTAATATAATACAGCAAAAGATAATAAAAATAATCCTTCTGTATATTCAGTGTGTTTACAATTTGAATACAGCGGAAATTGGAAATTTCCTTTATTTTACAACACGAGAACGTTAATGCTTTATGAATTCTAATAACTGTTAATATTGTCACATATAAAATGCAAATACGCGTGTATGATATTTGGAATACGATCTTTGTACTATAAAGTTCACGCATGATATTTTGCTCGACTAATGTATTATATCATACATAACATACATCATTGATTAAGACCATTCGTGACTGGCTTTTGTATATCATACTCATACAGTTGTACACAATAATTACTATTAGAATTTTGTTCACTTATTCTTGCAAAAAGTAATTCAAGAAAAACAAGGAAAACGGAATAGTACGATTAATATTATATCTTGTTTTATTATAATCTTTGTATATTATATATTTTTATATTACACACACACACACGCACACGCACACGCACACGCACACGCACACGCACACACACACACACACACACACACACACACACACACACACACACACACACACACACACACACACACACACACACACACACACACACACACACACACACACACACACACACACAC
>NW_011967237.1:2489597-2511145 GCF_000949405.1 Vollenhovia emeryi | reverse complement strand
ACACACACACACACACACACACACACACACACACACACACACACACACACACACACACACACACACACACACACACACACACACACACACACACACACACACACACACACACACACACACGCGCGCGCGCGCGCGCGCGCGCGCGAACATCATAGAGTTCACATATTTGCAAGTTTAAAAATCTGTTCTTGTTAGAGAGGAGCAAATTTATTTCCTGATTAATAATGTCTCTGAAGTAAAAGTTATATAACCCTTTAAAATTAATACAATTATGTTTTAATTTATACAAGAGAATTTATTTACCTCATATGAGATTTAACTATTTGAAATTTTATCTGACAGGTACAGCGACGCTTACTGTGCGCAGCCTTACAACATGCAAATAACTATTTCCATTATAAATATATGTTAAGATTCGATATTCAATCTTTAACTTCGATAGTAATTCAAAGTTCAAGTATTTCACCTTTTTCATAGATATTCTTGAACTCTGTTATACAACGTAGAAGTTATATTATGGCAATAGATAAGGCAATAGATAAGACTAACATGAATATAACGTATATAAATATATGTGTGTGTATAAATAAGTACTGCATATATCTCATAACAAACGATAAAAATAATAAAGAAAACTATACATAAAAGATGCACGTAATATTGAGATAAATTATTCCACATTCGTTTAATAAATTAAAATTATTCGATGCTCGTGTTGCGTGCAAACATTCCTGAGTTAACTAACGTTTATTATTAATCGTATCATTACATTGTATTATGCAACTAATAACGAATTTGATTAAATGCATTAGTGCGCACTGATACACATCTATTAAAACTGCTGTATACAAGTCGAGTAAACAAGCGTATTTCATATACATATTATATAAACGATTAATCTGCGAAGTCTTCACATATACTTTATTGTGTTGTTTGATAAAATATGTATCTAATCATTTGAGATAACTGTACACTCGAATTGGATCAGCGTACAGCGGCTTTAATTCATCATGCGCACTACTGTATCCAGTTCGCTACAAGAAATGTATTAATCAATAAATGTAACAACTTGAAACTAACGATAAATATTAATCAAAATTATGACGTACACGCAAATAAGTTACAATGTCAATATTAGATGATGTAGGGGAACCCGGGGCATAACGGAACGGCGGGGCATAATGGGATATATAACTTTTTACAGAAGTGCTGTTATGTATTGAAATATTTTGCAATTATTGCTATTAGATGATCCTTATCGCATGCTGTTATCAGATGCCATATTATTTTTAACTGAAAAATGCTATAAATTTTTTAATGCGTTCGCTGCACTCTCCGTGACTCGCTTATAATTTCGTTGATAGATCAGCATGAGGTAACAATGATAAAATTCTATTTTTTATTACCATAAGTAATTTTACGCTATTAAACAATCTTTTCTAGTCACTTTAGTAAAGTACTTCTGCACAGATATTGATTATCTATGATATCTTATATTTATCCAGTGTAAAGGTACATTTGGGGGCATAACGGGACATTAGGCCGTGGGACACAATGGTAATAATAAAAATTGTAATAATAATAAATTGTTAATAACATCGGTTTGTCGACCGTGTCTGGCAATTAAAATTCTTATTGCGAAAAATATTACCCCAGCCAGGATTCGAACCTGGGACCTCCCTACAATCCGTGACGGGCGTCTTAGCCAGCTCGACCACCGGGGCTGTGATAATACTATTCGCAATAACGTGTATATAACTTTAAGATGTTGTTTACGCGTCTATTTCGACTTTTTCGAATAATAAATTGTATTCAACATCAAATGAAGGATGGATAAGATGTTCTTCATGTTTAAATTGGGCTCACAATTCATGTGCTGGAGTCGATGACAATGAGAATATTATACATTTTTGCACCTACTGCTCTTAAAATGTTTTATGTGATAATAAGTGCTATTAATAAATAATTATTATTATTAAAATTCAATACTACATTAATATATTTATTGCGTATTTAAAAAATCATTTTTAATAAGTTCAAACATTAATGTATAAGAAATATATAAATTTCGTGAGGAGTCCCATTATGCCCGGCATAAAATGATAATGAGATTAAGTTATGGTCTCAATAAAATAAAAATTTCGTCCTTTTAAACTATTCTTTCACAGTAAAACCATTTTTTTCTTATAGTAGACATTTCAAAGAATATTTTCGTAAAAAAATAATTCATTCATGTATTTTCATTTTGTTTAAAATTTATTTTAACCTTAGCGTTCCCGTTATGCCCCGGGTTCCCCTACATTAAGTAATGTCACTCTCATCTTTTTTCGGTATATGTAAAATATCTATAGTTCAGTTATAATAATTAATAATCCTAGGATAAAAATTCTTCTAAGATTTTTTACATAATGTTTCTGTATAAATTTCATAACTCTCTAATTTCTCAGACTTGGTCACTTTGTCACTGATGCAAGTCACTTCCCAAGAAAGCTGAGAAAGTCTACATCTCTTCCATAATTCTTTACATATATAAGTTCTGAAGTACGCTAAGAGTTTGTGTTCTATAATTTCTAAAAAGAACTTATAAATTTTGAAGAAACGTAAGATGTTTTTGTTTAGAAATCTTTATAAATTTAAAATATAAAAAATTCTTAAAAATTACAAGAAGTGCTGTTATTATGAAGTAAAACAAACAAATTAAATTATGACACCACAATGGTTATTTCAATAGAAAGTCATAATGTAGTAAAAGAGAGATGCATCGAGAGCTCTTATAGACTTCCCCATCCTTCACGCGCAGTGCATTCCAACGGCAAACGAAGCATTGAAGCAAATGCGACTGATAATCACGTAACTCGAGCATTGAACGCAAATTATTAATCCATAACATAACATGAAGCACGTACCTCTACTACTACAAGCTTTAAATATAGAACTGCTATATGCGATATAAAATCAGACCTTTTTCCACTAATTTATATTTCATTCACTAGCCAGATAAATAATTTTCAATAATTACTATATAAAAATTTTATTTATGTATATTAATAAATATATAAAACCATATATATTATTTATTTGAAAACAAATGTATTCGTAACTTTGTCATCGTATCAATATCATAAATATTATGAACATCTTGGAGCAACACACTTAATAATAATCGTCACTTTACACTTTAAATCAGATTTAACATAGAGCAAAGTTTTGTAAAGAATAAAATAAATTATAAAAATTATTAGATGACATGCACATGAAATACATATCCAGATATGTCTCTCTCTTTTTTTAATAAATCTCCAAATAATATCTCTTTTTTCTAATTTGCTGTCTATTTTAAGCATTCGAAGAGACGCAACGATACATCTAAGTTAATTTAACGAGCTCTCACAGGCCTAATTATCTGCTGAGAAGAACATTTGCACCTGTTTCCTTCCGCCCACATATTTTCGTATATTATTTATACTCACAAAATATCTCTGGGTAGCGTCTTGTAGAGCACGTAAATAACCTGTCGACGACTTCCAGTGAGGAGAAAGCCACCGACAAGCAAGCTTAGTGCTGTGATAACAATCTGATTGAGATCCGTCGTTATCATTTTCTGTGCGTCTCCTTGTCCCAGAACTTGGAATAATTAAGCGAGCGTGCAAGCCAGAAATGGCGCTAGCACCCGGTCAATCGAGTTCACAAACGCCAAGTGCCAGTATACTGTGTAAACCGTTTCATGAACTGATAAACGCGAGCGTTAAAGTATGACTGAAACGGAATCGAAGGATGACTCCGATATATATGACACCAGCCACGTATCTCCCCCCCCCCCCCCCACATCTACCATGTAGACAGACCTATACGTACTCATCACGAATCTACCAGTCCGCCTATGGAGTTGCTCCAAAGTGGTGGGGAGTAATAAAGCTGATATTACACTCTGGAATGGTTAACACATGCGCAAAAGCTTTCTCGAGCAACTGAGCTTCGCGACGGCGGGTGTTCCGAAAAGTGAGAAAACGTAGAATTGCAGCAGCTACGATCTTATGACCATACTCTGAATTCCCTTCAAATAAATCTCTAATCAAATAGATAATTTTCTTAATTACTCATTACTCATTCTAATAACAGAATTGACTACCACATCTTACATGAGATCACAGCATAAGATCACACATAAAGTTTATCCATTGTTTCTGCGTACAGCTTAAAAGAAAGAAATGGAAATAATGAATCTTATTAGTCGACATTAACCGACCAATGTTTTAATACAGAAAATTTATTGTGAAAATTATTACCTCAACCAGAAGTGGCGACCATGGCGCAGAGGATTGTGCGCTGGTCTGGTAATTCGAAGACCTGGGTTCAAAACCAGACAAAACATTGTTGGTTTTTCGTTCGATCGCCACATAGAGAAGTGGATATAGAGAGAGGTGTTATAAGAGGTTTGGGCACGTTCCTTCAAAAAGGACTTGTAACCCTAAGGGGAATCAATAAAATGTATCTATCTTATTACCTCAACCAGGTTTTGAACCTGGGCTTCCCTCCTCTCTAGGTGACCTTTTCACCAATTCGACCACTGAGGCATGTGGCAATATTTGTCGCAATAACAGTATATAATAAAAAATTAAAATTAAAATGCATCTGAAACTGATAATTGATAATATATTTAATATCTTTTGCTCATCATTGTTAGCATCAAGCAGCAACATTAACATTACATTAATATCCAATGAATAACTTTAACTACTAATAAAATATGTCTAGACACGATAAGGAAATATATAAAAATAATGATTGGAAGATTAGGAACATTAAAAACATTTCGGCCTCGTTCAATAAAAATTTTGTTGGCTGAGTAATCTTTCATAAATGCAAAACTGATGATTGATTAAAACGTGCATATCATCATTACTGATACAACAATGTAGAGAATGTTCGTCACTGCGAGTCATTGGCGTCAACAGCGACGACGATGGGCAAATCAGTTATTTTGAACGGACCATGGATCGTCTCGCATGTCTATCGCAATTTATAGGTCACACTATATAGAGCTTGTCACGTACAAAATTGCTCTATAACATGATCACATCACTTTCCATTGCGAAATTGCAGCTTTTAATGAATTCCGAGTAAAGTATTTTTCATCTTTATTATAGACAGCTTGGGAGTTTCTTTCTAACATATCTTATATGCTGTTCCAGTTCATTTTTATATTTATTCGACATATTTTAATTAGTGCAAAAAGTTTGATTATTAATTCTAAATTTGACTCCAGACAGATAAGTATCCATTCTCGAATTCTATGTATATCACTTTCTTATCAAAAAGATAAATAAGAAAAGAATAAATGCTTGAAAATTTATCGATATAATAATATTATAAGAGTACGTAGAAATAACGTATAAATATAATTTAAAGTAAAGTATAAATCCAAGATAACCCATGCGCAAAGTTATATCTGTTCTCTCGAAGACAAAATAAATTTTTAAAGAGTCACTACGCTTTATTTTAACTGACAGACAGTAATAAGTAAAAGACACGTACAAGCACGTCACTAGACTCACGTCATTATATTCACAATTACTCATTATTTCTTTGAATAAAGAAAGTAATAATCAAGATTTTTAGTCGAACCAGCCAGTAAAACCGGCCAGTGTTTTAATACAGAAAATTTATGTTACGAAATATATTACATCAGCCAGGGTTTGACCCTGGACTTTCCTATTCTCTAGGCGGGAGTCTCATCAATTTGACCACTGAGGCATGTGGTAATATTTGTCGCAATAACAGTACAGAGGTGATATTTCCGCGTCTCTTTTTCGACTTTAAACTGCGCGCCGATTCGGGTTATTGGCAGTAAACAGAACTGTCGATACGCGATTTTTAAGTATCCCTCTCCTTGTAACAAAGAAAGTAAGCCATAAAGTAGATATTGGTCTCATTTACAAACTATTTATAGATTTTTTAATACTAGAGATAAACTTCTTAAATATAATAGCTCTACTTTGTGTTTTATAGAACACGTAAATCATTGAATCATTGAATTACATGGAAGGAGAAGTGCCAATGTGAGCCACAAAATGAACGGAACTCAGTTCTCACAACACGAAATAGAATTCTCTCTTTAATATAGTGTAAAATGTTTCGACCCTTCTTCGGGTCTTCCTCAGTTAGACTACAATGTAAGAATTATCTAGAGATCGACTGATTAACATTTTAAGAGATGATTCTGTCCTATAATACTGAGTTACACGAGGTAACCATATTTTTCTATATTTGTATTACATAAGTATTACTGTACAACCATCTTATAATTCTTACATTGTAGTCTAACTGAGGAAGACCCGAAGAAGGGTCGAAACGTTTTATACTATATTAAAGAGAGAATTCTATTTCGTGTTGTGAGAACTGAGTTCCGTTCATTTTGTGGCTCACATTGGCACTTCTCCTTCCATATTTTTCTTTTGGGAGCCTTCACAATTTTGGAATATGCATTGAATTACATTACACAAATTGCCAGAACGTATCAAGCCGCGGTATAATTTCGTATATGCAGACTATGCACATGAAATATGCATTACTGTTTTTAGTGAATACAAAATGAAAAGACCATTCTATAATTTCCATTACAAATTGACATTGATATCACATTGTACGATGACTCCATCAATGCCAAGAAATACTCGCAAAATGGTCACGCATTAAGAATTCTTGTTCAAAGGAAAAACTTTATACGTTAAGAAAAAAAAACAAGATAGAAAAAGTAATATTATCATCTAATAAAAATGCAAAAAAACCTATATAATTTAATCCAAAATTACTGATACAAAAACTAAAATTGTGAATAACATATCAACTTAATTCGAATCATTTGTTTACATGAGAAAAACGTAGGCAATAATACAAGTTTTATAGTGACAAAATGTGCAGAAACAACGACACGTGTTTACACAAAAATAATAGAAGAGATATATTTATACAGAAAAACTTATATAACTACAATACTTATAATTGGTTCTTGGGAAGAAGATTTTAATATACAACATGTACATGTGTGTTGGTAGTTCCTCAGTCAGGCGTATTTCACAAGGATGGATACTGAAAAGAAAAAAATATTGCTGTTACCTTTTGCATGTCATAAACATATTGAGGATGATTACGTGATGAAAATAAAGCTATTAACCTTTAGATACGGGAAATGAGATAAAAAGAAGAGAATGGAAATAGGAAATTTTGATAAATACGCGCAAGAGAAAATTGCAAAGTACCGAAAAGTACTGCGCAGTACAAATATAATAGAAATAAAATGTAATAACTTCAAAACACGCGGTTATTGTGGTTTCTGAATATAAACATTTCTACTGTGCATAGGACGTGAATATTAATGTTGGAGGAAAATGTTAATAGATCATGTACCTTAATTTGTGAATGATTGAAGCTCAAAACATCATGCTTGCTATCTGAGAACCAGGTAAAGTACCGCGATGTCCAGAACTGAAAACGACACGCGCTAATCTAACTAAACAACACTCCAATAACTGTTTTAATCTTGATTAAACATTGATACTTCGAAACCTTTGAATGCGTAACAGCGCCTTTCGTATAAATGTAGGAATTGTGTCAAATATGTAAAAACAAACTAGAATAATATGAAATAAAATTAAATGAGGCGAAATAAAATAAAAAATACATTTTTTAAGTTTAAAATTAATTAAATAAACATTTTAACTAATAAAAATAAAATTATGATGTGTGAAAATTCTTATTATAAAAACTCGCATTATAAAATTACAACATTTAGTTTTAAGAATCTAAATTCGGATTCGTATCTATAAAACAAATATCTCATAAATGATCTAACCCACAATATCTGTTTCATAAAGATTTTTACTCGATTCGCTTCCGAACCACAAACCATAGTTTATTCTACTTAGTAATCATTAGTACTTATATTACACTATCTTGTACTAAGAAATGTGATAAAGGAGAGAAAAGAGGCAAAACATGACTGCGTAGGAACGTGTGCGAACTACGAGGTACAAGAAGCTTCAAAAGTACGAGAGAAGAGATAAGAGACGTGACGTTATTACAACTTGCTCCGTTTTATCGTGCTGTTATCAAACATTTGTATACATATGAATACGCAGTGCCATTCCTTACCAACAATAAAAAGGACGACCGTAACGGTGACGCTGATAATAACAATCCTTGATTTTATGTTCTGCAGCCATGCTCTCCGTTGCGCTCTCTTTGCGGCTTCTCTAAATTCATTTCCGGCCATGCTCAAACGATCGCTCGCCTCCTGTAAATCCTCCAACCTCTCACCGCGATCCATCACCTTCTGGACATTATCCCGCATCACGTCCGCCACCTCCTGAATCTGCAGCTTGACGCTTTAAATACAGATATTTAAACCGGCATTAATTCCATGAATAATTCCGTACAATACGCAACTCTCTAAAAGTCAATCATTGGTAAATATTTATCCCTGGTCAGCACTCGTTAATCGACTTCCGTTTGACCCTGACGTTGAACTTGACCTCCTTAGAGGCCCTCTAAGATCAAGGTGATTGTCTATTCCCGTCGCTCATTGTTTATTAAAAAGTTATGAAAATGAAAAGTTTCATAAAACCTCCTTAGATGTCAAGATCAACATCAAGATCAAACGGAAGTCGATTGGCGCGTGGCCTGACCAAAGGTAAATATTTACCTATCTCTAATTCAACGAAATAAAAAATTCATTTGGTTAAATGTAAATACAAATATAACAAAGAATAAATTCTATGCATGATAATCAGTTGCACAAGTAACTCGCAAATAAAATAAATTATAAATGAAATGTGGTAAAAATTATATAGAGATAATAACCGCCGAAATTGACGAAACGCGCTTTAAATTATTGTAAAATACATGCCCTCTTTAATATTTAAATGTATACACAAATCGTTAAAATAAAAATTTCTCACCACTCACCTGTCCATTTTACTATCACCATTTTCATTTCCACTCGACGTGCTGGGTCGGCTGTAATTACATGTTCCACATCAATGCATTTGTATTAATTAAGGCAACTTCCGGAAAGATACAGCAAGAGCCGAACAGAGTAAACTACATATCCGCTAAAGTAAGTGTGTAAACTGGGCATTAATTCTGTATCTTACAAAATAGTGAAAATGCTAAAAATGAGCGGCTTTATCCCTTTCCAAGGAGACCTTAGAAAGAGACAAAGCTACTCAGTTTTAGCATTTTCGCTATAGTGTAAGAAACTGGATTAACCGCCTTATGATTGACACTGAAATGTAAACCTAGTTTATACAAAATTTCTAAGTGTGATAACCATTTTATTACACCGGTATTTTGTTTAAGTTTACATTAATTCCTTAGAGCAACTATTCCTGAAAATTGGCGCTTGCTTTAGTTTTACGGAAATTGTTTTAATTAACTGTAGCCGAGGAAAATTTTCTCTCTTACGTGAACAGCATCTCCTCATCGAGATCGCTGTCGTGCTCCAATAGCGATTCCTGCGAAAGAACAGTTCAAATACACGTCAGATTTCCCGCCAAGCGTGACGTCACGTTCGAACGCTGCGTCTTTGATGTACATACGTACGCCGATGCGACGATACGATTGAGGAATACTCACTTTCTCATCTTTGTCCGCGCCTCTGATGTCCTCTTTGGATAAACTGCGTTTACCGGACGACAACATATCTTTGGGCAAACGGGCCCAAGCGTTATTCGCGGGCTTGGAATGACGGATTCGCACACACGAATGATTTTTTCCAGCGATTAGAATTGAACCTTCCACGAACACTCGGCCATTTTGACAGAAGCCATTCTGTTTTACCGGCCTCGTGATAGGCGAACCGTGGATCAATATAGCAGAGGGCAGTAGAACCAGGCGCGATTTACACGTTTAATAATAAAACAAAATTATTTTCCGACAATGTACGCAGTTTCGTATTTTAAGAGACAATAATCCGGAAATGCTTAAAAGCGTACTCTTAAAAAACATTTTTCTTGAAATAATATTTTAAAATAACAATTCTAGTGTTAATTTCTACTACTAGTGCTGTTAGTACTTTTAATCATTATAGTAATAGCATTTTTAATAGTTATTTCTAAATAATGTTTCCATATAACGTATATAAACCTGTAACCTTTCTAAAAAGTATTTTTAAATAATCATTTCTGTATAACATATAACTATGAGTACATATAGATTTTTTTATCTTGTACGTATATCTACTTTAATATTTTTATTTATTTTAATATTTTATTAACTTTAATGTTTCAAAAGAATATACAATTATATATGTTACATAATTTTTAAATAAACAATATAATAACGTAGGAATATGTATATAATTTAAAGAATAACGCGAGACCTAAATTAACTGAAAAAAAACAGCTGTATCTCGCATATCGTTTTTATTTCGACATAAACATTCAGATTCAACTACAGATATACAGTATAGCGCGAACAATAAAAAAATAATTTGATTGTCGTACGAACGCGCGGTGGTTCGCAAAAAACTTTACAATAAGGACTAATGTTTCTTGTATAAATCTCATGGGAATTTTTTTTTGGAGAGATAATGAAAACAACTGCAACGGAAAAGCACAGTTTCTACAAAACTATTTGATTATACAATACACATTCGTTGCTACAATTTCGGAATGTTTATTCAGAAAATAATTTCATGTTTATATATAACGGAAGAACAAAGTGCGACTATAAATACTAACCGTATGATGTTGAGGTTTGTCGAAATTGTGTCATATAAATTATATCGCAGTGGCAATCGTGCCTTCCGAAGTTAACGAACAGCACCATAGACATAGTAAGTATAGACTGAGCGTCCCATTGAATAAGCTGAAGCTTGTGAAGAGAGAGACAGAGAAGATTTAAAAAGACTTTCTTTCTCTGTTTCACCATCGAGACAAAGGAGGCGCAGGCACGATTCTTTTCTTTTACGATGGTGTAAGACAGAGAAAGAAAGTCTTCTTAAATCCCCCCCCTCTCTCTCTCCCCACAAGCTTCAGCTTATTCAATGGAACGCTCAGTCTATATTTATTATGTGTATGAACAGCACATTCAGGAATATCTGCACTCATCGGTAGATTACAAAAGTGTAACGGCACATATTTAAAGTTCCTAATAGAAATATTTTCTTACATTGTAAAACTCGCCACCATAGATGATAGACAAGATTGTGACAAAGGTAGAGGAAGATACTTATATATTTATACATATTTATAAAAATAGACCAGCTTTGGCAGGAATATTCATGACGTTGAGGTACGTTTACAGTTATAACTTTGTGAAGTGAACAAATGATACCTGCTTCGATATTATCGACTTATATTGATCATGTTATCCTCTCTTTCTTTCTTTTTGCATGACTCTCTTTGAGGATAAGAGATTGGTACATTTTGCAAGATCGCGCACCGTTAAAATATAACTGAAATATGGAAACAGCCCTTTGCTTTTGCGTCACTACATAAATCGTTCGAGTCGAGTTTCCCCTCTCTCAGTACACGTGCAACACTACACAGGTGGTTTTCCAAGATTAATCCATTCGGAAAAATGCTATCGTCTAAATTACTCTAAATACAAGATCGCGCAAACGGAAATTTCGACTAAACAGTGTGGGTCAAATTTTTCGTATACTTACTGTATTAAAAAATAATTGAACAATTTTCTGCAAAAAAATTAATTCAATTTCGATAAGTACAATAAAAGATAAAACAAATATGTTTTATCTAGAGAATAGTCATATAGCATCTTGTCACGCGCGATCATCTAGAATACTTTTTACACAGCAATTAAAAGTTACTATTATTAATTACATATTGTTGATTGTTCTACAATTTCTTAATACTTCAGATCACTATTATATACAATCAATGCGGTAGTTTTCTTTGTTGATTAAGAATTTCTAAGGAGAACTAAAAAAAATGTTATGTTCTCATTGCTGGAATGTAAAAATCATCCCAGGTGACTATTTAAAGAATAAAAAAGAATTTAATAGATTTGAAAGTCTTATTAGTTGAATGTAAATAGCTTCCCAGCAAACACCAAAGTAACAGTTACATAACATCACTATGCCTGTTATATTATATTTATTTGACAGATTGAACGAACTTACCCGAAGTTCGATCCTAATTCGGTTTTGGTTTTGGCTTTGAACTCTTGTCGAACAGCGTGCGGGAGCACGACTACATATTCATTTCCATCCGAACGAGACCGGGCATCAATTAATGTTATGTAATTGTTACTTTGGTGTTTGCTGGGTGATATTTTAGTTTCCAAAATTTCCAAAATTAGCTGTGTTATAATAGTTGTCAAAATTTTCAAAATTATCCGTGCAAACTAATAACTTCTCGTTTCTCACGTAGACATATAAATGCACATTCACAATCAGCCGACATATACCATTCCTAGGACCACAGTAATCGAGAAAAGAGGAACATACGCGGTAGAGAGAAACATCTAAACCTGAAGTTTAAAGTCATACATTTCATTACATATATCCGCGTATACCGTAATTTTTTATGAACGTACTCCAAACGTGAAACAACTCTTGATAGGAGTAGATAGATCGATATGTGTATAATACCGTCTCACACTGCGTCTCTTCGATACGCATCGCGTTATCGCTACGTAGTTGTAGACATACTACGCTTATATCTAGAAATAATATCTCCGCTGGTGATAAGTGTGACGTCTATATACGTATATGTATGCATTTAAATGTATGTCAGAGACGCTTAAATCTCTGATATGTTTTTACACGTTCGTTAGGCCGCGACCACTTCAACGCATTGTTTTCTATTAACAAGCGTGGTGAATGATAGGAATTATACGTCAACACGTTTGTCTCGAGAGAAAAATAAAAAGCGATACCGCATCGATAGGCCGATATATATTTTAATAACGAAATATTCCAAACCCGCAAAATTTTGTATATGCACACGTAGAGAAATCCAATAAATAAATTTTCCAATATTTAATTGTACGCAAGAAAAGACTTTTAGAGTGCAACCAATGTCTGTTAAAACATTATAAATTTAAAATTACACATGATGTATAATGCACACATATGTATATGTAAAATATAAATATTATATTATATAATAATACAAATAAAAACTTTTACATTGTCTATATATATATAAACCTAAATTAAATATATATAAATACAAAAAAAATTATAATTAAATTGGAATTTCCTTGCAGGTTAGAAGTATAGCATTCATGACGGATATAATTATAAAACATCTCGAGGAAAATGTGTTGCTACATCTTTCAGACTTGAAACGGTAAGACAAAGTCTTATTTGCTGTTGCACTTATCCTATTAAAGGAACCAATTCTGTAGTCTCCAGAATCCTAAAGACAGTAAAGACTTTATTCTCATTTTATAATAAAGATATCTCTTCAAATATTAATACTTCTCCTTAATTGTTGATAAATACTAAATAAGTTAAGATATCTGTTAGACAAATGAATAGAAGATGGAATGTACATGTTTTACAAGAATTAACTATACATTTAATACTGTGGTATGACATTGATATTTAATATTTTTACTAGCCTCATGAAAAACTAATTAATCGCAATTACCTAATTGTATTAGTTACATATATAAAACAATTATAATTTAATTATATGAAAATAACATAGAAATAATATAATCTCCTTTCTTCAATTTGCCTTTAAATATAGAATATTTAATATAGAAATAATAGAAGAAATATCACACGTAAAGTTGTAGTATTAGAAAAGAGTAGTAAAAACAAGCACAGTTTTCCTGATAAATCTTTGCTAGTCAATTTTTCAATTTCAGTGTCTTTGTGCTAATCCAAGGCCGTTGCAAACCAACTAAAGTTTGTGTAATAACAAAGTATAAGGAATTTAGGTTTATTACATGAACAATGATATAACTTCCGTTAACAAACTCCGATTAGCTGTTCGCATCTAGGTCATAGTCGTATTTATAATGTATATGTAGGCAGAGAATGAAAATTTAGGTAACTGCAGTAAATTAGAAGATAATATGGCGAAAGTGTACCTTTAACGTTGTCCTATCATAACGAGCAGTATTCTATTTTCTATGAGACATACGTCACGGTAGGTTACAATTTATAAAATGGAAAGACGACCAGCGTCGCGATCGGACGAATCCTGCGTCCAGTCAATATTATATTATATAATATGATTTACATATGATTTTTATACGATTTAGTCGAGTACGTTATCAAATATCGTACAATGGCATAACATTGTTTTTGACAACGAAAAGCGATTTTTACTTTATCTCTTCATCCCTTCGAATTTAACTGATCAATTACGACGGACAAGAGTATTTTTTCCTACGTAGAAATTGTGGATACGTTTATAGATATTTGTTCCTCTTTTTACAAAACGCTAATACGACTATATACTTTAAGTTAAATATTACAAAGCTCATGCAAATTCGATTTAATAATTGAAACATTCGTGTACAAATAACAGTAAACGACACTTGTCGAGTGAAACACTTAAGGGTTGAGTTGGATAGAAGTAATGGATATAGTTCTTACATTGTTCACCGTTATTTAAACTCGAATTTCATTTTTCTATTTCGTAGTTTTTTCGCATAATATTCCATAATATTATATTTGACTAATGATAACACGCCTGCAGATATCTTAAGAGAATTGTATGATACTCGCAATCTATAATTATATTTTATTTGCCAAATATTTACTAAATATTCCCCGGTAAAAAATGTTTCATGCATGAACATGAATAGATATATGGTATTATGTAAAAATATACATCAAATATGTCCATATACATATTTCTTCATTGCATATTTCTATATAATTTGATACAATTCTACAGTTCTGCATAATTTTATAGATTTATACATGCTTTCATAATTGTGTACAATTATATATAATTGTACAAAGTTATATATAATTATAAATGAGCAATTTTTTCCCTTTCCTATAGAACTGTGTAGAATTGTATCAAATTATATAGAAATATGCAATGTAGAAATATGTATGGACATATTTCATGTATAATTTTATATAGAAAAGTCTTCTATTATGAGAAAGGTTTCTAACATGAGATGAAATTTTCGTGCTTATTAATGTCTTAAGTGTATTCCGTATTGTTGCTCGTATACACACAATATTATTGCGTGAATATCTTATAAATGATTTTGCACTCACAGAATAAGATATTTTTATTTAAAAAATTGAGAGATTAACTGGTAGCTTAAAAATTCGGCTTGTTACGTGTGCCGTCCAAGTCGAACTGAATTAACGTTTTTCCCTAAAATAAAGTACTTCGTCGAATGTCAATGGTTTCCATCATTTCACCAGTTCTGCGCTGTAGATAAGCTTTATTTCGGAATATTGAGAAATATTTAGACAGCGCGCGCGGATCACGTCGTTCAAAGCCGGCTTTATTCACGAAACGCAATTATCGGAGCACCGCGCGGTAAGCGCCCGTAGAATAACGCGTGGGACCGAGCGCACGTGCGACTCATTAGGCTCTAATAAATAATCAAATCGCTGCATTGCAGACTGACGGCGCGCCAAACTTACCTGCGCTGCTATTTGTCTCGCGCTTGAGAACATAAGGAATTCCGTCTAAGATCGTTAATCTCATATTATAATTCAAGATCGTGCGCACATATCACGCGTGCATACGTAAGTACACGCGTGAACACACACACACACACACACACACACACACACACACACACACACACACACACACACACACACACACACACACACACACACACACACACACACACACACACACACACACACACACACACACACAGCCAGACACGCATGTTGCAGATCTTACATTTGTATTCACGATATTGACGATCAGTACTCATTTTGTGCTTAATCCGCTCTTGCCTGTCTCTTGGACTGTCGACTGAATGAGCAAAGAGAGGAAACGATGAAGAAACATCGGATGAGGGCGAAGGTTAAACTGTTCGTGAGAACCTTTTTAATCCTTTATCAGGTACACCCACCTGCGATCTCCTTCCAGAGGCACGTTCTCAAGGAGTACGTTGATCGGGCATTTTACGGAGGCTTAGATTTTAATTTACTAACGCCCCCTTAGTATATACAAACATAGACTTGTCTGCTCCAGAGATATTAAAACAAGAAGAAAATTGATTCTAATATTATCAAATAGTCGACATCCTACCTTACGCTTGTTTATTACTAAAAAATCTAGTTGTCCTATCAGAAAATTAAACATATAAAAATAATAACAGAATATTATTCAACAATTTTCTTATTATAACAGAAATATTATTTTTTGTAACATATCAGTAATTAAATAAATTTTTACAATTATACTAAGAAATATGATACTTCTTGGTGTATGCAGTGACACAAAAACTGCTTGATATTATTAAGTTTAATCTCCTTCACATAATGTAACGTTAAAAATAAAATAAAAATGTATAATATGCATTTATCTTTCTGCATTCATTGTCTCGCTTTAATGTCTGATTAAAAAATGTTATAATTGACAACGTCTTTGCGATTGTTTTAAACGTGTATTTTAAAAAAGATTTTTTTAATTAACAGCTCCCAGAGCGAAACCTCGCGAATATTATAAACCGGTTCGGATCGACGCTGCGTTACCGCATGATAGAGATATATCGCATATTATCCGAGCTGCTGCGGGAACAAAAGTCTGCACATATCTGCAGGGAACATGGAATACGTAGGTAGTAACAACGACTCCTTACCGGGACGCGTAATCAGTGCGCGAATCGTAAAATCGTTACGACCCTGTTGAAAAGGTCTCATTGTCAGTCGAGCTAGCGCGGCTCCGTAACATCCGCGTGGATGAGAAAAAATGAAAATGCTATGCAGCCCTCGCGGTGAAGCAGTGCTTAACCTCTTGGTCTTGATTACTATCGTGTTTCCGCTCGGTCGAGAATTGATTCGCAATTGTAAAAGGGATCTCTCGTGTATTTCTTTTCTGTCGTCTTCTTGCCTTCCCTCTAACGCGATATTTCACAGCACGTGCAGGTTTTCGCAGCTCTTGCTCTTGCTGTCGTTCAAGCATATCTTGTTAAGAATTTCTCTGGCGATGTTCAAGCTTAGAACAGTTTTGCTATTGTGCAGCTTCGACATCAGTTTGCCCTTGCTACCCTGGCGTCGGAGTTTCTTTTCGCGGCTTTCTCTCAGGCGGATTTGCTTTAGAACGCCGACCAGAAGCTCATCCACATTGTGCTTAAGCCCACTCGACGTTTCGATAAACTTGCACTCTCGCGACGTAGCCAACTGCTTTCCCTCTTTAACAACGATTGCAATTTCAAATTAATCGAAATCACATTGCAAAATATGAACAAAATTTATTGAAAGCACGATTATGTCAGTCGAAATTCAATCAAAATCTAAGTGAATAAATCAAACAACATAATGCAATGAAAAACGAATTGCATACCATTACTATTACTTATAAATCATTTTGATTTTTTGCACAACCATTGAATTATAAAAATTCTTTATTAGTCACTAAATTTTAAATAGTAAAGATTTTAAATATAGACCCTCCCTCCCCGATATATGATATAAATCAATCACTAAAGTTATGATTTTTATTCTATAGACAAAAAATTGGAAAAAAATAGAATAAATAAATAGAAACAGCACGAATGCATATATTTTATCTGCTATTCTGTTATTTGTACTATTATATTACCATTTGTCGAAATTATCCGGCTTCTGGCGAGGTCAGACTTGTTGCCAACAACAATGACCGTATGTTCCTGAGTGTAATGTTCTTGCCACAAGTAGTTTAGTATCTCCTCAGCCACTTGGAAGCTCGTACGTGAAACGATTGAATAAACCACGATGCAGGCATGTGGCTCGTACGTCGACAAAGAGTTTTCAACCTGAAGAATTTTCGAAAAAGTTTTTGCGTCTGACTTTATCGCGTAAAATAGATTAATATTAACTGTTTAAATACAAGGAGAATATTGTTTTTTAAATAAAATTATGAATACAATATATTCATAGAGTGTTCTCTTTACATCAATTTTCTAGGGAAAAATTTCTGATAATCAAATATTAGCTGCGTCACGACAAAAATTAAATATCACTTAAATTAGCATCGTTTGCGTAATGTAAGATAATTTGGAACACATTTACGATTATATTGAAGAAAGTGAATATCATTATAACTTTGACAATATATTCACCAGTTCTTGACAAGAAAAGAATGGAAAGCCGGGAAAATGCATGATAAAAGGCTTTAAAGTCTGACTGAGTTAAAACTTTGACCGAATAAAACTCCGTAATCGAGAAATAGTGCGATGAGTTGCAAGTACAGACTTCGTACAGGCAAGAGAGCAAACTCGAGTGTGGAAGAATAAGTTTAATAGAATTGCGATTGTTACAAGCACAACAATGATAAATTCTGTTCATTGAATTGTGGGGAAAAGCTTCATAATCTACTCTCGCACGCTTCACTCATCACTTATAATTCTCATAGTTACAATTTAGTTGTTTCAGTTCCAACAATTTAGCTGTTAAAAACTATCTTGGAGAATGTTCTTCTTTCAATATTACTATTTACAAAAAGAACACTCACGCCATGCGTATTCTTTGCAAAAACAACAAATTGTGCAAATATACAAGTAACTTTACGAATTTCATAAATGCGATACTAAAGTTGCAATTCTCGTTGACTTCTACAGCTTGGTACATGAAATTCGCATTATCGCACGCTGAGCAGACCTAGTCAGGCAGCTCAACAAATCCCGCGAGTGGTTCAGATTAAGGAAATCGATTTAACGTGAACTGGATGTCGAAGTATCATTCAAGAATCGTATTCAATGTTACTTTTACGAGTGCAAACTGCGCTGAAGCTAATTCAATTAAATATTGAAACATGTATATAAACCCACGACCATATGGTAATTAGCTATAGAACTACATAGAAAAGTCTCCTATTATAAGATAGGCTCCTAATATGAGATAGAGTTTCCGCTAAATTAATAGGCGTCACCTGGTTCCACCATGAATTTATTGCCCTTGGAGTGAAATCGGTTTAGCTGAAAATTGATTGTTAGATCGTGTAATCGTTGCGAAAAAAAAATTGTGATTCAATTTGCACGTTGAAAACCTGCTATCTCATATTAGAATCCTATTTAATAATAGAAGACTTTCCTCTATCTATTGATAACATTGTAATGGAAAAACTGACAATGTAACAAAAATATATTAACAATTAATTTCTTTAAAAAAATTTTTAAAGCTTGATGTAACGTATATGTATATATATTATAGATCACGTTTAGAATACGAGATTATAGATTACGAGATTAGAACGTTATATAATATATCATTCTAATATATTGTATTCATAAAAATTAAAATAACTCATGAATAGGAATATCGTTTTCTGAAAATTTCATTCACGTACGTGTACTTTGATTGTAAATGATCAAAGTTCGGTATTAATTTCATTATATGGATCATAAATGGATAAAAAATTAACAAGACTAAGGTGTTCTTTCAAAGTAATTAACAAACATTTTCTTTATCTCAAATTGCCAATAATTTATTTCGCGTGTTACGTTCAGTAATACAATACCGAGCTGTAGCATATTATTCTCTATCTTTTCCGTTTTTTGTATTCTTCGAAAGCTTTCAGCGATATTTGGACTCATTGTAATTATCGGACAACAAATTACAATGTCGCAATAATACAATACAAGGAATAATTAAAACATCCTGTCGCGAACAGCAAAATAGCTCTCACTAATGTAATTATAGCTGCCTTTGATTTGCACACCGATAAATACGATAACTGACACAAAGAGATGTTACATATCTAATTCTAAATTTAATTATAAATTAAAGAAACAATTTTGAAATTATACTTGAAAATTATAAAAGTAATCACTGTGTGACAAATTTTAAGTTTAAAATTGAAGCCAAGAAAAGAAATCAATAAAAGTAAAATTACTCTGTGATTTTTATACGCACATACTTAATTTAGTGCTCTCAGTTTATATATAAAATAGTATACAAATAAGGTCAATAATTAAAAAGTTGCAAAAATAATAGGGCACGTGCTCAAAATCAGAATTTGTATAATAAAAATCGTTAAATGTCGCCCTTTATACATTCGTATTTATAGACGAATTTATACTTATCAAACAGATTACAATTTATCGACCCGATGGAAATATTTTATGTTACACAAAGAGAATGTCTAAAATAGCCATTAAGCTGTTAAGACCCATAGATAGTTTGACCCGTAACCAATGTTTATTCAAAATTGAGATTATGAGCACTACAATGGCATATTAGATCCTTATAAGCTGTATAAAGCTTACTAGATTCATGCATTAATGTGTGTATCTCAGGTCCCGCACTATATTACGTAAATATATACATTAACGTAAAACCTTAACGTAATCAAGCAATAAATGCATATATGACATAATCACTAATCATTATTGTTTTATGTCAGTGCCTCAGATGTAACTGCGTCACAAAACCCTAAATTTTGCAAGGAAATTATCAAATTATTACAGTTTTTCTTTTTAAGTTCTTCTCAATGTGACGTTAGCGCTGTACTTAGACTTTTCTCAGTTAACTTTTCCATTAAATAATGTTCTTTACTAGTATTCCTTAAAGAAAAATTAATAATTCCGTGTTGCAGCTATTATTGTAGACTGTATAGAGAAATTATTTTAACATGATATACCACTAACTGTAAAACTCTGGACAGAAGTTATCGCGAATAAACAAACTTATCCAAATAATGTGAATAATCTCGCTTTCAAAAAAGTGATTTAAGACAGTTTACTCTCAAGTACTGATATAAATTCCAAACAATTCAATACTTACGCTCATTTCCACATGTGGATGGTCGATAAAGATCATTTCCGATTCCTCGCCGTCTAATAAAATGGAAACGGTTTTCTCGCCGAATTCGTCGTCTGCAATATAAAGGCGAAAGTCTGTGCTAAATGTTGTTGAATATTGTTAAACTTGAAGGTTGCTAAATATTTATGGCCTGTAAGTACTTCACTCATAAACTTTATAGAAACTTTTAGTCACTCTCAATCTTCGATTACGTGCATAAATATTTATTTAAGAGTACATTATTATTCGTTATACATATTTGTTTTGTGATGCAAATATTCGTGAATTAATGTTAATTCGATATATCTCATTAGTTAGATATGCTTCATGCATCAATAATAGTAATTAATATTGATGTTTAAATACTTTTCTTATTTGTATAGGGAGGAGTGCCAATGTGAGCCACAAAATGAACGGAACTCGGTTCTCACAGTATATGTAGAAAGAATGGTAATTATTTAGATTAACACACCCACCTCCAATAACCTTGGGCTTGACATATGTCAAGGTTACCCTCCTGAGTAACGCTCAGAAGGATTTAGCCGGCGCTCGTTGTTTATTACAAAGTTATAAAGAAAAGAAGTTTCGCAAATGCTATGTATTTGATGATATCATGTACGTTTAGGATGGCCTC
>NW_011967237.1:2438236-2487076 GCF_000949405.1 Vollenhovia emeryi | reverse complement strand
GAATTTCTCTTTAATATAAAACGTTTCGACCCTTCTTCGGGTCTTCCTCAGTAAGACTATTAGATACAATTTAACAAGCACAGTCGTTCCAATATCGTCGCTTCGGACTCATCTAACAGCTGATGTAACTGTTGACTGCCTTGTTAAATTGTATCTAATAGTCTTACTGAGGAAGACCCGAAGAAGGGTCGAAACGTTTTATATTAAAGAGAAATTCTTTCTACATATACTGTGAGAACCGAGTTCCGTTCATTTTGTGGCTCACATTGGCACTTCTCCTCCCTATATATTTTTTCTTCTGGGAGCCTTTCACAACATTGGAATTTTCTTATTTGATTAAAGTCTAATTATATTAAAAATTGATTTCCATCCATATCCAGTCTTTATTAATTTTTCAATATACCGTAATAGTCTTGTTTTCAGTGTAAAAACGTCATGAAACAATTATCTAACCGCAAATATTAAAAAAAGAACAAGAGAACGTACATCACATACCAATGTACAGAGAGAATCATATAATTAATTATAAGCTTGAACTAGCAAGCTAAATTCTAAGGAGAACTGTCAAGTCTCAGTTTAACTCAGTGGCTAATATATTGTACAATGCACAAACTCTGTAATTTGTTGTGCACAAGTTGGACATTACCGTAACGTTATCAAACTATGGTTTACATCAAACGTGCATTCGTTATTTCTGAGAGATCGTGGATCTAAATCAACAAATTATTTGCATAATCCGAAACACTATAGACTCTTATAATTAATCAGAGAGCATTGATATTTCGAATATTCCGTGTATTTCGAGGTGCACATCCCTAAATAATTATAAACTCATTCGTTAATGAAATGCGATATATACGAAAAAATTTATCCTTTTTAAAATAATTTAAAAAATGTATACTAATATCTAATTAAAAATAAATATGTATATTACGTCATCAAAATTTTTTGTATAAGAAATGATTTGTAGTTTAGAATTCATTAGAGACACATGCATCTGTAATATTATATATAAAATAATTCTAAATAACAGATGTCGATTTCGCAAGCATAAGTTTCAAAAGCTGTGTGAAAAAAAATTAATATTTCCGTCCATAAATAGAAGTGATTTTTGGCTGATTTTGCTTTTTATTTACGTGACTTTAATTTACAAATAAATTAAAACTACAGCGCACGCGGGATGATAAAAATAACAGAACGCTACGAACGGGTTGCAAAATAAATAAATGTTAAAAACCAGTGTTGTGTGACGCCACGATAAAAACGCTACGAAAAAATTCGCTGCTGCAGTTTCACAAGAGTATCCTGATTCATCGATTTTCACTTTGCTAGAAACCGAATTGAAACTTTGCACGATATGTAACGTTGGCATTTATTTTTTATATTAAAATCCTTTCATTGAAATGTTCATCATAAAAGTCAGATTATGACCAATTTTTCGTCAGTTGGTATATGTTTGTACATTCTGTTTCCCTTCATGCCATCCTCTTTACTTCGAGAAAGTATATCCATCACTGCCTGACATTTTTTTCTACCTTTTTTCCCCTCCAAATGGTATTGTGAATTGAATTCACTTATGACAGAATATGTGAGGTATTTCGAGGATAGAATAGAAGATAAATGAACATGAGAGAGAAGACGCTGCATTTGACAGAAGAGGTTGTGTAAATTTACTTTAGACGAAATAGTGAATGCAAACTGAACACGCGATTTCTGCTTAGTTAGTGTTGACTCAAAGATAAAGATGATTTTATCTTGGAAAGACGTTTCCAGATAAATTAAAAGAATATTAATCTATCTTTTTTAATTTCAACGATATTTAGCATTTTTTAATAGATTTTAAAAGGGTAGATTTAATTTGATTTCCTCTTTTATTGAAGTTTCAAACATAAGAAAAACAGAAATCTGTTACAGAATATTTTAAAACACGTGGATGTAATTTCAGGGAAAGAATTCAATGGATAAAAATAATGAAAACGTTTACATAAACATTTGTTTTAATTGACGTTGTTTCCGAGTTAGAGGCAATTTCAATGAGTCTCGTTACAAACTACAGCAGTATAATATTGAAATATGTACGAACAGTTAGTGAAGGCAATGAGGTCATATAGATTTTGATAATAAACAGTCGAGTAAGGTATAATACCTCGACTAGTAACGAGATTTATTGAAACACAACACTGTAACGTTTACAAATTTATTTTCGTGTCCCCGTTCGTGCTTGAAATTATATCCATATGTTTTTAAATATGTATTGTATATATAATATAATATATTATATATTGCTGAAATTAAATTAAAGGAACACTGACGTTTAACAAAGTAATTCTGAAAAAAAAACACAAAGAAATAAATATATAATACCTAAATTAAATAGTTGTACGTTAATTTAACAGCGAGTCTTCTATTCCTAACGTAGGGTTTTTAAATAATGTACACCACGGAGGTGTGAGAAAAGGTTGGATACGAAAGGGATGTATCCTCGCAAAACTTTTCTCTCGGTACATCGCGCGCTGTACGTTCTTGCACGTGGCGTTCGTGCACGTGTGTGACCGTCCGCGATCACATAAAAGAACAAATATATGTACCCGGGCAGTGCGCTTGTAAAACCCAGGCTCGTGCTCGAAACGATTGCAGCAAGCATTGCAACGTGCGCCCGCCGCAATTGCGCGGGGATACAGAATCGTCCTCCTCATGAAGTGCACCTACGTTTCAAAGCCGCGCGGCCGGTAAAAATTGTAAAACGAATAAAGTGAATTTTTTCTCCGTTTCGCTTTATTATTAACTCCACTTCAGGGAAATAGGCGTAGTGTATCTGCACCCCACGAAACTCGCAAGCGAGAATCGTTGGTTACGCAACGTGTCTTTGTGCGAGCGCGTTACTTTTAATTAAAAGTTAATTAATTAATGCAGAGAAATTTAATTAAATGGCAAGAGTTTCATTTGATCGCTAATATTATCGCGCAACGAGTTTCTGCATACAAAGAGAATAAATACGGATCGGTGAATATCAAGAGAGGACAGGATTTACCTAAGTGACATTATTATTGGCAAAAGTGAAACTTCTAAATAAACCTTCCTTCGAAAAATATATGTAGAGTGCTTCTAGATTCCCTGCCCAATTTTTTTTAATGAATAGTAAAAAATTAAAAAAAAACGAATTAACGAACAAAGGAAAAGAGAAAGAAGGCAAAAATTAAACGGCCAGGGAAAAATAAAAATAGAGAGGAAGAATCCTTTTGAAATTATTCCAATGTGTAGTCGTACTTCTGTCACACACTGTGCATGGTATTACGTCAAAAGTCGTATTACAGAATCCTATACCAAAGATGTAGAATCATGAATCTCTTTAATGGAAAACAATCTTGGTTCCCACACGTTTTGTTAAAGGGTGTCACGGCATTGTTCATCGTGCGAGGGTGCACAGACTTACCTAGACTAGCATCGTATGTGTTCATATACTCGCTCGTCATGAATTGCGAGACCAGAGCGGTCTTTCCCACTCCGGAATCTCCCAGTAAGACAACCCTGTACTTTGAAATACTTTCCTCGGCGTCGCTGTCGGTGCTAGCGCCTTGCCCGCTGCAACAAGAACCCTCAAATGGCGATCTCTCGCCCGATACGTTGCTGTTTCTGCAAACAGAAAGAAAAAGAGTATTGAGAATTACTGTGATCGTAACGAAATATTTTGTATTGGTATAGAAAAGTGTTGAAAAGATTAAAAAATTGTAGAAAAATGGCTCTTTTAATTAATATTTATTTGCTTTTAATACATCAAATGCAACCAAATATTAATTAAAAGAGCAATTGTTCTACAATTTTTTACAACATAAAGGAAAAATTCATTCATACATTCTATATCGTAAATATTCATAAATCACAATGCCATTAATCTTGTCACTTGCAACTTTTTTCACCAATAAACAATATTTCGTGAAATATAGTGCGTATACCTATTCTAGTAATCTTTCATCCCCTTAACATGTTTCGTATTTAAATTAATTCAGAATTTTCCTGTTCCTGTTTTTGTCATACACGTGGAATACAAACTCGAATACCGCGATTCTAAATTACGGGGGAAATTAATCCTCGAAAATTTTACAGATCGTCGTGTTATTCTTTATATCAATTCTCTGGAAATCCTCAAAGTGTCTTGGGGCTCCGACGAAATTGCATTTTTCTCAACAACGGCTTCAGACGACGAAGGCGTACCATAATTATGACAGAACCTCGTCCAATCCGTAACAATGTGGGACAGGAGCTGCCGCAACAATCTTATTTCTGAAGGATACTATGTCCTTTCAAAACTGTCTGAAGAGGAGAAACGAAAACGTCTTGCGACTCTTATCTTCAAAATTGTGACACAACAAATTTGTAAATTTTAAATGCTTTCGAAGATTCATAAAAGTAAGCTGAGAAAACATAAACGCAAAATAATTCTGTGTTTATGACAAGTGGATCGAGAAATCGGTTATGTAGTACACAGATCGTCTCTCGTACATTATATACAAAAATCGCGAATACAAAGTAACGTGGAATACATGAATTCGAAGTTCGAGGTAATTTTCCTCTCTTAACCCTAGGTTTAGTTAAAATTAAATATAACATTTGATAATAAATAACAGTTATTAAGTAGTGAAATTTGTAAATAACTGACGGACGACGTTTCGACTATACTGAGTCTTCTTCAGCGTATAAATTCTGTAATAATGGCATAATTGTTTTTGTCTGGTTATGAATCTTAAAACGCACGTGTATAATATTTGGAATTACTTGAATGTGATAGCGAGGTTCTTGTCCTGGTCAGGTCCAAGTCGTATTGCACATTAGTACGTGTGAATACGGTATTCGCTTGTGTAAACTCTTACATTTTGCAATTTTTGCAATAATTAATGAAATAATAAATAAAGATCGTGGAATCAGTCCAGTATTACGTGACAATAAAATTGTTACGCGCGCAGCGAAACATTCGTGCAATCATAAATAATACTTAGCGCTGGGTTATTTCTTGCCGCTAAATCGCACGAGCGCACGCTTCTTTGCGAGTTTCTTTATTAATTATAATTCCATTAATAATTATAAAGTGACATAGAAGTTTTCGATTTAGTTTAACCCGCTCTACTTGCCTGCGAAAGGTGAGACACCCTGTATGTATAAAACGTTTCGCCTTTCGTTATTAGGCGCCGTAATCTAATACATTTGGCATAATGTCGGTTTGACCAGTCGCACGATAAATACAGTTGGCGTAAGCCACCGACATGCGTTATTGCGTTTACGTACGCAGGGTGCATGTAACGTCATTGTGCGCACAATACCTCAACTTCGACTGAGCCATCGGTTTTGGCACGCTGTAATAATTATCGCGTTTCAGCCGCCTGCCCGTCTACAATATCAACCCGGTGGATTTCGGCATCCCCTAATGGTCGACAAGCTGAACCGGCTTAACTGTAATAAGTATGCAGATTACGAATGTCAACCATAATACTCGTACAGTAATGATACACAGTTGTTTCAGTCAGATTTAAATTTTAACACGGTGCTGTACATACGTGTGCACGTGCAGAAAATTGAATATATAATCACTACAATATAAATGTGTATCGCTTATCGATTATGCAATCACTGTTATTAGTCACCATTACTCCGCATAGCAGAGTAAAACGAAATGTAGAAAACCGTGGTTTGGTTATCGTTGAATCGCTCGTTAAAGTTGCGCACATGTGTATTCCGTTCTGCACGATAGCTACCGTTACGTTTAAAATCAGACAAAGGTACAAAAATAAAACGGAGCAGATGTATCAGAGTTTCTACGCAGGACTATTGTCGTTAGTACTGTATGTATGCACTTGTCTAGAAAGAAAATACAAAAATAGAACCAGAGATGCTAACAATAAAAAGACTCTTGTTAACGGTATCTTAACCTTCGTTAAATCATTTCTTTAAAATCATTCAAAAACGCGTCCTTTATCAGAGTCACCTAACAATAAAATGGGCAATAGAGAGTCGTTGTTTGTTATATTTTTAGAATCGAATATGTACAATATCAAGTATTCTTCCTTTACTGTTGCTATTTTCTAAAATATACTTAAGGAAAGTTCTACACAAGAACTAAGATGCTTGCAAATATTTGCTTAATTAATTGCTATTTACGCAAAATATATATTTACACCGAAACTGTATTTGACTGCGAGACGTATTTATATATAATAAACGCACCTTTGAAATTACTGCGTTTCTCTGCAATACGCATGCAAGACGCTGTGAACAACGTAATCAATTCAATTCCAAATTTTATTCGACCACAGCTGGCCACATTTGTTAATTAACCTTGTAAGTTAAGTCAATGCAGAAAATTTGCAGAAAGTCGAAAAATAAACGCGAGGATGTCATTTTTATACTGATATTGCGACAAATATTATCGCATACCTCAGTGGTCGAATTGGTCAGACGCCTGCCTAGAGAGTAAGGGAGGTTCAGGTTCAAACCGTCGCTGAGGAAATATTTTTTGCAATAAATTTTCTGCATCGACCGGTTAATTAATAAATGTGGCCAGCTGTGGTCGAAAGAAATTTGGAATTTTATTATTATACTAGCAATTTGAAGTAACTAATCTTTGATAATCAATTCAATTACTATAATTGTTCTCTGCAAGCAATAATAACGAAATTCAATTGTTTATACAACATATATATAATATAAAAATGAAGATACTTTAAGTGAATTTTCCAAAGTGAAAGAGTATATTGTATTTGCAACTATAATATCAAAATAACAAATCTCGAGAGATTTATGCAATTTATTTCAAAGAAGATTCCCCGCTTTATTTTCTGCGATCCAATTACGCGATTTACATGTAGACAGAACGGAAGATATCCACCACATCTTCAGAAGCTAACGAGACAAATTCTGTGCGTCCCTTTCATTTGTCACTGATGTTATTCCAAGTAAATGGATATTATAATACTTCAAAGTCGCTCTCTCTTATCGTCAAATGATTCTATCATAGGACATTCTCTACATGTTTTTTAAATATCACAAATTCTTCAGATAAAATATAATATACATAATTATATCCCTTTCTAAAAAGGATATGAAACCAGCGCGAATGTCGTTAATATCGAAAAGTTGAGGCCTCTTTTCCACGATATCGATTGGTCTTCTCGAAGCGCGGTGTACTTAACCTCTCTTTTAGATTCGTAGTAAATGAAGATTTGTAACTTAGAAATATACATTTGTATACACCAACTATTGAGGTAAAACCTCTAATTTTAGTAATTAGAATTACAGTAACAACGATTTTTGTTTCGAAACATTTTCTCGATTAAACAGAATTAATCGTTAATTTAATCAACACCAATAAGTCCTCAGAATAATACACAAAACGTAGTAACAGTCACGGAACAAAAAAAGACAACGAATTCTCAACGTTCGTAGTTGTTTTTCTCTCGGCGCGGTGACGTACGATGTTTTTGCGTACCATCGTGTACCCGAAGGTCGCCGCGCTATCATTCGCTCGTCGAACGTCGTGCCGGCAGGCAGCGAACGAGAGTCGCTCCGCGCGTCGTATTACTTACGCGTTATCGATTTCCAAGATGCGATCGCGATAATTGTGGGGATGAAACGCTATTGATTTGTACACGTTTATTATTAACAAGTAACGTTCGTCGACTAAATGTTACAACTTGTAATGTAAAATTATTTGCACGTTCAAGCGGCGGCTTTTATCAACGTAGATTTCATGAGACCAACTCATCTAATTGTAAGATATAAATGCAAACCGTGGTAATTTGTCGCGATTACATCTCGTTTACGCATCGCGCTTTTCAATTATCCGTCGATTTCGTATTTTCGGGAAGAGAGAAAGAAATTTGTGCGGTTTTACGTTCGCGCTGTAATTCGCTCTGACGTTCTTCACAACTCGAACAGGCTGGAAGTAGAGAAAGTCGCTTATCGCGCGTCGTTACATTATGTAAATGTGATCGTAAATGATCTCGATTAACTGTTACAATTAATAACAAGTATTTATCGCTGGAACTTTCGCTCTCATAATATATTTCGAAAATTAGATTGAATGACAAAGATTGTAAAAGATCGTTTTGTTGCGGACTAATAACTACTTCTTTACCGCGGATTATGCTTCCGTTGCTCGCGTTGCGTTTTATATCGCCAATTCAAAAGTGTTTTATCCATTATCCTATTCTTCCAAATCAAAAATACAAGTTGTCAGTTTGAGCAATTTGTATGATAGAGAGTCATTCGACATTTGTCAATAATATTTCGTGCGTTTCGCGGTATTTCACGTCGCGTACGGGAGTGTCCGAAATTTCGCGCGATCGATGAATTTCGCGAGTTAGTGTTTTGTGAGGTGCAACAAGGAAATCTGAGAGGAGGCGCAGGCCCAGAAGGCATCGGGCAACGGCGGAGAAATGGTGAGGTAAGTGTCTTACATTTTTATATTATTTGCGACTTGTGCAAAATAAAGCACCTGTTCTGTGTTTTTATTTTATCTATTCAAATGATTCGAACGAGGATTCGAATAAGTGTTAGAGACAAAACCATACGTATAAAATTTTGTGAGTGATATTTAAAAGGAAGACTTTTTCAGTATTATATCCATATAATTAATTTAATAAATACCTATTTAAAAAAATATAAAATATAAAGCATATTTAATATAATAATTTCGATTTTTCATAATGAGTCTATAATAATCACATACATATTTGTATTGCTACAGTTTAACATATATGGTTAATGGTACAACTATGCCGTTGCGAATCGTATAAGTGAGTCATAAACTACTTTTTATTTTAAATTGACGTCGCCCATACAATTACTTCTTTGCATGTATACAAATCCTTAAAAATATACAATGCGCAACTACAAATTGCGCGCGCGAGGCGCGCGTTTTGTCATTTCTAGTACAAATTAAAGTTAAGCTGTAAAATTAAAAAACATTTTGTTGCATAAATATAATTTTAAAAAGTTGCCTTTTAAATTTTATTATTTACTCACTCCATGACTGACACCTAATTCTTTTAACGGATAAAATAAAATATTACAGATTCTTCTAATATAATACATTTAGAGAAAATATAATTTTCCCCAAACGACTTATAAGTAGATTACGTCAAAACACAATTTGTTTCAGTAATAAAAAGAATAATAAAAAGAAGATATTTAGATGTTATTTCAGCTAAATGTAAAAACAATCCTGTTCCTGGGTGTCTCCGCGTCAATGTATCCTCCAATATCCTCGCAATATATCTTTTCAAGGGCACTGACACTTTATCTCGATGTAAGAAATTAATTAAGGAAGGGAATGTAAAATTCTCCGGAAATTGATATACTAAAACGCTAGAATTAGAATAAAATCTGCTTTCGCAATAACGTTTTAAACATTGCTTTGTAATTTTCCACTTTATTATTTCTTTGTGAAGGATAGAATATCCTTTTGATGTAAAAGGGAGTTTCGCAACTTTATCGAAGAACGATATATATTTCAATTATCTGCAAATTTACGTTAAATCAAAGTCCAATATTGCTTCGGTGAAACATGAAAATGATGCTTTACCCGACGATTTCACTCATATTCCCATCGTGGCATTAACGAAGACCGTGACTCGATCCCATGGAAGTCTAATAACTTAAATAATGACGCAGAACTTTCAGCTATCGGCGAAATCCTTGATCAAGTTTCGCAGGCAACATGTCGTTGGGATCGTTTACAACAGCTGCGACATCAAAACATTTCCTACAATAAAATTTTAAGACTATAAAGTACGCAAAATATTCCCGATTCCCTCGTCATGGGACATAAAAGCGAATTTAATCAAAAGAAAAAAATTAAATTCTTGTCTTGCAAATACGCTTCATTACTCTGTTGTAATTATCGAATATATGCGCGTATTGCAAAAGAGAAAAAGTTACGTTATCAGATTATGTCAATGCTACAAGATAAAATTTAATATTGCGTTACTGGTTATTAGTTTTTCAATAAAATACATTTAAATACAAAAATCGTTGTAGATTGAATAAAGTATTTTTAAACGCGAATAAATAGGAGCAAGATGCATTCATAATTAATGATACGGCGCCGGGTTACACGAATATTTACTCTTAATTCCAATACAATCCAAAGTAACGATTTCATCACGCACGAGACGACCGTAAAATAAAATTTACCATGATTTCCCGGGTGTATTTCATTTCGATGAATCCATTTCGCTACGCGTAACAACGGGTTACAATGGCGATTGTCTCTTCGACTCCGACGCAAAACAAAAGAATTCGGTTTTTTTATTGGCGAAGCCACCAAACAAAAATGTCAGATTCATCGAGTGACGTTAAAAGTACAGATAATTCGTCCCGAAATCAAATCCGATCGGCCTTGAACTTCAATTAAAGACCATTAAATGAGACATCCGTTTTGCCCGTGAAATAGTTTGACACGAATTTTTATTCATGCTGATTTTCGTCGACTACTATTCCGACACGTGCAGAATACAAATTTACACGGTATTTGATTGTCTCAGTTGTGATTTATGCTTTCAATTAGCAGGATTACCGAACTTTATTTTTCAAGTTATGTCAGAAATAATATTTGCATATTGGAATGCGTAATACAATAAAAAGCAGAGAGCTCTTCCAAATTTAGATAAAACTATTAAGAATGACATTTGTGGTTCTAAACTTTGTTAACATTTTTTATTAGTTCTGAAATAAATGCCTTCTGCATATTGCATACTCCACTACATGTTGTTAATATCGTATCTCGCACACCTAATACAAATCTGAGTAACAAATCATTCGAGCAATAATTTATAATTGGTAGCAAAACTTGAGGGCTGCAACTAAAGGGGTGCGCGGTGTTTAGTATACAACTGCCGTATTCCCTGGTTAAGCTCGCTGATCCGTAATAGCGGTATGATCCAAAAAGGTTATTACTATGGAACCCCCTGGACCGAATGGGTCATACGATCGCCAGCGTCCGTGACCCGAAAGGGTCGTGCGGTTGTCGAAACCCATGGTCTGGGAAGGTTACAGGTCGTTCCACGTCAAAAAGCAAGCATGAGTCAAACTTTCATGTCACGACTGACTTGTGTTGAAAATACACGCGCAGGACAAAAGCTGCGAATTTTTTTTTGGGGAACGGCGCTGGGTAAAATGTAACGGCAAAAGCTTTTCAAAATATCAAACGGTAGATCACTTTTTTTTTATCGGACGATCTTCGAGCTCCCTTCCGTCCGACGACGCACAGTGCACGATACGCGGTTCGCGCGCCGATAACGGATTATTAAGAGAATGTTATTCTCGCGGGCATTTTATCATGGTCAAGCGCATGTTACAGGTTCAACAAAAATAATAAGATAGTTACGGTAGCGCGTAATTCAAGATGTGAATGGTAAAGAACATTATTTCAACGTTTCCATTTTCCCGTGGCGAAAAAAAGAGGAGCATACCTTTGTGAATTCCATCATAACGCGGAAATATTCACCATGCTCGGATTACAAATTGATTGCGCGCTCTCTACGCGTGTCGGATTAACTTCTTTGATACATTATCTTTAATACGAACCTACTGTGAAAAATTTCCGCTCATTGTTGTTTCGTGTAATACTATTAATTTTCATCCGCCTAAGGAACAGACAGATGCGTAAAGGCAAAACCGAGTATCCGAAGGGCGAGCGTTGTATATATCATTGATGCAAAAGTAATTAATGATGTTACGTAAAAGACCCTCGCTATTTGATGCGCCTTTAAAACAACTACCCTGTTACCGAGGGCTGTTTTCTCATTTAAGAAACGAGTCTGGCTTTCGGTAGTTGCCGAAGGCGTCAAATTAATTATGATTCCTATTAACAGCATTGGCCTCGCTCTCGATGCACTCGATGCACTTGCATGACCTCTGACCCGCGGCTCGCATTAAGAGTTTTCGGATATAAACCCGTATTTCAGCCAAGAACAATTCGCCGTGGTAGCCGTTGTGCTTGGCACTTGTGTAGAAAGTGAATATGTGTACTTGAACATGTTAAAGAGAGAGAGAGAGATGGGGGAAGAGAGAAAAAGAGGGAGAGGAAAAGGGAAGAGAGCGAGAGAGAGAGAGAGAGAGAGAGAGAACGAAGGAAAAGAAGAAAACAAGCACAAATATTTACTCCGTCTATTTGGAGAGACGTGGAATCACATCGGCAAGAACGGAAAATCTGTGCGATATTTTAAGCTTGTGGAAATGAAACAGCAGTTGTCCAAAAAATTTCTTTAATTTTATCAGCACTGGTTATAAAATATCCTGTTTGCATAAATAAATTTTATCTGGTATTATACAAGATTTAAATTTTATAAAAGTATTTTATTACAATCGATTGTTAAAGTCAATTATTAAATAATCAGAATTTCAATGTTATCTTCTCAATTATTTGAAGGAAAATTAACTTAAAAGCTGAATTATATGAAATGTTGAATTTTTCATTGGAAACGGATATTTTGTATTATGTTATCTTTCTCATAAAAAAAATATGTTTGAAATGAATATGCAAACTGCAAATATTCATAAAATAAAGTAAATTAATGATTCGACTTGCATTTAAAAAAATATTTGTGAAATATGTTTTTATGGATTATAGAATAATTAAGACTGAATTGTTGCGTTTATAATTCTTTTTTGTATTTAGTAAAAGTTACGAAGCTCTTTGAAAAATATAAAGGGATACTCTAGCGTTCGTACAAAGGATTGATGAACGATTTCGACACGAAAGGCAGGTTAATAATAAATGATTTGAACGAGTAGAAGGATTTACCGTGAGAGCGACTATAATAAAAATGTCTTTTAATGTTTTTTCAGTTAAAAATATTTCTCTTTCGGCTTGCACATTTCGCACATACATACACAACGAGGCAAGCCAGCCGTTGCAATAAAACTGAGCTTACAACGAGCACCAACAAAGTCGTTACTATTTTGAGAGACGCACCAGCAATGTTACTCGCTTCGTTGTGAAGTTCGTGATGTTTGCAAATCAAAAAGATTGGAAGACGATATAAAAAAAGTGAAAACAGAGGCATACAGTAACAACAGAATAACGGAAGTGATAAAATTAGTATAGAGGTTACCGAATTTCTGAGAGTGTTACAACAATTTAATAACAGAGTCCTTGAAAAAAATTGAGGTTCCTCTTTCCTTGGAAATAATTTTGAGAATATATTAGCTGACAGTTTATATTACAACTTTTCTATACCAATTAATTATTTTTATGATACCAGTAAGTCTACATTTATCTATGTACAGTAGGTACTAGGTAACACATTGCTATGGCGAGGTAAGTCGAGCAATTTATCACAGTGTCACTTGCAAATTTCCTCGAGAGAAAATTCAGTTAAACGTTCATGCGTCAAATAATGGCTTGAATAATTATATTGGTCGAAATTAGCTAACCGCAGGCGACCTCGAAATTCGTCGTCTGCGTCGTAGTACACTTTTGGACGAAATCCACGACAACAGATTCACTAAGTTAGAATTTCAGGATCAATCTGAGTCATCAATGACGATCGCGAGACGTGTCGAGAAAATCAACGAGAAAAGCTGAGTCATTCTTTTTCGGGGGAGAAGAGTGAATACTGAGTCTTAAATGGAGGATGACTATTATTGTAAGAAGACGTCTCAGATCTCACTGAAAACTTTCATAATAATTTATTAAAAATAGGAAACTAACGACAGAAATAATTACTGAGGCAAGTATCCAAGTTTTTCCGAACAAGAAAAAAAAACGAAGACGTGGGTGCGACTATTGATTCACTGGTGCCGAGAAAGCTGCGAACACGCGGTATGAATCATTCTCCGGTTTGAGAAACGATTCTCATTCTCGCGTTTGATAAAACGCACGTTTCACACGAACGATGAGATTTCGTTTGAAAAAATTTAGTTATCACCAAACGAACTATTCTTTAGTATAATATTGAAAATTATTCTGCTTTCTCAAAAACTCAATTTTACCACGAAATGATAAAAACTTGGCAAAGTTTAAATTTAAATTTATCGTAATCATATTTCTCTTTGGCAAGTTAAAAATTAAAAAATTCTTTGTTAAAAATTGGACCCTTGACGTTTTTCTTCGAGACATAGTAATGCGTCGTTTTTGCAAAAAGAATGGCTTTCTTGAATGAAATATCATTCGCCGAGAACTTGGACCAAACTTTGCCCAGAGTGTTTTTAAGTCCGTCGAAATATGCGGTAGATAAGTATTTTCCTTGCGTACGATAAAAGTGCGCGAATAAAAATGTGGGGAAGAAAAGCAGCTTGCCGTCGTCTCGATGACACAGATAACTTTTCGGAAAACCGCGTGTTACGTAGCACGATATCTGCATGCCGTTAAATTTTAAGCACACCGAAACCGCCACCATGTGAATAGAATCTCTCGCGTCTGCAAAGGCATTAGATACGCAAACTCCGCGGGCGCAGTTTAATTCCCGTGGATTTGCCACAGTAATGACCGTTTAGCACGCTGCTTTCCACTCTGTCGACCGACGACGCCGTAACTTTTCGCCATTATTCAATGCAGAGACATAGCTTATCCGCGAGCTTTCCTCTTGCGAAAAGCGTAACAACGCCGCAGCAAGTGCGCGCTTGTTTATCGAAGTGATTCTTGCAGAACACATCATATACGTGATATATTCGCATTTATAGCGTGTCCTTGTACGTTATTTTAAAGATCTTTCATTTAAAAAATTATATTTAAATTGGTTAGAAAAGAAAAAGAAAAATCTATTAGGAACGTTAAAATTTAGAATTATTCTAACGCAAAGGCAAATAAATTAATTTCATTAAAAAATGTGTTTCTTTAAATTGTTTTAAACACGTAAAATTGATGAATATAAACATTCTTAAATACGGCTGTTCAATATTGCAATTTCAAACTAACAAACCTCAGTCTATTTTTGTGCGTCCCAGGATTTGCTTGCTCCCTCGCGAAATCGTCAATACAGAGTCCCCGTCCTGTTGCTAGGAGTCGCCATATTGTTATGGAAATGTCGTGGGGAATACGTTTCGTGTAAAAGTAATCGGCAAATAAATGAGAAGTCAATTACATAACATGATTAAAATTTCATTATTAAAATTTTACTAATTGTAAGCACAAAATAATTCGTACACACTCTTACACACACACACTACAGAGTGTCTATTGTTTAACGTTTAATAATTTCGTAAAATAACAATTTACTCACTTCGATCAATCTGCCGTTAGAGGGAAAAAAATACGAGGTTATTTAATGTTCTATATCCCAAACTTGACCCCAATTTCATTGAGGATCTCCTACAGAGGCGTCAACGTTCTATAAAAATCCACCCAATTTCTTTTATAAGGTTCCGTATTGTGAGAGAAGCGTGACCTTCCCATACTTCTCATTTATTTGCCGATTACTTTTACACGAAACGTATTCCCCACGACATTTCCATAACAATATGGCGACTCCTAGCAACAGGACGGGGACTCTGTATTGACGATTTCGCGAGGGAGCAAGCAAATCCTGGGACGCACAAAAATAGACTGAGGTTTGTTAGTTTGAAATTGCAATATTGAACAGCCGTATTTAAGAATGTTAAGCGTCTGCTATCTGGCCGACAATATATTATTACTATGACACATTATGATCCATCTTTTTCTTGTTTCTGACATATAAAATATTATTTATATTACGTTACCAAGATACACTATCTGTTATCGCAAAATGTCGAGCGCCATACGTATAAAAATTTCATAAAAGATTCAAGAATTTATATTAATGTAACAAAAAATATTACAAAATGTTTTTAAAGCTTTTTACATTGTATAAACATTCTCTAGACAGTTATACAAGTCGCTGTACCATAAAATATAGTTCATAAAATATTACATTCGCCCGTTCGAATTTTTTCCTGGGAAACTTTTCACTTATTTGTTTTATTCGACGATTATGATATATGTATATGAATAATCGCGCGAGATAATTACGCGAAGAAAGAGAAAGCAAAAAGGCGGCATGCTTTATAAGATGCACAGAAAAAGAAGAGGAGATGCTCTAAACATGGATCAGGGTGAACGACTTATAAAAGAGAAATAAGAAATGAATAAGACTGCGCGTGCATTAGCGTGACTCACATTTCGAACGCTGCCGTCCATCTGTTCGTATTCTATTAGTAACATTTAACGCATATAATACGTATATATTAAAATGTTACGGCAGAGGAGAAATAAAAATACAGGGAACGTGCATATCTCAACCAAAATTAAATTACTGATAAGACTTGGCGCTTAAAATCCATTTCATTCGTACAGTTTATTGGATTATTCATAATTATCCAGTAAGATAACAGACAGCGACTATGAATTGTTTTGACAAAAATTTATATGTGCAATTTCATAGCGATCATGCAATTAATTATGCGGAATTAATTATGCGAAATGATGGCGATAAAAAGTTTAAAGGATCGAGTTAGATGTCCCTTTATTTTTCTTCGATTACGTATTCCTATCATATGTTATCGCTTCGAATGACGAAAATTCCATCTCGCGGATATTATTTCTGAAAACTGACGGGTAAGTGTAAAGTCGTGGGCGACTATCCGCGGCACGCCGTCACAAAACGAAGAGCATTGACTCAGCATTGCACACCACCGCCGACCGGGATTCCACGAATACTTCGCATCGTAATTTTTCACATTTCCCCCGCTGGTTCAGCTCCTGCCACGTGATCATACACTTTCCCTCTCCGCCGCATCACGCTACCAGTTTAGAATAACCCGAAGCTCCGACAATCTTACCATTCGCAATTTCGACCTCCGGTGATTCGCGTCCTTATCGCATCATTGTTCTCGTGAGCCCAATCAAAGGCATCGAAAGCACCACCATGGAAGTTGCCAAAGGTAATTTCGAACGGATTGGAGTTTGCATTTGCCTCGAAGTATCCCACTGAAATTGTTACAGCTGCGCTCAATTACTTCTCTGCAGTTTGCATTCTTATCCACTTTCAATTTGAAATATTTTCTACGCTTCGTTTCTACTTAACAAATAGTTTAACTTTCGTAGAATTGAAATTACTGCTTTCTTATTATTCGAATCGAACAGGTTTTTTGTTAAATGGTGCACGGAAAAAAATAAGATTATATTAATAGCATTAGCTAACAGTGATCTAATTGAAAATAATCTTGTTAATTCACTAACAGTATTAATGAAACAAACGACATTTCATTAACTCGGGAATGGTTGTCTGGAATGATTTTTACATCCTAATAGCGAAAGGATAAAGCTCACAATTAGTTATACGAGTTTTCTTTTATTAAGTGAAAAATTTATGCTTATTTTTTTACTTCTCCTTACTTTTTTTAGAAAATATGCAATACCTAAATCTATATATATATTATATATATATAATTATCTCAAATACTATTAAATTAAACAATCAACAATAAGTAATTAATAATACTAACTTTTAATTAGTATGTAAAAACACCTCACTTACGCAAAAAAAGTGATTATTCTCAAATTAAAACAAGAGTATGAGCTCAATACTGTTACTAAATTAGCAAAATTATTTTTATATAGATTACTGTTAATTAATGTTAATTAATGCAAATATAACATCATCTTTTCCGTACATGGAATTTCAAATTGGGGCATAAAGATGAGAAAGATCGTAATCTCAGGTAATCAATGTAGCTTTTTTACTGTATAATGTAATGTATAATATATACTGTAATTAGCAGTAATATATCACGCGTACCTTATTTTTGTTTAAACAATTGTTTAATAAAGTCTACTACATTGTTAGCAACAGCTATTCATAATTCGTCAATTTGCTGGTTATTGATGGCTACAATTATTGGGTTACAACACAACAATTATCTGATTTACCAGTTATCAGATATGTCTATTTAACCAGTGTTTACACGTTTATTCCTGGGAATTCCCCGTATTATTTGAAAATCGTAACAGGTTATATTCCATCTTCCTTTTCATATCAACTAAATTATGAACTTCAATCGGGATTAATTAAATGCGTTAATTGTAATCTGCTGAATATAATATGTATATGATAAACAAAATCCGATTCGCCTTTCTCCAATGTGAATCATTTCAAATTTTGTACAACTCTACCTAAAAGCGTATAATATGTTCTTTCAGTAAACGATTCGAACAGCAGCCTCGTCGAGCAATCGATGAACGTAACATCGGCGGCGAAATCTGTCTCGACATCGAAATCTGTGCAGAGCGTTCAGACGAAGTCAGTCGTGGAGTCGTCGACCTCGGTTAAATCCGTCACTTCCTCCTCCACCAGGTCCCAACAATCGATGGAGTACGAGGAGTCGGTCGAGTACAGCGATTAGTGCAATTGGAGTAACACGAATCCCTCTAATTACAAAAAAAAAACATCGACAAACGGGGAGAAACTAAGAACGTAATGAAATTCGGCTCGACTTGATTCGTCGTGTGTTCAAGGCTTCATTCTCGAACGAAAAGAGACCGTGTCGTTTTGACGTCGCTCGATTCATCCCTTTTCTCCCGCGGGACGGAATATTCGCGTATAAAAAAAAACGGCGGATCATTCGTAATGGTGAGCTTCAGAGGAATATTAAGGATTAAATTCCGGATGCTGTTCTCCAATTCGACCTCGACGATCAGGGTCGATGATCGCCGTGCGGGGCTGAAAAAGTCGAACTGACGGGTCAAGGCGTTTACTCATCAGGGTTGCGCACCGAAATAACGCGCCCGCCGCGCGCGCACAGCTCGCGCTATGCGACGAGATGATGCGACGCGAAGAAATACGACGAGTCAGAAGAGACGGATGGAGCGGAAGAAATTGAAAACGTGCGCGCGAAGGAACGCTCGCAAGCCTCTGGCCCTTATCCAATCGATGTGGTTCGCCGCCAAATAGCAAACCCGCCCCTTCCTTTTTCTTCCGAGAATTTTTCCCAACCGGCCACGTCGCTGTCCATCTTCCGAGCACGCAGATCGCTCAATCACGGTCGCGTCTCGCAACCTCACTCATTTATCTTTGTATAATAAAATTTGTAAGGCAATGCTATTGCGTTTCTTCGTTAAGCCTCTTCTCATTTTAATTACACAATTTCAAATTAACTCTCAAAATATTCGTACGTGTGCGTTACGTAAAGCAAAAACATGGCAGGAATCGCTCACCGATTATCTCAGAGCGTGTAGTCGTAAAATGTGTCTCTAAAGTATGTGCGTGCACATATTTTAGATAAAATAACTTGACATAAATTAATTAATGTAAACAACATAAACTTAACACTTTTACAAATTAAGGAAAATCTGCATTCAAGAATAAGAAGTGGAAAAGGTGGTAATCTCTCTCTCGAATTAATCATTTCATCCATGCATTAGTTCATGACTTAGGACCAATGGAGATAGCAAAGAAATTAGAAAAAGAATGACATTCGAGTACCACGTTATTATAAGAAATGAATTTTCAAATAAGATCTTTAAATTAATACGAAATTAAAACGCGTGGAGATTCTACACGGAGAGAATTTTCTCGTAACATTTATCCTGGAAATCATGTAATCGTGGGACAATGCGGCATTTCGTAGAATATTATAAGAGTTTTTTTAATTTTTACCATACATTTTACTAGTAATTATACTTAATACACATTTTACTAGTAAAATGTATGGTAACATTTCAAAAAGCTCTCATAAAGTTCTTTAACATTCCGTATTGTCCCATGATTACACGATTTTCGGGGTAAATTTCAAGAGAAAATTTTAAGAGAGAGAATACCCACCGTATTGTCCTACGATTACATGATTTTCAGGTTAAATTTTAAGAGAAAATTCTCTCCGTGTGCCCGCAACACTTGCCATAAGCGCGATAAAGCGTCTTATGACAACAGTTAGCAATGCCAATGATAAAAAGATATTGCAAAAGAAAATCATCGTAAGCAACTTTTATCCCACGTAAACCGCTAGAGTATCATATCTTCTCTCTCCCTAATCGTACAATACTATCACGTACAAGACTAAACTGACACGTGCGACTACAGCTCGATAGCAGGAGGAAGAACCGTGTCGGTCAGAGAAAATACGATTTAAGAGAAAGCAGATATCGAGAGTAGCAGGGCGAGTGAACGAGCTAGTCTGGCAGGAATGACTCCTTCTGAGATTAAATAGCGTTTCCAAGGCTCTGCGGGATGTGTATTAAACGACGGGGAAAGTTTTAGAGCTGTGCTAAGTTCAGCATAACGTACGTCCTCAAAATTCGTAGCAGGTAACTGTCTTGCGTGACAAGAAGGGGGAATGCGGGGGGGGGGGTGAGATCATAGCACGGCGGACGGGGAATTTCAATATCCTGTCGCTCAGGCAAACGGAAGAAATATACTTGTGAGGATACGGGATTTCACGGGGCCCCTCCGCGGGCCACGATTGCGGAGCACGGATTGAATGATCCGCAGGAAGCATTTGCTTCCATGTCCTGTGAGTGAGTTCCATGTTTTTCACGATTAATGTACAATCCTAAAAATCCATACAAACTGGAAGTGAAGCGACGTCCCTTCGGTCGTATGATATTTATTCGTGCTATACTCATAACAGATGAATATTTTACACGTGAGTGCAGCTTCATGAATCTGTACATTGGTCTACATGTTCGTGATCCTATATAAAAAATTTATTAATATAAATATTAAATAATGAAGAAATGTTAAGCTCGAGCTTAACTTTCTCGAAATGCATTAATTTGTTTTACAACATGGGCCGTCAAACTAACTACTGCAAGTTATAATAGGAAATAATTATAAAAAATAATTCTCCAATATACAGTATGTATATAATATATGTTAAATATATTAAAAAGATATGTTTAAATATATATAAACATATGTATATAGATATACAATTTGAATAAAATCTGCCGTTTCTTTTCCTCAATACACTCGATCATAAAAGCGTGACGCTGATTTAACCGAGATGAATCGCTTACAGGAATCGTCGCAAAAGCAGGTCACATACATCATCGAGACTACCTTCCAATGTCCGTTCAGAAGTCCTGCGCGATGGAAAGAAAGTGAATCGTTGGTGACTCGCCTTACGAGAGAGGTCATCTTTTACGTGACCAAATATTTGGATGACAGAAACGAGGTGTCATTTAAGAAGCTTGACACTCGTATAGGATCCTCCGTAAGAATAGATCTTCACGCCTGAGATATCTTAGCTAATTTCGTCATAAGCGACACGGATTTCGAAATCCATGGTTGTATCTAAAGATATACTCAAAAAATACTTCTTTCTTCTGATTATATTGTAATCTCTTTTCTAATATCCACAATCAATTTAATATAGTAAACCACGTGAGTATTGTTATGGATAAAAATAATTCACAGGATATATTTTGAGCCTCGAAGGAAATCCAGTGACAATTCCCAATATCTATCACCTGCTCTCGAATGCACATATCATAGACAATCCATCACACTACATCATAGCTAAACAAGATTGTTTTAGGCGAGTATATAATAGGAACAAGATACATCAATTAAAGAAACATCCAATGACGATAAGATCGATGTTTCAAAAATATCCGGCGAATATATAAGCTTGCGTTGAAAATTGATTTATCGACCCGAGAATAAATAAGAGAATTAAATAGCAATTTCGCTAATTGCAAACAGGACACGTAATACTCACTGACCTTGTTCTTGTAAAGGCCATTTATCGGAGAACCGTTATCGCACTTCACTTGTAGCCTTATCGGCGTGCCGAAATGTTGCTATACAATAAATATACGCCCCCATGAGCACGAATCTCCGTTTCTCTTATCGCGGGAATCGAGGGCGGACATTTCTTTCGGATATTTACGCTACATTATTTAACTTTGTCGCAATGCTAGACTTCGTAACTAAACTTCTATAGACTTTTAGCCTTAAAAAGAAATAATTGTATTATCAACAAAATCCGACAAAATTCCAAAAAGTGGACAATAATTGTGTTTCTCATCCTAAAATTTTTACATGTATTTCGAGAAAATTTTGTTTAATATGAAAACATTATATTTATTAAAAGTAAAATATTTAGGACCTCATATATGTTAATTTTTTTGTGATAACAAAGGTATATAATTTTTTAAATATAGTCTTCTAGAGTTTTTGAAGAACTACATCAACTATTCGATAGTCTTTACCATTAGATCTTTTTTGCATGCGCATCAGTATATGAAATGATATAATATGAAACTGATGCTCGAGTTGCGAAGTAAAAATATCTACAGTACATACATAAATCAGTACACTTTGCTCTTTTCGGCAGCAACTTTCGGTAACTTTACTTTGTCATCAATCAAACCCTATGTTGTTTATCGACCAACTCTTTGTGTTCGTGTAACCGATATGATGATCCGCATTCACATTCATGCTTCATACGCAAATATGACCGGTATAAGAATTTCAGGCGAAAATTTATGTGCGAATTATTTATAACCTCTTGAGTAAACTTTCTATTCTTCAAGTAAAATAAAAATATCAGGCGCAATACTTTCAATATGACTTATTTATAAAAGAACAAACTTATATTATTACAATATTTCCTACTAATTCGTCATTACAGTAAATGTAATAGAAAATATATCTTGGTATTCACTATCATTCTTTTAATTGTTTAATTTTACAAACAAGGTCAACTTTTAAATGATAAAACATGAGATACAAAAAAGTTAACTCGACAGATTTTTCCTTGGTGGGACCACATCTACATATTTCATAAGCACCCAACATTAGAAGAAAAACCTACAGTCTCCAAGATTCTAAGTTCCCGAGTGACATATTTATATTGTCACAGTGCCCGATACGCATGAAAAGGTTTTTCCAATTCATGGGAGCGAGCCTGTGACCTTTTCAGTTGCAGCTTATTTATGAGAATTATTCCGTTCCCGATGTGATTCGCAAATAAAAATAATCCAGCGGTAGACTGGACTCTCCGCGCAATTTTCGCGTAACTTGGTAGAGCGGTCCGCTGTTGAACTCGCAACTCGCTTCGTTTAATTTGCTAAGTGGGGAGACATTAAAATTTGAGTACCGGAGATTTATTATGAGAAACGTCGGTGATGGTACTCAGGAAATAAGAAGTAAATTGATACGCGCGCTTTAAAGTGGAGCGATTGAAGTTAAATCGAATAAAAAGTTTATCGCAGAAGCAGCAATCTGTTCATTTATTCCACCTCACAAGTTAAGTTCGTTAAAATTCTTACTGCGATGCATATGATTTATGGCGGAAGCGCGTAAATTAATACTTCATTAGGAAACTGTTTATAAGATTCATATCGGAATAATAAATTAATATTAACCGAAACTTTTCGTTAAGAAGTACTAATATAAATTAACATTCTGCGGCTTCGAGAAGAAAAATTTATATTATAATTCTGAAAGTAAAATAAAGTTTTAATGCTTAAGATAATCTGAGGCTCGTAAACTGTTACCAGTGGTATTAAAAGACATGGAAAAATTTCGCTGATCCACCGCCTTCTTTTGGCAAAAAACAAAAAGGGAATTAGAACTGTCTAACAAGATCTTGCAGAATTAAACTCCCCCGATACCCGAACTCGCAAAGAATTTTCCTTCAGTTTCGTTTCACTTGCGCGCCTCCCCAAATTAGTGGCATCAAACAAAGAGAGAGGGAAAGAGAGCGAGAGAGAAAATCGGAGGATACGGGACAGAAAGTATTTTGTCGAAGGCAATATCGTGTATTTGAGATTATTATGTTTTCACATCCATCTTCCATCGCGACGCTATAAAGCTTCTCTTTGTCAACGTATCCCTCCTCTGCCCATCGTTGATTTCATTTTTTTTCCACGTTCAGAAAAGCATACGAGACAAGTGAGACGCTTCGTTTCGTTCAGCTTCCTGAATCAATATTGACGTGGAAACGAGAAGAAGTAGCCGGTTTTTGATGTCAATATTTGACCTCCCTACATCCAAAAGGAACATGTGTGCGACAAATTTAAATATGCATGTTCATTTTGCCGAGATATTACACCGGGGTATCATTTCGTAAAATGCAAAACGCGATCAAAAATTCTAAATGATATTATCTTCGTAAAATGTTTGAATAGCTTGTACAGACTGTTTTAACAATAGCGCCATTATCAAAAGATGTCTGAACACAGCTTAAATAAAATAATTTATCTTGAGACAATAGTAGCGAGTGGAGATAATGTAATATATGTAATGTAAATACATAGACTTCATATTCAGACGTCTATAGAAATTCTTGCAATATTTTTTAAACTTTACGCGCGGTATATCGATAGCTAATAGCTAAATAATTTTTCAGATGCAGATGTCAAACAGTATTAACAACTCTGCGTCATGAAAAACGAAGTATAAGAGATGTTATCATCTTTAATCAAGTCTCTAACTTTTTCAGAAATTTCTTTAAAAGTTAAACTAAAAATCTTAAATGGGAACTTTATAAATCATAGTTATCTCTGGTACAAATCTAAGTATAATATATATATGCGCGTATATCTTGGATAAATATATCTCTGATAAGACATACCTTCCGCGAAATAACGCAGGACACACTCACGTGGAGAGTGTACGATACATTTCAAACATCAATATATTTTCCGGCAATATCTTCCTGCGGCTTACCGTAGGATCCAGTAGTCGTCTATCGCATGTTATATGTTCTCATATTTCGAGCTACATAAATATCCACCTCTGTGAAGCTTAGACGCTACGAGGTAGCAGCGCACGGAGCGTGAGGAGAGCAACCGAGTTGAAGTATAATTTACCGGTAATGTTAATTTATTCCGTCGCGCTTATTGACATCCTAGAGAGACACGGTCTGGCGACTCACCTGCTACTGTTGACGGAGGTGTTGCTTCTGCTGCGTCTGGAGATGATGGAATCACCTCGATTCACGACACCCTTGTGAGTGATGCTGAACGCCCTGAGTCTGTACAAGTCGTCGCTCGCCCGAGGATTGTACGCCTTTTCCGGTAGGCTGTGCACACGAGGTCGTATGTGATCCGGTACTGTAACGTAATTGGGGAAAAAAATAGAAAATGTTTCAATAACATTTACAACATAAAATTATGCATGTATAATATGTTGAGCTTAGTAATGACGCTTAATACACTAATAATTATGTCCAGAGCATTCAATAAAGCAACAAATTTTAATTATTTCAAGATCAAGGTACGACATACCTTTATGTCGAGCTCTTTTTTCATACAGAAAAAATTATTCATACACGTCTCTACGTAATGTTTAAGGATATTAATAATGTAACTCTTTTTACATCTTGTTTAAATACTCTGGGAAAAAAAGACAGCAACCCATTTTGGGGCCCACAATTAGTAACCAAAATTTCGACCGCTTGTTTTTGTCGTTAAGCAACTTAACATTTCGGTTAGTGCCTCTTAAGTGAAAATGATCTTCGCGTTACTGGATATCGACAGAACTAATTGAGAGAATTGATTAGTATTACTTAAAAATCTTGGATATAGATGGAATAGCTAATTGCGATTTTTAGTTACGCGAGGTAAAATTCGTAAAAGATTAGAGTTACGAACAATCCAAATGATTGGATTACTAATTGTGGGCCCCAAAATGGGTTGCTAACTGTCTCTTTTGCCCAGAGTACGCGAGTGATACGAAGAATAGTTGCGAATGTTATGCGTAATATGAGAATAATGGTATAACTTTATCGATGTTTAAGAGTGATTACTGGGAATAATCGAAAGCGTATTGCGGGGTTTGGTCCTCGCATGACAAACGGCTTCTGGTAGAATTACAATCAGCGCTGATTGACCTATAAATTGATACACGTTGACAGCTAATCTGCGTTGCGTGTAGCACAGTACAGATGTAACCGTTGTAAAATCCGGTACTTAACACGAAACGTACCTTTCCGTTCTATTCGACCGAGCTTGTCAATGCAACGCAACGTAATCACTTAGCTAAGGCGAACACTTTGTTGTGCAGATGGCAGGGCCGACTTTTGTACGACGTTATTACGCCGCTAACACGGCTAGATAAACGACAACCGATGGTAGCTGAACCAATATCGCCCAGTTAAATATTCAATTCCATTACCGAGCGACATCGATTCAACGTCCAACTATATATTGCACGGCAATAATTTCAGTATGCAACTCGAGTACTGTCGTTATCGCACAATTACTAGGCAAACATGGGAAGCTAGATTTTCATCGGGAAGATATTAATTATTAGCAAATCGTTCTAATTCGTTTGAAGGCTCTTCGTGTAATTCGCTTTTGTGTCAAATACGTGACTGAGACAACAGTGTATTAATACGTGAATGTACAAACGCCGCGGCGGTAGTAATACGAGAACAGAGTAAGTCAAGACGGAAGGGACAGACATACAAATGAGGTGCCGTACCGAGTCCGTTTCCTTCCAAGGACTGCCATTTCGCTTGAATAACGAAGACGAAGGGGGTCAGTTGGAGTGAGCGACCACTCGCCGTAATTTGTCATCTGAAAGTGTCGACTGACTCGGATGATTAAACGGCGAGGAAAATTGCTGTGGCTTCTTCAACGTGGGAAAAATTGTCGCGACGACATTTGACGACCATGAATTTTGCCCGTGCAAATATCGTAACGATAGCGTGTAGTGTACATTATACATAACCAGTTACCTGCTATAATGAGATACCGCGTCAGTGGATCCTCGCTGCAGACAACTCTGCGCGAGTCACATATACCGATCAATACCTTTCCCAAATAAATAAAATGTATTATTAACCAAGCGCGAAATTATTGAATTTTTGGACGCGAAACTTATGACAGTTTTCGGGACGTATCGTCAATAAACTCATATTAAATTGTACATTGTATAACTACAATATATTATTCAAATACAAAATTAATCAATTGCGATGTACTCAGGAGCGACACGGACATATACATATATTCGCTATCCTCAGCCTCAAATATAAATTTACTTGTAACAAAAATTTTAGTTACGACCGAAAGTAAAATAAATCTCGCATTATATAACTTTTTTGTAATCTTTCGACATATCGAAAAGTTCCTTCGAAGTTAGAATTCTGTTCTGAAAGAAAGCTAAAGATCACTCGATGTTACACAGAGGCTCAAAATTTGCTTTCGCATCGCTAAAGTTTAATTCACGAAAGTCTCGAAACTTTTATTAAAGGTATTTCGTAAGTTACATTTGCATCAGAGGCACATGTTACTTTTCTTCAAGGCAATCAGCTGTCCCAGGGCGAAATTCCAATTTAAAGAGTTCTTTGAATTATACATTCGACTGAACTAATCGAGACGCATTTCTCAGGGTTCGAGATCTCATCCTTTTGTCAAGACCAACCGCTGGGTCAAGTAAATGTACTCACGGAGGAGGAATCGATCGAAGGCCGGCCCAGCTTCGCAGGTATAATTAAACCGCCGCGCTTATGACCGAAAACGAGCTCGGTAGACTCGTTTCCGACTTGCATGGTTTTCCGAATGAATAGCATTACGATCCGGAAGAACCGGTCTGTGCAAGCGACCGGTCATTAGCGATTTTTAACAGAATGATTTATAGAATCGTTTGTTATCTTTACGAACCACGCGAGTTATCTGTGATATACACCCGACCTTATGTATTCTCGTTTAGACTTTCTCCGCGCGATATAAAAGTGACAAGAGCAAAGCGATTAATATTAATAAGCGCAACCGGCTTATCCTGCTCAAAGCTAGTATAGACCTTAAATCCGTTTGTGCTTTTGCAACGGCGGCTTCTGTTGGATTTACCTCGCGCTAGAGAAGCACGTCATGATATGTGCTTCTCGATGTTTTCGTTAAGAAAATAGTAGATTTTTATAACATTTATCAAATTTGCACCTATTTTCTTAAAGCATTAGACTGATCACGCGATACAACGAAAACTAAGCACTTTATATACATGCTTTTCTTTAAATTAAACGCTTCCTGTTATTTAAAATTTACGTGTTTAATTACGTGCGTTTCATTTCAAAATTATCTTCGGATTAATTTAAATTCATGTCTGTCGTTTCGACTGGATAAAATTATTCTGAGCAGATAATTTGGTTCGCTTACTCTTCAAACTTCTATAATAATATCGCAATCTCAAAACTAAAACTACAAATCCTGAAATGTTTCTCGTTTCTTGTCTGATATAATATTTAAAAAATTAAAAGACTTTAATTATACTAATTTGTATATCAAATCAAGTAATAGGAAAATTCAATTAAATAAGCTCATAACTCATATTAGTTTTTAAATCATGTAACAATGTAAACGATAGATTTACAAGTTTTGCAATTAGTAAGGAATAAATGTTGCTCTTTATATAATATGATTTTTGATACAACGAAAAACCATCTAATTTCTTAACGATAAATTTAATAATTTGCAAAAATATCTCTTGCAAACAAATAGCTTTCCGTTTGTTTTCGTAAATAATTTTTATTTTTGAATGCTAAATATAGCATTTTAAATAATTATAAATCGTTTATGGATTTTAATATGTGAATTCACTGACAACAACGATTTCATTTAAATAAAAATGTTTTATGTCTAAAAAGAAACCGACGCGCAGGACAAGATGGAAAAGGGAATATAAATTCACATTTTAGATTACAATTATTTGGTTACCAACATCTTGCTCGGACCTAAAGGCGCTCTCGCTTGTTTGCTTTATATCATAATAGCCTATTTAAGGTTACTTTTACTTTAAATTGTTGATAAACAAAATTTATTGTGTATGCGTGCGATTCGTTATATTTATTTTCGAGTATATGCGTTGTTTTGCTCACCGGAATATATTTTTATTTCAGAAAGTTTCATTTTTTTTGTAACATCGCTCTCGTATTTGCCATTCTCGTGATATATTATTTCCATACTTGCCTTTGAGAATTCTATTTGATAACTTTATATTTGTGAAAATCGCATGTCTGTATGTATCGAAGCACTTCAACTTTTAATTTAATTATAATCAACGAAACACTCAAGAAGTTCCGAGCTTGGCGGGTCTAATTACATCAACGGCATCACTGAAAGTTAGCTTTGGAAGATAGACTTTTTGCCGGAATAAACTGTACACATTACCCATGACAAAAAGCTTGTAGATTACGCGCGCTCGGATATAAATTAATCATTTAATTAATAAAATTGAGATTAAACACACTTTATACATCCTTTGTTATGAAGATTAAAATAATTGTCGTATTATTTAGGGATAAAGACTACATGAAAAATCAAAGACGAATGAATTCGTATGAAATTATGAAATACGAATAGAGTACGTTGATACATTTTTCTATTGCATGCTAAATCTCTGCAACAAGTCCGATAAATCTTCAAATATTTCGGATAAATAAATAAAGCGATATAAAAATCCATAATAATTTACTTATGTTATTACATTTTATGACGGCCAGGACTTCGCATATTATATTTATGCTGCCGAAATTCCATTACGTTAAAATTTAATCCCAAGGAAGAAGAGGGTTCCCGAGAAACATTGAATAATAGAACGAGTTTCGACGAAGGTAAGGAATTAAACGACAAAGAGAAAAAATCTTTTCAAAGATTCTCGCGAAGGAACAAGGAGCCTTCTTAAAATATATTATTTGATTATACATTGTCCTAGTTGTTGAAAGAATTTTTCGAAGAATGGAAAAATTTTCTTCCTGAAAAACGTATGATTTTTAGAAATTTCATGCGCCGAGTTTTACGTTCTTGAATTTTAAATATCCTGAGTCTACACGAACCATTGAAATAATATTATATGCAAGATTCTCCAATATTTCAGAAAATATTAAAATCTCATAACACACAAGACTGCCGATTCTTTGCATTTTTATGTTCTTTAAGTTTTAAATTTATAAATTTTGCAAAAAAGTCGCTCTTGAGATTTGGAAATTCTTAGATTGCATTACTCTTTAAGTTAGCCTATTAGTATATTAAGTCTGTTTTATCAAATACAAGAATTATATTCTAAATAAAGAAAACTCCTAGATAATTTCATGATAAATACTGAAAGAGACATTTGAAGAAGCGACATATCTTCACTATTTTATCACTAAACTCACTAATTTGTCTCATTTCATGTTTTAACTTACGACAGTAGATTATATTATAAATTACAATGTGGTAAGAAGCGTCATTATTAGAACAAAATATTTTCTATACAAAGACAACGGGGAGATAATTAATTTCAAGTTAAAATAACAGTTTTAGATACTTACAATTAGATAATCTGACAATTTCATGCAGTTTCCAAATTACATCTGGGTGGACGGCTTGAAAAAACTTATCGGTGACGATCAGATAACTGGCGCATAACCGAGGAGAAAACTCAATAAATGAAATTACGCCCAACAATTTAAAACATTTTAAATCACTCGCGACTTTTAAATTGATAAGTGCGCTATTAATTTATATTAATTGAAAAAGTACGCGGATATTAACAGATACCGGTGGCCACCAAGGTGAAAGAAATCGTTATTTAGTGGCGAATTAAAACGATATACGGCGCTACGTTCGACGCCCGAAATTCCAAGAACTCCCGCGACTGATAAGCCTTAGTAATCGACAAAATTTTAAACACAATCCAAAAATAGCCACATTAGCACGATTTAGACGTTTATTCGTGAAATGTCACAATTCGCGGAGTTGCCTAACGGCGAGGGATTTAACCGAGCGAAATTAATTTCGCACTTCGCGCACGTATTATATTAAACTCAATATTACTGCCTTAAACTTCGAGTGCGGTGAGTGATTAATTAAAGCATCGCGGACGCGGCGAGCACAACGGGGCACAACTTTTGCCGCGGAAAATGAACTTTAGACTTTCAGATTGCGCGCCCCGTCGTATCTCAGAGTGTAAACGCACGCTTTTCCGTCGCACACTCGCCCCCGCGAGAAAAAGCTCGAATAAATGAATCTTATCCTCTCCCCCCCCCCTCCCCCCGAAATAGCTCGAAAGTAGGCCACATTTGGAGACTAATTTCGCGCCGGTTACGAGACGATCCCTTTGTTATATCAACTCATTACGTTGTAAGTCTGTCCCGCATACAGGCACAACACTTCACACGTCTCACGTGTACACGTTTATTAATACGTAATTGCCTCACTTAGTCGCTGTTAGAACGGGGAGCATAACGTGTACTACGTTTACATTTAGTACCAAGTTTAGCATGGGGCTCGAGACTTTTGGTTTATTAAGCGCGGTAAGGATTAGCGGGGCGATTAAGTACTACTTTACATTCACGTGATATGAAACGCGCGGGACAATAATGAGGCGACGGATCGCGTAAATGAGAATAAATAGCGTATTAATTCTCCGTCACGTCGCGCTGCTACGCCGCGCTTCATTCGGGATGCGAAATGATACAGAAGAATAGGGGTAGTATGTCAAGGGTGATAGTGCGCTCTCTTTTCCTTTTTCTGTCTCTCTCTTCCCTTGAATCTGCATAATGCGAGTCCAAAGTAAGTGAGCGGGAATATAAAATTCCAGGGAGTAGATGTCATATATGTACAGATGCAACGTGTGTATCGTAATAAATAAAAATGAAAGTGGAAGTTAAAAGATTTAACGTCGAGTGAAATTCATTTCCGAGTAAAAGTTAATAAATTCACAGGATATGTTCGTAAAATGTATATAATGACATTGACTAGTGCGTACAATCTGGAATATTGACAGCAAATTTATTAAAAAGTCATTGAAAAATAAGTAATGGATTCGAATCGATACATCAGGCTACATTCACGCGCGAATAGATTGAAATATTATTTTTAGCAACCCAAGTGTCCAACGCAGAGCTGTAAACGATTTTATTATCATTTCGCGAACCATCACGTTCGAATAAACAAATCAAGTCCAATTAAAATCTATTATTGAAATGAACTGGCAGGGGGAAACCGGTGACCAAAATCTTGTACGCCAATCTAATGCCCAGTGAGCATTACTTTATCTTATTATCTTATTTTATCTTATTTTATCTTTATAATGCTCCAGCAAGGCTTCATACCCAAACTAATGCCCAAAAAATGCCTAGCAATGTCCAGTAATGCCGCGAATCTGTACACCACAATGCCCTCAGCGGTTTCCCCCTCGGAACTGTCCTTGCGAAAAGAGTAACAATGTCCATAAAAAGTCAAGAAGTAAACCAAAGAGATAAATGTAATATAATCAATTGATCTAATACAATATGAGTATTATTACAATTTCATTTCAGTTACACTTTCGTATCCTGCAAACGATCCAGACTGTTTATACGTCGTAATTATCCGTAAACGTACTAACAGAAATGTCGCTGATCGACGTACTGAACAAATATCCAGCCATGATTGATGCTGCAGATTACTCGACGTATTTGGATTTCAAACATGAAAGCTATTGTCGGTCTCATATTGAACGAAATCAATTCAGTCGCTTCAGATATGAAGGCAGGTCTAGTCAGAGGTCGTGCAGCTTTCCACAGAATCTAAATCTGCTGTGTACGCGTGTGTACGCGTAAATTAAAATATTGCTCAATTAATTATCAGTGCGTGAATTCGCTCTTTGTATTTCGCAAATAATGTTACTCGACTGAATTTACGTTGAACGGCAGTCTACATCGTACTCGGTGCTCTTATTAGCATTCGGAGTTCCGTAATTTTTCTACACGGGCTTATTACCGACGCACGCGATGTCACAGAACAAAACTTTGTTCGCTCCATGCATCGGCATAATAACCCGCAGAACATTTATCTCACTGTCGCCGACCTTGCCCCGGCGAGCGACTATGCATTCGAAGTTTTAACCAGGCCAAACGCAACTATCGACGTCAGCGCACTTTCGATAAGGTTCCACACGTGTACACGGAAAAAGTATGCCAGACAAAGCAACACCCGAAAACTATCGCAAGCTGTAGAAAATCGCGTGAATAACTTCCACACGACAGTGAAGTGAAACGTATCGTATGAAGCAATTCACGTGGAAGCTCTCGCTAAATAATAATTAGACAGTGTGTGTACCTAAAGAATTGTATTTTTTTTCAAAGCTTTTTAGAACTTTTTTACTAGCTACAAAATAGAAAGCATCTTAAACTTTGCTAAGAAGGAAATATGACATTGCTATAAGATACCAAAGAAGATGATGCAAGACAGAAAGAAAGTGACCATAATTAGTTAAAATAACAGCAAAGTTTCTTTGCAAAGTAAACCCTTATCTTTCATGTTGTTTTATGCAACATTTTGCCACGTAAGAAAACTAATTAGCGGATAACAAAATTTCACACGGCTTTAGATTTTCTATATTAGATCCAACAGTAAATTTTATATATAAAGCAACGCCTCCTCTTTTTCTCTCTTCTCCTTCGTCTCCTTCTTCTCATTATCTCGCTTTCGCTCTCTTACAAATTATAGATCAAAGAAAATAATTTACATTGATATATAGTTAATTGTTATGATTATATTCAGTTTATATCATAATTCAAAGGTTAAATTAAAAACAGATTTCTACATCGGACATATAATAATGAATAAAAAAGGTCAAGTCTCATATACCTCTGTAAAAGGTATATAATATAATATAACACCGCGGTACACACAATTGTGCAACGCAACGTGATTTCTATACACTTCAATTTACCATACCATAACTATTTCGTTTTCTACTTAATAATATCATAAATACAATCTTTCAAACCGTTACTCGTCATAATCGCTGCTTCAGTTAATTTTCGAAATTTGGTAAACTTAAATTTCCAAATATCGAATGGCTACATAAATATAATAATTGTAAATCTACTCACCCGGCAGCTCGAGAAAATTGGAAGTTCTTCGTTGCCGGCCTCTCGGATGATTGCTGAAATTCAATGGCCCCACATCTTCATTGGTAACATTGGACACGTTCGAGCACTGACTATCGCGGGAGCCGCGTCTCGACGCCAGATAGGCTGCAACACACTCACGCACGAGAGCTTCGTGAAAAGTCAGTCCAGTGAAAACGCAGCACGCAATGTTCGAGGGAGATGTTCAAAGGTAAAACCGCATCGCGATACTCTATACCGTTTTTGTTACACAGCATACGCGGACACGAATACGTGAATATATCGTCGGATAAACGTGGCGTTTGAAAAACCACTCATCGTCGTGCTGTGCCCGTTAAACTCGCCCGTAATTCGCGAACGCTCGCGAGAATAAAGTTTCAATGCGAGTAAAGTCTCTTTTCGAATTGATCGTAAGGGGTGAATTTCAGAATCAACGTTTCTGATTGACAATATAGAGAAAAGCCCTCTATTATGAGAGTGGTTTCTAATATGAAATAGCAGGTTTTCAACAGCCACATTCAATCACAAATCTTTTCTCGCAACGCAATCCAACAATTAATTTTCCACTAAACAAGATTTCGCTCCAAGAGCAATAAATTCATGGTGGAATCAACTGATTACGCATATTAACTTAACAGAAATCCCCTAATATCCTATATTAGATCCTATCTCATAATAGGGGACCTTCCTCTACTGTTATTTACAATTTTACACGAGCCCTGTCCGATCGTATTCCCATCTTTCTAATGAAAGTCGAATGGCCAATGATTGAAGAGGATCGGAGAATTAAGTCTCAAGTGTATACCCCGGTTCTTTCATCCGGCTTCGTCTGAGAGCAAGAAGGTCCAGAAAGACATCAAAAGGCAAAAAAACGCAGTAAAAGGAACTTTAGCAGGTAAAAAAAAAGGTAAAAATACTCACAGACGCGAGAGAGACTCTGAGGGGAAAACGAGAGTGTCAAAATGGACGGCACCAAAGAGGGTGGGCCAGTTTTATTCATCGCCTTTACACGATGACGATCCGATGGCGTCGCAGATTTATGTTGAAAAGCAATTACCGGAGCCTCTTGCGCGCGCACGTGCGCGCACATAGATTTCGGGTGCGCTAAGCGCGTACATTACAAAACCTTCATTATACCCACATTAACGCGCGTTATGGATTTTCATCGATAGGAGAGCACTCAGTCGGATTAAAAGAGCAAATGACTCGTAGGCCGCGAATTTCGACGTGGCGAAATCCCAAATTTCGTTTCTATGGAGGCCAATTATCGGCGGCGCGTGTGCACGTGCCCGGGGTTATTCACGTGCCGTGTGTCGCCGTAATTCTCGTTTTCATCCAAATCGACCCGCATCCAAATCGTTCGCTATAACGAAGAAACCTTTAATGCCCCCGCGATATTTCGCGCAAAAAATATCCCCTGCAGCCGCGATATTACGAATTAGAACGCGAAGCAATTTATATTTTATTAATATTCAAAATTGCGTTTCACTCAAATACATTATATTATTACAATACGCTGTAGTTATTGCTCGCAAACACGAGTATTAATAATTAAAAAATGCAATTAATAACAAAAAAAACTGTAATTACAGTAAAGTAATAACCAATTTTTAAAATTATAGAAGAACAGTAATCGGGAAGGTTTAATCGTCACAACAGGAAAACGATGAAGAGCCATTAATAAATTAGAGACCTTTAATGTTAACGGCATTAAATTATTTCAAAATTACGAAATTCGAAACGCATTTCGTGCGTTTAATACAACATGCTTGGCTTTTGCATGTTTAATGTATAACATATTGGCGCGACACAATAGCATTTTCAATCAACCGACCCTCGTCAAGGAAACAAACGTTTCATGGCGCTCGAGAACATCGGCCGTTGTTTATTACCGTAGGAGATGGAGGACTGTAAGGATGGGAGAAACTGTTGTAAATGAAGATAAAGCTGGTTCGTAAATAAGAGAAAAGACTCACCGAGACCGCCCTTCATCGAGCCTCTTCTTCTAGGGCTGGATAATAGAGTGATCTCAGTATCGGCGTCACCCATATCCGTCAAATCGCTGGTAGATCGTCGGGACATGTTCTTTCCGCTCCGTCTGCGTTTCGTGCGCTCGTTCGAGCCCTCGCAATGACTCCGACCAACCTCGTCGAGGCATCCCTGGCTCTTGTTAAAGTGCCCGCCTGTTTTTGCGCTTCTTGACCTATCGCCGGCCCCCTCGCCGGGCTTCTCCTGCAGTCCTCCGGGATGACTTTCCAAAGAAGGACTCTTGCCTGGGCTATTACACATATATCCCGCGATCTCCCTGCTGGCATCTTTTTGGCCGAGTTCCGAGTTTCGACTCGCCTGCGGACTGGTCGCTTCGTGCGACGTCGGAGTTACGATCGTGGGCGACATAGGGCTGTTGAGGCTCGCCAGGCCGAAGGAGTTCCTCCGCCGGTCGAAAAGCTGCGGGCTTCTCGCGCCATAACCGGACGACGAGTTGACCGATCTACTGCGATCGGTCATCAATGACGAGGTCCCCGATGCCGGATAGCTCGCGGCCTGCCTCAAAGTCTTGCGCGGATCGCAGAACTGGAAGATGGGGGACCTGCGGCCGGGCGAGTGCAGTATCTCGCTGTTGGGAGTCTTCGGGCTCCGCGGTGGGACCGGCGTGGTGCGGGAGTAATAGCTGGGACTCCTGGAGCCGCGCTGCTGCTCGTGCTCGTCGGCGCGCCCGAACTCGTCGAAGTCGAAGGTCGTGTTGGGTGTCTCCGGGTAGTACTCGGGCGGGAACTCGAAGACCCGCGGAGTGCCGGGCGACTTGGCCAGCGATTGACCCTGAGTCGGGCTCCGCTGTTCGGCGATCGGCACCTGCTGCTGGAGACGAGGAAGCGCCGGCAGCTGCCGCGGACTCCTCGGGGATTTCAGATGGATCGATTGTCCGGGGCTGTTGGTTGCCATCTCCGCTACGGTGTCCCTCTGACGAATTTACTTTCCTCCCGGATCGCGTTATCTCCGACGATTCAATGTCCCGGGCCGGCTGTTTATCGGGAGAAGCTCCGCAGCTTCGTCACTGTCGCATCGCAGAAACGACCGCCGTCGGTTGTGAGGCTACGCCTGTAAATTGTTCTGCGACCGAGCACGGCCACTCTTCTCATTTCAGCGGATTTCACGGCGGTTTCGATTTCGCAGATGAGAAGTTAGTGCGGAACAAGTGCGGTTTTGGTTTTGATTGTCGTCTTGTACATACACGAATCTTCCCGACTGTCAAGCACGAGAATAAGATTTCGTTAAACCTTTGTTAAGAGCTTGCGTTAAATTTTAGCCAAGAAGCGCGTAATTAAATTTTATAATTATCATTACGAAAGGTTATACACGTACAGAATACATACAAAAAGTTCTATAGCCATTAAGTTTTTTGCATGCAGCAGAATTGAGGGATAAAATACGCCTGGGAAAAACTTTCGCGTATTATAGTACACTCACTTGACAAAGATTCTCATTTTAATCGATTTGCACGTCTCTAAAACTTCAGCTCTTCTTAGTAAAGAGCTTAAGAAGAACTCCCGTATATTATTCTTATTTGACAAAGATTCTCATTTTATTTGGATTTGCGCGTCTCAAAAACTTTAGTTGTTCTCACGAATCAACTCAAATACGAATTAACTCGAACGGAATTAATTAAACGAGAAGTCACTTTCTCTTATATTGAATCGATCGCTGATTAATAATGGAACGATGAGATGCGATGCCATTGTGATATAGCGCATGACCTATAACCGCAGGGTTAAAACGCACCTATGTCAAGTTCACGATCGAGTGTTTGCCCTGAACGCGTACATCGATCCAAATAAAATAGAAAAAAGAAGCATAAAGCACTTTAAATTATTACACTCTCCCTCTCTCTCGCTTTCTCTCTCACTGTCATCGCGACTCAAGCCAAAACAAACTTGTCAAATACAATATTCAATATAGGACGACAAGCTCGTTTCAAGGAAACAACGGTCGGGGGAAGCAATTTACCGAAGGAACGTTTACGTAAAATCATTTTTCATTTCAATCGAACAGTTAATAGTTACTCGCTGTTACAAGGAGTTATTAGGAAGTACAGTCGCGATGAGAACTTTGGATCAACGAAGTATCGTTCGATCATTGAAAGCCATTTTCCAAGCGTCGCACAGCACGAGGGCGATTCATCTAGACGCAGCCTATGCTGTCTCTGTTCGAATTGACGATGTAGGCGATATACAACGCGCGTGTCGACGACGCAAGGTAAACAGGTACGCGAGTAGACGAGATTATTGGCCGAAGCGTTACGCCAGTTAGCCAACTAGGGATTAACCTGTTGAACGTCGTAGTCACAAAGAGTTGCCGTCACGCTGTCTAGCTGCGCCGAGTCGTCGGACGGTGACGTCGCGACGCCGGAGACGACTTTGGCGGCGGGACCGGTGGTTCCGCTGATTAAGGACACTTCCGGCCCCCCAAACAGGCAGAAGACACAATTTGTTGTAGACCGAATTTTGCGTCGTGAGGAGAACAAGTTTCGATGCCTCGAGGTGCCACCTCGGCGATGGCCGGCGTGCTACTGAGGGGTTGCAATGTGGAAGCCACCCTCGCGCCCGCTTCGCAGCTGCCGCGGACCACCCCTCCCGCGTCGTCACGTTCACTGGGGGCTTTGTTGTTCTCCCCGCACGTGCTCTTTCAATAATTTCGTATTCACCAGACGTTATAATTTTCATCGCATTCACCGGACGTTGATGATTTTCATCGGATCTTGGCGAGTTTAATATCATATCCTTTCGTTAGAATTTATCGTTATACACGGACGAAATAGTATAACGAATTGTATTACCAACTTTAAATTGCGATAGTATCTTTTTTTTTAAATTACCATCCAAGGTTTAAGCTACCTAGTGAAGCTTGTGCCTTTCTTTTATTTAGCAAATACATTTTATGATAAAAACGTCTTATAAGACATACAACAAGTAAATAACTATGGATTGTATAGAGATGTATATCTTTGTAATTTTTATGTATATCTCTTGAAACCTGTCATGCGGAAATAACTTCTGTTACTTGTACACGCGATGAAATATCGAAATAAAAAAAAAGTACCATGTCAGACTTCAAGTCCGTAACTAACCCTTCTGCCAGCTTATACGGTATGGTATTCCCTGTCGATACCATCGAAACAATCTATCAAACAAAATTACGTTTGTGTTTACGCCGAAGGAAGCTACGAAGGCATTGCAGGCCTGATAGAACGGTGTCCAACAGGTAGACGTTTCGGTACATGCAGGCACGCGTTGCGGAATCTAATATTTGCCTCTGATGTTGGTCCAAACCCGTTTACCCAGTATAGTTCGACCTTTAATCAGTAAGGCACTACAGTAAGGCACTTTACGAGCTTCGCGTGGAGGAATTTGATTTGAGCCTCCCGTCAGTTTATAACATCGACGATTACCATCATTTTATAGGTACGTCAGTTTATAAGAGTTTCTTACAAAAATGCTCTTAATTGAGGCGGGGAGTTTTAATTGTTAAATAATTATGTGAAAGAAAAGAAGAGAGAAGGCATTACTTCAGGCCTAACTCGTCAAATATTTTCGGTGGACTGATAAATCCTGCAGAAAGAAAGATTATATCTCGTAAATTATTATTTAATATGTTTAAAATAATCACACAAAATAAAAGAAGTTATAATCTCTTTACTGTGCAAATTATCTCGATAAATTTATATATTTAGAAAATAACATATAAAAGTTTAATCACACAATTAAAAAAAATTATTCCAACAATGTTACTTTGTTTCAACTTGTTGGACAGAAAATTACTGTCATTTAATCAAACAACTGAATGCGTATCATGGAAATTTTCCGAACATTTCCATGATAGACACCTCGAGCTTTTCTACCCGATTCAGATATCATTCGAGTTAGTGAGAAGTTAGTAGTCTCAGAGATCACCAGATAGCAGACGCATCCAGTAAAAGTACCATGCAAAGAAATCTGTCATTCAAGCAGTAAACATTTGTTCTCTTACAGTCCACAAATATTTAAAAAATGAAACCTAATTGGATATATAACTAAATATCTTAGAAAGCTTACTTTTTATAATATTATGATATCAAAAATATAATATAAAATAGCAATACTATATTCATGTTTGATATTTACCGTGATGTTACCATATTATTTTCATATCACCCATTCATGACGAGTCAATCAAACCAGAAGAATGCAAATAAAAAATCCTAACTAAACCTACTTACATACTTTTTGAGCAATTTTAAACGCAATTCTAAGGATCTATAAATCATTTATTTGTTTATATCGATTAAAACAACCAAATGTCTTTTCTAATTCGTTACTTAACATACTTAACTTTACTTAACAGTGATCAATCGTACAAATTAAAATGCACTTTTTCGCTTGACAATGAAGCTGCGATGTTTTAAAAACGTTTATTTGTTTGTGCAAAATATCGAGCGACATAATGAAAGCAATTTGATTCTTTTAATCGATTAATTTTTTTTGCAAAAGAAAGTATGCAAGTACGAACACAGTAACGTCTTCTTAAGCCTTTTTATTATAGGAATTAATAATCATCTGGCGAATCGCTAACGTGAAAGGCTATAGTTATTTTATGTTTCACGTTGGCAAAACAGATTCTAAAGTCACTGAATAATAAAACTGACAGGAAAGTGGAACGGAGAAAATAAATATTTATGAATGTTTTAGAGACTTTAATTTATGTTTCTAATTGGCGAATGATCCTCGTCATTTTGCTATATAAATGTAAAGAATTCGCTTCATACAGTAGACACTCTCGACATTCTCGCTTGTCAAACTATCCTGTTTTAGCTTATGGCAGTAAGTTATCTGTAACTAGCTATGGGAAGCATATTCCAGTATGTTATATAACGCGATGCGCAGTAGCTCGTATCAGCCATGAGCCTCATTCTTTCTGTGATACTCCATTTCTAAACAATATAAACCGCTAGATTCTATAATAGAAAATATACATCTAAAACTTCGTGTTTCCTCATTCTTATATCTGTCTTATTGATAATGCACAAGTACGATAAACCTTGTATTAGTCACATCGAAAGAGATATTTGGAAGTGACACTTTCAAGAAAGTGATATCAGTTGATCTATATATCCTGGAGATATAATTCCTTTAACGTTCTCATGGTGGGGCACGTCGATACGAAATATCTCGATGTTCCCAAGTTCCTACATCGGTCGTGCAGCCATCATGCTGTATGTATGTCAACTCGATCGCGGAGCGAGACTGAGAAGTCTGTCCCGACTGACCAGTGTACTGCGATAGAAACATGGCATCGTTGAACATTTTTAACATTGAATTTAACCGGCCGGATGCTGTTTACATGCCCGGCGAAATCGTCAGCGGCTGCGTCACCATCAATCTGGCAAGGGAAAAAATTGCTGAAGGTAAATCATTCAGTTAATTAACTCTTTTAAAGATATCCATCGAATAAAACCATCGCAAAATTTACACGTGTAACCATGATCTGCGTAGACAATAACTATAGATCATCTGCATCTACATCTTTTTTACTTTTCCTTTCTTCTCCAATTTCAAGATATATTAAAAACATCGTATACAAAAAATCTTAAGTATATCTTAATATCATCTAAAATTAAAACTAGCTTTGCGAATCCAACCAGAAATACTGTAATGTATATTTGAAGGTCGCCTCGATGGACTCAGAGATTATCGATTCTTGGACTATCCAGTGATAACAGTGTGACGAACATATAGGCGAAAATTTTATCAATCTCAGAATTGGACACTTTGATAATGCATGGAATATTATGAGATTATTCTTGTGATAATTTTAGAACGAACAACATCTTTTCTGTATTTTTTCTGTATGTTTTAAACAGGTTAAACATAAATAAATAAATATGATAGTAAGAGTTACACCAAGTATATTGTGTTATAAACGATAAATAGCAAAAGAATTACATCCTAACAAACACGATAAAATTACTTGTCATTTTACCGTCAAAAACGTAATTTTTATGTCAAAATAACATCAGTCTATTTGCTGGGATATACATATTCAAATAATTCTATTTAGCGTTTTGCGCATAGTTATCTGTATCTATTATACACATTTTTTTTATAAAGAATACGGATTTTCTTAATTCCTTATTTTGTATGTAAAATGATCATTAATCTTTGCAGCACTAAAATTATCAGCTAGGGGGGAAGCTGACGTCAGATGGACTAAGAAAACGAGAAATCACTCTACTACTTATAGGGGGAATGAAAAGTATTTTAGTTTAACCATCATGCTGTTAGAGAGATTAGAAGGTTAATATTGTCAATTAAAACTCAAGCATATATCGTTACAGAAATTTTCGTTAGAATATATTAGTACAATATAATATAATATAATAATGAAATATATTATACTTGCACTAATAATTAGAATACGTGTATATTGTAACATGTATATTTAAGTGTAAAATAGCTAAGATATATTTTACTACGATCCACATAGAAAAATAATAAATTATATTTAGAGGCTACATTTAATATTTGATATATTAATTTCAGAGGACAAAAAAGTACACATCCCTGCAGGATTGAGTAAATATCCTTTTCATATCCAACTACCACATGACATACCATGCAGCTTCGAACAGCACTACGGTCATATCAGATACACGATAAAGGCGGTCATTGTTAGATCGTGGCGGTTCAATCACGAGTGCAAAGCTGTGTTCACCATAATTTCACATTACGACTTGAACATTCGTCGTGAGCAATGTGTGAGTGAAGTCGATCTTTTTAATTTATATTAGGATTTGGTACTTTCATATTAAAAAATTTCATAGACCAGAAAATACAAGCTAGCCATTTTATAGCCATATGATGAACAGTATTATTTAAACAATTGCATTGAAAATTAATGATATATTATTTATATTAGATCGGCATACACGATGAAATAAACCAGGCTTTCTCTTGCTGCCTCTGCTGCGTCAGCGATGGTTCGATAAATATGCATGTTAAATTACCGACGACAGGATTCGTTCCGGGACAATGGATCGAGGCAGGTTTCGATTTAAAGGATAATACCAGCACTGAATTCAATAAAATCTGCTTGAAACTACAGCAAGTAGGTTTGAAAATAATTGTTGTAACTAATATGTAATATTACCCTGGTCAAAATAAGAATCAGTGCGTAAATCGAGTGCAAGGGATGATTGACAGAGAGAAGCGTAAACGCGAAACTTTCCGTGTGCCTTTACGCTCAATCTATATGCTCAGATTTATTTTCATCAAAATACGTGAATCGATAAATTGGCCAGAATGTAAATTTTATTCTGTCCTGTGATAATTACCAAATTTTAATTTACGCTTACTAAGTCCTGCGAGTTTCGCGCGACTAGGTCCACTAGGCACGACAAAACAACTGTGGCATCTGTGCAAAAACTAGGACCGTTCGGTAAACGCGCTGTTTTCGTATTACGTTTACTTATCCCCTCGGTACCACCTTCGGAACTGGAATTCTGCGGTATCATTGACCTAAAATATATTCTACGTGTCGTCTTCCACGGTGAAATGTACGTATCTTTTAAAAGCTCAGTGGTAAACCAAATATATTGTAATAATCCGGCAATATTTTACGCCCTTGATGGTCATCCAATAACAATAGGTTGTCAATTTTTGTCTAGGTATCGCAAGATCGTCAAAGAGTATCCGATTGTAATTGGAACAATACCACTGCTGCCTGTGCCATCGGCGCCTGAAGCCCCGTCTTGTTCACATGGATCTACATCTCAGTCTACATCGAAAAACGGAGACATGACTGCAGAATCTGACATCGTATCTTATCCAAGTTCACCGTTGACGAACGAATTTCTTAATGGTATGTAAAATGCTCAGTACCGATAGACTCTACCAAAAATTTTTTTTCAATATTTTATAATAATATTTGTCTTTCTCTTCTTGTATAACGTTTTAAATAATTTATAAACATAACAAAGTTCTATATTTTATTTCACCAAGAATATTATTGTTCGAGTGATTTAAAAGAGTCAATATTTCTTTACGTATTAAAGTCGTAATCACAAGACCTTACGTGAAAAGTACTACGAGACTGTAATCCAAGCCAAAGTCGTCAAAGTAGATACAGATTAGGTATAAAAATATACAAATGGGTAAATGCTTTTGTATATAGCTCCTCCATCGTATGAAGAATCCTGTACGAACAGAGCATCTTGCATCAAAGATCACACGGAATCTGTATACGTGTATGGCGCTGACCAACCCTTTGCACCTAAATATCCAGTCTTCAAATTCCCTATTTCAGGTAAGACGATTATACTAATTAAGTCTTCTACTACTACATCTGTGGGCTGCACGTATTATCAATACTTTACTTGCAGATCCGCTTGAGAAATAGGAAGGTCATCTAAGCTGATAATTACACATACATCGAACTAAAAATATTTCCTATCGTTTTAAATTATCTTTGTATAATTTAAACCGTTTTAATCTGTAACCGAAAAAATGTTCCGAAAAATAAAAATGGCAAAAGCTGAAAACAATGGAATACGAAGAATAAAAATTATAATAAAAAATCGCAATTAGCTATTCTATCTATTGTACAAGATTTATAAATAATGCTAATCAATTCTCTCAATTAGTTCTGTCGACATTCAGTAACGCAAAGATAATTTTCACGTTTGCCGTCACGCTGTCTCGCTGCGCCGAGTCGTCGGACGGTGACGTCGCGACGCCGGAGACAACTTTGGCGGCGGGACCGGTGGTTCCGCTAATTCATCAAACAACTGAATGCGCATCATGGAAATTTTCCGAACATTTCCGTGATACACACCTCGAGCTTGTCTTTTCTACCCGATTCAGATATCATTCGACTTGGTGAGAAGTTAGTAGTCTCAGAGACCACCAGATAGCAGACGCATCCAGTAAAAGTACCATGCAAAGAAATCTGTCATTCAAGCAGTAAGTGTTCTCTTACAGTCCACAAATATTTAAAAAATGAGACCTAATTGGAAATATAGCTAAATATCTTAGAAAGCTTATTTTTTACAATATTATGATATCAAAAATATATAATATAAAGCAGCAACACTATATTCATGTTTGATATTTACCGTAATGTTACCATATTATTTTCATATCACCCATTCATAACGAGTCAATCAAACCAGAAGAATGCAAATAAAAAATCCTAACTAAACCTACTTACATACTTTTTGAGCAATTTTGAACGTAATTTTAAGGATCTATAAATCATTTATTTGTTTATATCGATTAAAACAACCAAATGTCTTTTATAATTCGTTACTTAACATACTTAACTTTACTTAACAGTGATCAATCGTACAAATTAAAATGCACTTTTTCGCTTGACAATGAAGCTGCGATGTTTTATTTGTTTTTGCAAAATATCGAGCGTAATGAAAGCAATTTGACTCTTTTAATCGATTAATTTTTTTGCAAAAGAAAGTATGCAAGTACGAACACAGTAACGTCTTCTTAAGCCTTTTTATTATAGGAATTAATAATCATCTGGCGAATCGCTAACGTAAAAGGCTAGTTATTTTACGTTTCACGTTGGCAAAACAGATTCTAAAGTCACTGAATAATAAAACTGACAGGAGAAAGTGGAACGGAGAAAATAAATATTTATGAATGTTTTAGAGACTTTAATTTATGTTTCTAATTGGCGAATGATCCTCGTCATTTTGCTATATAAATGTAAAGAATTCGCTTCATACAGTAGACACTCTCGACATTCTCGCTTGTCAAACTATCCTGTTTTAGCTTATGGCAGTAAGTTATCTGTAACTAGCTATGGGAATAGCACATTTCAGTATGTTACATAACGCGACGCGCAGTGGCTCGTATCAGCCATGAGCCTCATTCTTTCTGTGATACTCCATTTCTAAACAATATAAACCGCTAGATTCTATAATAGAAAATATACATCTAAAACTTCGTGTTTCCTCATTCTTATATCTGTCTCATTGATCTGCACGAGTGTGATAAACCTTGTATTAGTCACGTCGAAAGAGATATTTGGAAGTGACACTTTCAAGAAAGTGATATCAATTGATCTATATATCCTGAAGATATAATTCCTTTAACGTTCTCATGGTGGGGCACGTCGATATGAAATATCTCGATGTTCCCAAGTTCGTACATCAGTCGTGCAGCCATCATGCTGTATGTACGTCAATCTCGACTCGATCGCGGAGCGAGACTGAGAAGTCTGTCCCGACTGACCAGTGTACTGCGATAGAAACATGGCATCGTTGAACATTTTTAACATTGAATTTAGCCGGCCGGATGCTGTTTACATGCCCGGCGAAATCGTCAGCGGCTGCGTCACCATCAATCTGGCAAGGGAAAAAATTGCTGAAGGTAAATCATTCAGTTAATTAACTCTTTTAAAGATATCCATCGAACAAAACCATCGCAAAATTTACACGTGTAACCATGATCTGCGTAGACAATAACTATAGATATCATCTGCATCTACATCTTTTTACTTTTCCTTTCTTCTCCAATTTCAAGATATATTAAAAACATCGTATACAAAAAATCTTAAGTATATCTTAATATCATCTAAAATTACATTAGCTTTGCGAATCCAACCAGAAATACTGTAATGTATATTTGAAGGTCGCCTCGACGGACTCAGAGATTATCGATTCTTGGACTAATCAGTGATAACAGTGTGACGAACATATTGGCGGAAATTTTATCAATCTCAGAATTGGACGCTTTGATAATGCCTGGAATATTATGAGATTATTCTTGTGATAATTTTAGAACGAACAATATCTTTTCTGTATTTTTTCTGTATATTTTAAACAGGTTAAACATAAATAAATAAATATGATAGTAAGAGTTACACAAAGTATATTGTGTTATAAACGATAAATAGCAAAAGAATTACATCCTAACAAACACGATAAAATTACTTGTCATTTTAGCGTCAAAAACGTAATTTTTATGTCAAAATAACATCAGTCTATTTGCTGCGATATATTCAAATAATTCTATTTAGCGTTTTGCGCATAGTTATCTGTATCTATTATACACATTTTTTTTTATAAAGAATACGGATTTTCTTAATTCCTTATTTTGTATGTAAAATGATCATTAATCTTTGCAGCACTAAAATTATCAGCTAAGGGAGAAGCTGACGTCAGATGGACTGAGGAAACGAGTACGACAGATAGCAATGGAGATTCTACAACTACCTCTACTACTTATAGTGGGAATGAAAAGTATTTTAGTTTAACCATCATGCTGTTAGAGAGATTAGAAGGTTAATATTGTCAATTAAAACTCAAGCATATATCGTGACAGAAATTTTCGTTAGAATATATTAGTACAGTATAATATAATAATGAAATATATTATACTTGCACTAATAATTAGAATATGTGTATATTGTAACATGTATATTTAAGTGTAAAATAGCTAAGATACATTTTACTACGATCCACATAGAAAAATAATAAATTATATTTAGAGGCTACATTTAATATTTGATATATTCATTTCAGAGGACAGAAAAGTGCACATCCCTGCAGGATTGAGTAAATATCCTTTTCATATTCAACTACCACATGACATACCATGCAGCTTCGAACAGTACTACGGTCATATCAGATACACGATAAAGGCGGTCATTGTTAGATCGTGGCGGTTCAATCACGAGTGCAAAGCTGTGTTCACCATAATTTCACATTACGACTTGAACATTCGTCGTGAGCAATGTGTGAGTGAATTCGATCTTTTTAATTTATATTAGGATTTGGTACTTTCAAATTAAAAAATTTCTTAGACCAGAAAATACAAGCTAGCCATTTTATAGCCATATGATGAACAGTCTTATTTAAACAATTGCATTGAAAATTAATGATATATTATTTATATTAGATCGGCATACACGATGAAATAAACCAGGCTTTCTCTTGCTGCCTCTGCTGCATCAGCGATGGTTCGATAAATATGCATGTTAAATTACCGACGACAGGATTCGTTCCGGGACAATGGATCGAGGCAGGTTTCGATTTAAAGGATAATACCAGCACTGAATTCAATAAAATCTGCTTGAAACTACAGCAAGTAGGTTTGAAAATAATTGTTGTAATTAATATGTAATATTACCCTGGTCAAAATAAGAATCGGTACGTAAATCGAGTGCAAGGGAAGATTGACAGAGAGAAGCGTAAACGCGAAACTTTCCGTGTGCCTTTACGCTCAATCTATACGCTCAGATGTTTATTTTCATCAAAATATGTGAATCGATAAATTGGCCAGAATGTAAATTTTATTCTGTCCTGTGATAATTACCAAATTTTAATTTATGCTTACCAAGTCCTGCGAGTTTCGCGCGACTGCGTCCACTAGGCACGACAAAACAACTGTGGCATCTGTGCAAAAACTAGGACCGTTCGATAAACGCGCTGTTTTCGTATTACGTTTACTTATCCCCTCGGTACCACCTTCGGAACTGGAATTCTGCGGTATCATTGACCTAAAATATATTCTACGTGTCGTCTTCCACGGTGAAATGTACGTATCTTTTAAAAGCTCAGTGGTAAACCAAATATATTGTAATAATCCGGCAATATTTTACGCCCTTGATGGTCATCCAATAACAATAGGTTGTCAATTTTTGTCTAGGTATCGCAAGATCGTCAAAGAGTATCCGATTGTAATTGGAACAATACCACTGCTGCCTGTGCCATCGGCGCCTGAAGCCCCGTCTTGTTCACATGGATCTACATCTCAGTCTACATCGAAGAACGGAGACATGACTGCAGAACCTGACATCGTACCTTATCCAAGTGCACCTTATCCAAGTTCACCGTTGACGAACGGATTTCTTGATGGTATGTAAAATGCTCAGTACCGATAGACTCTACTAAAATTTTTTTTTTAATATTTTTTATAATATTTGTCTTTCTCTTCTTGTATAACGTTTTAAATAATTTATAAACGTAACAAAGTTCTATATTTTATTTCACCAAGAATATAATTGTTT
>NW_011967237.1:2409830-2436902 GCF_000949405.1 Vollenhovia emeryi | reverse complement strand
AGGCAGGCCTACAACACCTACTTCACCGTATTGTAGATTGAGTCGGCTTACGCCCTAAACAGCTTACGCCAAAAACGTTACTCCTACTCTTACTTCTTACTCCACGCTTACGCCGGTTATTGTAGACGACGCTTTAGGTAAATAAAGTAGCATGTGTGCATCGGTCTGTCAGTGACTACTTTAGTTATCTAATAAGACATGGCGGGACCCTTGCCTCACTTTTCGACTCGAAGGTAGTAGTTCGGTGGTGTATAGAAGTCTGTGGTCTTATCGGCCTATTATCTATTTTCACAGAAACAGCTGAAACTTATTGATAATATTGATAAAAATTTATTGATAAAAACTGATCTTGAATCCTCGACGATTGGTAATCTTGACGTTACTATGACGCGGTATAAAACGATGACGTAACATCGTTACATATCATGCAACCGGTTCTCCGTAATTTCCCGTCGTCGTTTCAAAGAATTACATTTTTATTTAACGGACGTCACACACTAAGTGTAATTGTAGTAAATTACACACCGAACAATGACTCACGCTTCTAACAGTTCATGGAAATCGGTTTAACGTTTCTTACGTGTGGGATTAACTTATTATTTATAACTCAAGTGCTCGTAAGTTTCACCCTTAGCGTGTTACAATTTAACAAATACGTGTTTACACTCGACATCTAACATTGTCGAAAAACTGTGCCTAAAGTCCATCTGAATTTCTCGCAGCAGATTCAAAGTGTGCATCGCGTTCGTCCGTCGTCCAATCCAAATACAAATTTTTTTATTCGTGAAAACAACGCTTTCTTTTATTCCATTACTCGCCAGAAGTGCTTTGCACGACCATTAAAATACCATCACGATACGTTCGTGCACCTAACAATTCCCATAACATACGATTGTCCTCCACCAACATTCTCAGCTTCCCGTGCGCACACGTTTCCTCCCTACGATAAAGACCAGACAGAAGACTACAACCACCCAATACAACCACCACCACCACCACTACAGAAACCACTATCGTCAAAGGTACGACATGGCACGCACCCCGATGACGTTCACAGGGGGGTGCTGATACGAACCACCCGCCCACGTCTCGACGCCTGTTGGCGTCGTTTTAGCGACGATCGGTCAGAACACGCGGTACCATCGTTGTGAGAAGACCTTTGGTCGACGAACGTCGCGGACCGGTTATAGTCAGTCGTATTCCTCACCTCGGATCGCGTTGATCGCACGAGCTCGATTCTCCTCAATAAATACCGAAATTTCGACACACCTCCGGATGCCGTCGCTCAGGACCTTCCGCATAGAGTTCGACAGGCCGGGCGCTACCTTCGCGCCCGGCGAAACCGTCACTGGCAACGTCATCGTAGACCTGGCCAGGGAGAAGACGATCCGAGGTAAATAAGCCTCCGGCACGTGGCTGGCAGACGCCAGTATCGAGCGATCAAGCCGCCCGCTCCGATGCCGTCGGCGCCGCGCGTCGCGACGACCGGGAGTGTCGGGCGCCAGCGAACGCGCTCCCATGGTGTGTGTGTGTGTGTGTGTGTGTGTGTGTGTGTGTGTGTGTGCCGCGCTCATTTGTATGCACGTGCGTAATAATGCGTATCAATGCGAAATCCAGGGCCGTGAAATGAAGGCGCTGGCTCTCGGAGCAATTTAAATGGCCCGAGTAACGAACGAGCACTTTGGAATATCGACTCTGGATTGAAGAGGCCGCGGAGACCGACGATCTCGATCCAAGATCGCTGCATAAGTGCGAATGTTAATTAGCGTCGTGACATAATCGGATTTAAAAGGCTCGAGATCTTGCAGTTTGATAAGAACGAGCAGAATTAAATGAATCCAATTACTCTAAACGAAAACGATAACTGCAACGAAAATTGACAAATGCAGACATTTCTGCTGTGTTATATGATCAATTTATAGCAATAAGATATAGTTAATTAACATGCCTCAGTTGTCGAATTGGTGAGACGCCCGCCTAGAGAGTAGAGAAGTCCGGGTTCAAACCCTGGCTGAGGTCATATTTTTCGCAATAAATTTTCTGTGCTAAAAACACGTTGCCAGTTATGGTCGATTGAAAGCTTACTTGTTGTCATGTACTGACGTCAAATCAAACGTCAAATAATTCTTGATGTTACACACTCTTGTACCCGTTTCTACCAATGCGCAGTTTAACTTTAATCTCGGTCCAACTTGCTTCGTATCTCTTTCTAGTTTTACGAATTGGAAAAAGTAATTTAAGTCGAGATTAAAATTAATCTGCATTGGCAGAAAGAGGCATTAATCGCGTAGTACCGTCAAATTCGAGGTACACGTTAAAATAAAAAGTATAAGTAATTATGAGGTATGTACATAAAAAAATAGGAGAGAAGATAGTAGAATTTTTAAGTGTAATTGAGATGCGAGTTACTTGCTGATAGAAGATATTATTCCCGGTTCAAACTCTCTACATTCTCTCTCAAACTCTCTACTCTGTACAGTTGCAAATTACAGATTCTACTCAAACTCTCTACTCTGTACATTTGTAAATTACAGAATGTGGATCAATCTTCCGTTTTATGTCTATATCGTGGGCATCCACCGACAAGACACGTTTCTGTGACATGTTTCTCCTCAAAATAAGACTCCTAATTTCGTGGTGCTATCTTCCCTCCTATTTTCGTGGATTTTTATGTACCTCATAATTACGCACAATTTTTATTTTAACGTGTACCTTCAATTTTTGGCGGTACGCGCTTAAGAGCATAGTTAATTAAATTTTAACATTTTAGAAATAGTTTCCCAAAGTTTTTGTGTTGATATATCACGACATATGTTACGTACAAGCATTTTTTAGTCTTATAACAAAGGGAATAAACTGTCGAAGACGAGGCTCCCTTTGGTTGGTTGGTTCGAATGCGCTAACTGTCCCTGTATTAATCTCTATAAAGGGCACTGCCAGCAAGAGAAACGCTCTTATCAAACACTCAGCCTGACACCATTCGGAAACCGAAACCACACGGGTGAAACATTAAACACTTTCTAAGGTCACTTCGGTATCTTACACTATGGTGAATATGCTAAAAGTGAATAGCTTTGTCAGTTTCTAACCGTCCCCTTAGAAAGAGACAAACTCACTTACTCACTTTTAGCATTTTCACCATATTGTAAGGTACAGAATTGACCCCCTAACTATGCTTGAATATTATTGACAGCAACGTTATGAGATTTCTATCCCGTCAAACCGCTTTATAAAAAGCAATTAACTACATAAAACCTGTTCTATAGGCGATTTTACGATGAGAGAAATGACAATTTGATGTACAGCGCCGTTATCGATTCCCGTTATCAGAAATGACGTTCTGACAGAGAGCAAACAAAGACACACTAAAATTATCTCGCTCTCGTGCGCACTTTATGACCGACATTATCAATTCGCACGTTGAGACTGGACGGATAATATCGGAGCACATACCAGAAACTATTTTCCAAAATTTTCTGTTATCGCTCACATACATATATTATATAACAAGTTTATAAAACGTAATTCTCACCTACGCGTTTTTAAATGCCTTGACTTCACGCAAACGTGTACTTCGCTATGTTCGTTTTCGAAGTTGTAAACAGCCTAAAAATAAATTCATCGAAAGGCGATTTTCGCGTGGCTGCCATCCACTTAGATCGCCTGAAAAGAACCGACGTATCTCGACGGGATGCACGAAACGCCAGTTTTAAGGTGGGCGATTATTTAACGTGGATACAACGTAGTCCCGTAAGTCCCAGTCTACAATAGAGATTTAAGCCCTAAGCCTTAAGAAATTGACTAATCACAGTCGCGCATTCTACTCATACTTGACCGTGATTGGCCAATTTCTTAAAGCTTAGGGCTTAAATCATCTATTGTAGACTGGGACTTACCTCCGGTCCGCAATCTTGCTTTAAGTAAGCTGTAAGCCTTAAGCCGTAAGAAATTAACCAATCACAGACATTTATTCCCCGCACTCTCACCTGTGAAATTGGTTAATTTCTTACGGCTTAAGGCTTACAGCTTACTTAAAGCAAGATTGTGGACCGGGGGTAATGTGTCATTGTCACGATAACGCGGACTGAGATTTTTTATATGCAACGTCATTGCGCGTATCAATTTTACGTTAACGTTACGGGATTACGTTGCAAGTCAGTACCCACCTTTACGTACTCTCTGAAGTTTTTGGAGTGAAAATAGAACCATGGGGTGAAATGGTCACTTTATTGGAGCAAATCTTCACTCTATTAGAATGAATATTTACTCCAATAGAGCGACTATTTTACTCCGTGGTTCCATTTTCACTCCAAAAACTTTAGAGAGTATCACCTGTAACTGTGCAAGTCCCAGTCTACAACAGATGATTTAACCCCTAAGCTTTAAGAAATTGACCAATCACGGTCAAGTATGAGTAGAATACGCGACTGTGATTAGTCAATTTCTGAAGGCTTAGAGTTTAAATCTCTATTGTAGACTCGAACCAATGCAACACGCGTCTATGCCACATGGACACGTGTTGCATAATGAGTATTATTGATATGTTTGAAATGACATTGAACTTTGTGCGAGGTAAAGTACGGTTAATGCGCAAGTCTTGCCTACACACATCGTAATCTGCGGAAAAGGTAGTGGGAATATTTTTGCTCTGGCCGGCAATGTTCTTTTAAGGGGGGAGACCAGTATAGCGGACGGAAAAATAAAGGTTTTTTCGTGAATTTTTTAAATGAAAACTATACATGTCAATCAAAACTGTGTTGTTTCTTCTTGAAGTACATCTTTTCATGTGCATTTAAAAAAAATAAAACTGAATACGTTAGTTATTTCATCCTCTAGAGCTAACGTAAGCAGGTCCTGAAAATAAAACGGAGTCAAGCTAGTTGGCAACATTCCGGCCAAACGGTTGATCTGAAATAAAAAAACCAAAAGGATTCTTAAAATATATGTTTCTGCCTATCGTTGCTCGTAGGATTTTTTTTAAATTAAAAATTGGATTTTTAAAGTACCAAAAAGGGGCTAAAAAAAGAATGAAACTTATACTTTTTTTTTCAAATGTACATATCTTTGGTAATTTTCCGAAATTCAAAAATCCCCTACGTACAACGACCAGAAACATATATTTTAAGAATCTTTTTGGTTTTTTGATTTCAGATCAACCGTTTGACCGGAATGTTGCCAACCAGCTGACTCCGTTTTATTTTCAGGACCTGCTTACGTTAGCTCTAGAGGATGAAATACCTAACGTATCCAGTTTTTTTTTAAATGCACATGAAAAGATGTACTTCAAGAAGAAACAACACAGTTTTGATTGACATGTATAGGTTTCATTTAAAAAATTCACGAAAAATTTTTTATTTTTCCGTCCGCTATACTGGTCTCCCCCCTTAAAAAGAATATGGATACGTACGTTCCTGGATATCCTGTTTTCAAGCTAATATATCATTTTCTCCGGAAATTACCAAGAGTTTTAAATTTATTAAACTTTTTAACGAAAAACATATAAAAATAAGCATACCGATATTTCTCTGATCGCAGCGCTGAAAGTGTCTATCAGGGGAGAGGCCAATGTTAGCTGGGAGAGAAGAAGGACCACCAAGGATAGCGGTGGACGCAATCAGTACCATGTTGATCATTTCCGAGCAAGCGAGCAGTATTTTAACCTGACTTATTACCTATTAGGAAGTACATCAGGTAACACACGCAAGATTAATCTATTAAAAATTAATTAGCCGCCTGAAAAATTTACACACGGAAAAAAATGCTGTTGAATTAAAAGAAATAAAGTTGCTAGAGTTAAACGTTAACGTCACGGGCTGCCACGAACATAAATAATTCGCGCAACTGTATTTGCTATGGATTTTAATTTTAAACATTCAACTACATATCCAGATTATTAAGACAACTATCTGATGTTCCTCGTTCATTAATATTGATGTTGTTTCAACGATTTTATTTCACTTACACTGATCTTGTTGATACATAATTTTTTTCCGTGTAGTACCTGTAAAAGAATATCGCAATAAAATGATTGGATATGATTGCTCGACCAATAATTAGCTGCTGGAATCGGTTCAATAGAACGTCCTTGATTTACTAACAGACAGAATCATCATTTCAGGCAATGGGGAGGTACGGATGCCAGTGGGGTTTAATAAACATCCTTTTAATTTCACACTACCCTATAATATACCGTGCAGCTTCGAACACAAGAACGGTCACATTCGATACACGACGAAGGCCGTCATCGACAGACCGTGGAGATTCGATCACGAGAGCAAAATTGCGTTTACCGTCGTCTCATCTTACGATCTGAACGCCCGCAGTCATCAGTGTGTAAGTGGCGTCGTTACGCGAAGACCCGTATTTACTCTTTGTCTCTATACCACGCGAAAATAACATCGAGCTACGAAATGAAGGTACCGCGCGACGTCGTCGAAATCGAATAATTTGTTTCTCACCAGATCGGCGTGGATGAGGAGGAGAACGAAAGTTACTGTTGTTTCTGTTTCTTCAACTTGGGTTCGATGAAGATACGTTTCAGAATACCGACGACGGGGTTCGTTCCGGGACAATCGATAGAGACTATGGTCGACCTCAACAATACCAGCAGGGTCGATGTGACAAAGATCTGCGTTAAGCTGGAACGAGTAGGTATAACCGCGTAGCTGGCGTAGCAAATTAATTTCAATCAATGCGGTAATTGTAATCTTTACTCTTTTCTATTCAAAAAGTCCTTGGAATTCCACGCGATGACACCGTACCGTAAGACCAAGACGGACAAGTCGATCGTAAAAGTGGAGCAAAACATGGGTCCATTTGGCCAGCAAGCCAACATTACGTCGCGATTACAGGTCCCGCCAATATCGCCGTCCCAATTGGAGTATTGCAATATAATAGATCAGAAATATTCCGTGCGCATTACAGTCCACGTCGCTGGAACGTACGCATACTTTTCCCCGTAGCACAGTAATAAGATAATATGCTAGACTCGCGCATGCACATACGTTACAGTTAATACTTTTTCTATTAGTTCTTAAAATGTTGAGAAATTATTTCGCAGTTACTTGCAATAAATGCTCCCGCAATATATAGAGACTCGCAATTAAATTACATTAGTGATTAAAAAGAATCTCATTTTTACGGCAGACATTGCAGCGTCACCAGGACTTACCCGATCTTGATCGGAACAATTCCGTTACAATCTACCATTACATCCGCATCCTATATGCAACCAATATCGCAGCCTACCGCTCCTGTAATGCAGTACGATTATGATCCACCACCACCGATGCCGACGTCTCCAGAATACGGACCACCGAACGTGCCCTATCCTCTACCATTAGGTTTTGCCTCTCCGAATCAGCCTGGCACGTCGACTAACCCGTGGGACATACGTGAGTGATTTTTTTCTTTGTAAACAATTTTAGAAATTTCACTCTTGAAACTAGCCGTATGTACGTCTCGGCTTTCTTACCTCACGACTAAATACCGATTTTATTTTTACTATCCCAAGTCAATTAAAGCTGCAGTAAATTAGAACCAGCAAATATTTTCATGATACTTTCGTGACATTTTCGTGTTACAGAAATTAAAATATAATTTTCGTGAGATTCGTCATAGGAATTTGATCTAATTGTAAGAATTCTTTGAAGGATATTTTTTCTTAATTATTGTTTCTTTCTCTAGCACCGCCGTCGTATGAAGAATGTATGCAAAGAGCGGATAGCATCAAAGACGAAGACGAGTCGAACTACGTGCACGGCGCCAACGAGCCCTTTGCACCAAGATACCCGGTCTTTAATTTCAATACGCCATGTAAGAAGGACACTATTTGCGTCACACGGAATCCATTTTTAATATTACAATTTCAATATTTCTTTTCCCATAGACCCACCTGAAAAATAAGCAGCAATGAAAATCCTACGCTGGAAAAGAAGCGGAAACACAAGGTGGACGGTGCACCACGCGGTACCAATTAAATTACTTCCACTCAGCGCGTTTGTGATAACGAAGAAGCAAATCGAGCAGTTCAAAACTGTTCAAGTTCGAGCTCTGATCGCTACTACCTCATATAGCATCTTGCGTGAATGTCATTCAACTTTTTTAAGTGTAAATTAATCACATATATACGTATTTTTATACTCTATCACACTCTGCTTATATAATTACAAATGTATTGTGCGGCATGTTTTATGGCAAAAGAAGACAAATTACATACAATGTACAACGAAGACTATAACTTTACGATACATAGTTTGTATGCGATGTTTGTTCACAACGATAATTAACACGTTAGAGTGTTTTTCTTGAAGGAAGATGAAGGAATAAAGAGAATATTCCACAAGGGATACGTAAAAAGGAGCAATAAAGACAGTTATGCCAAAGAAATGGCATATTTACACAATTTATTTTATATCTCAACATCATATCATAATAATCATCGTATAATAGCAAAAGTAACGTAAATAAGGAGGATTTCGAATTTCGGCTTGGAGAACAGCAGGTATAATGGAAAAAGGGAGGAAGGACGGCAGGGAGGGAGAGAAGAGAGATTCGTCCCGATAACTTGTGCAAGCTAATCGATTTGAAGTCGTGAATTTAGAGTCGTGAATGCGAGAAGTGCAACATATGGAAGTCGGAGATGGAGCGAGAAACGTAACGGAAAAGGACCACATGACGTAATAAAATTCGTAAATTTAGCGCGAACACGGTCACTTCTATATGAGATTTTTCTATTCTACAATAACTGTATTCCAAATTTACAGCATAGCAAATGTACATGATACTATTATTCACATTCAGCCACCAAATGCCCGGCAAACATATCATTGTAGGAACTGAACCCATCCATTTCGACGCTTTTTAACGCTGCTTTAAATACTGAGATTGAACGTCGGGTATCTATTACGCGAAATTGCTTTCGGATGACTGCGAAGGATGACGAAGCCTTCCGATGTCTAAAAGAAGCTCGAATAATTGAACTCTCATCCTGAATAGATGCCAGGTGTGTGCAAACTATTGTTACGTCGTAAATTTCGCTTTAACGCCGCTTGCACGAGAATGGTCCCGTTAATTATCAGAACTTATTAGGCATCGTCGACACTTGTATGGAAGTCATTTACTTTGATACAAAGTCAAGTTCCATAACACGATCTGGACTTAATCGTGCGGAATAGTTGAAAGCACTCTTACGAACGACGGGTTCTTTTTGGTGGACCATTCTTACAACCATCGGTCCGACCAGGGTGGTCTCGCGTACAATTCACAGAAACATCCGAAGCAAGATCGGCGGGAAACGGTGCGCTATGATTCGTAACATTCTGCGGTATATGATTGATCGATACGCGATCGTAGTGTCGACACGATCCTAAATCGGCATTCAGTGTCCGTTAAAAATTCACTCGTGCTAATTCGGTATATAATCCCAATGAAAATTGGAATAAGTTTCACATTAGACACAAGGACAATTAACTCGCAAGGAAAACTCACGAAACACTGGAGAAGTTTTCAATATACAGTTACAAGATACAGCAAAGTCAGGAATTACGAGCGTGGACGTATCGAGCGACAAACGTAATGAACGAAACCCCGTACTGAGTTGTCGTGAAGTAAAATTTAAAAGTGACGAAACGGGGAAATCTGAACAATACTAAAATACTTGATTAAAGAAGTGGAAAGGCATAGAACAAATTGATTTTGGTGTCCCTGACTCGATAATGTTTCCTGACTTCTTTCTTAGACTTTTCCGTGCGTCCTGATTGTTCGGGAGGGAGAAGGAACTGTGCGCTGCGACTTTACAAAAATTTACTTCGCTTATATTACAATAACCTTCCCTCAATTTAAGACATTCCTTAATATATTATTATCATAAATAAATTTGGTCTATATCGGTAATATTGTGAATACGCCGGTACAAATACTGGCAGTATTTGGTTAAGTAAAAATCATGATCACTAGAAGAGGTAACTTGTACGGGATTGATTATGGTATTACAATTCCTTTCGTATCTCGTATTTCCTTTCTTTCTGTTCTTCTTTTACATCTCGCGTGAATGCAAAAGAGCAGTATTTCAATATACCGCAAAATTGACAAAAGAGAATGATATATGTATGAACGCGCACGTTACTACTTCCAGTAAACTTGATTTGTCATTCTTTAGATGATTTGTCGGGGGTTTTTCGCAAATCTATCCACGATAGGAGCAGAGCTTTCCGATTGAGAGGCAACAAAATACATTCGTTAATTACGTTCAACAATAAAACTGCCTCGGAAACAAAATCAGCCGATCTTTATTAATTTGGGGTCGTTGAATCCGAATATGTTAATAACTGTTTATTAGTTCTAGCACATCATCTTTGATGATATAAAGGGTTGAAACGCCGCTTTTTTGGTCGACTGTAATGAAACATGATAAATGATTAGAAACGTCTCAAGGAAAGCATCTACTTTATAAAAAAAAATTTCAATTTTTGCAAATACATTTGCATTCCTGAGATAATTTTAACTTTATTAAGCGAACAAGTTTAAACACAAATTCCTGCAAATAAAGTTAAGTTATTTGTAAAAATTGGAATAGAAGATAAAAGCTCCTCTTTGTGAGACATTTTCGAATCATTTATCGTATTTCAATGTACAGTTAAAGTCGACCAAAGAAGCAGTTTCGGGGGATTTCTACCGTCTGTATCATCGAAACTAGAACTAAGACAAAATTTTTCAACAACATACTCGCCTTTAATGACTCCAAATTGATAAAGATTGGTCGATTTCGTTTCCAAGGCAGAAAATAAATTCAATTTGAAGATCAGTGCTATTCGATTAGCATCTTGGACATGATTTAGCACGACACAAATATCATTAATGCCCTATGAGATCGATTTCCTAAAGAGAAATCTCCAGAATCATATCCCCATGGCAATTTGTGAAAACGTACAATAAGACCAATATAGATTTCCATGATTACACGAGATTTTTATATTTCGACAGATGGCTGATGCACAACAAAAGTAAACGAGAGATAACGCCACTTCGTGAATAGATCTACCAAATAGAATCGATAGGGGGAGTGTTATGAGTCGGGCAGATCGGCTTGAAAAAACGAGCGTTGTAACAGGTGTTGTCAACATCTCCAACTTGATCCACCAAGACTTGCCCCAGTCAGCATGTATTGTATCTATCGCGACCCACTTATTCGCGAGGATTCGTTTTAAAAAAATAATCAATGTTGTTATTGTTGCCACAATGTGGCGTAATGGGTTCAAGACAAACATCAACATCTTTTCTCTACTTGCATGTATGTGTACATACTATCAATACAACCGTTAACATTAACTGAGAATAAGAAAAAGGCATTATTTTACATCGTCACCGCGTGTTGATCCAAGTCATGAACCGAAGGACACTGAGTGTACACGCAGTGTTTTAATCTTTTTTTTTTACATATGTCTCTATATATTTATAATGTAGGTAGTGTCGTGTGTCCATGATGTGTCGTGTGTATGTGTGTGTGTGTATGTGTTTTGCTCAATCACTTTACATTATTACACTGTTTTTTCAGTCCAAACACTTTTCAAATACCTGCAAAGGAAAATTCACATTTTTGCCCCATTTGCATTTTTAAACACGACAAACAAACCTTACATCATAGAACTATGATATGGTTTTCATCGAATTTGTTACGTATGTGACATCCGCGAGTGAATCAGTAGAGTTCATGTACATTACTTGCCCCAAGAATATAAATAGATTTTTGCACAATCAATAACCGAACAACGAACTCTCATGCGGCGCATAGGCTCCAAAATCAATAATGTTACCAAAGAATTGTTGCCGCCATTGATCCGTTTTTCTTCCTCAAATTTCTAAATATCTTTTTAATTTAATTTAATTGAGAACAGAAAAGTCACGCGATAAAGATCATTGGCAAATTCGACTAAGATTAAGCAAATTTAGTAAAAAGCATACCGTATTTACGTGCGTGTCTTTAACCTTCTCTCTTAATGGCACCGGGAGCTTCAGCTAGTCCTTTAACTTTAAGCCGGTCTGCTGTTTTGAGAAACGCTGGCAGCTGATCTTGCGAAACGTTCACCTCGCCCGCGTACATGAATTCTAGGATGGCTTGTAGATGGCTGTACGCAACGTCCTTTAGAATTATAATTGGATGTTTGGACGGATTTTCCTGCCGAGGGAGAAACTTGTTTAGCCGCACGGTCAACCGAACAAGACGACAACAAGGGCATGGTTGATACACACCTCTAATAAGGATTTGAAGTAAGGACTACAGGCGGACAAGACCATTTTATGCGCTTTGCAAGTCTGACCGTCGCAAGCCAGTGTCACATCCGTGAAGCTTTTCTCATCTCGCAGGTGTTTGAACGACGACACCATGTTCGACTGGAAGTCATTCCACTTGAGAAAAAACTGCTGTTGCTCTCCCGCCATTGTGAATGCTGGAATCGCCCTATAACTCTTGCGTGATTGTGCAGTCTGCAAACAACGTTACAATGGGATATCAGTCAACCTGACAAGCGCGTTCGCGTGCGTTGGCGCGAGGCGGAAATCGAGGGGGGTAAAGACCGACTAGGCGGGAACGGGAGGCCAAGTGGCAGACGTAGCGCGGTGGTGAATGAAAAAAAGTATAGCCGAGAGACGCGCTCGCGGGAGCACGCGGTACGGGGTGCTCCGCGGGTTCGGGGAGGCGCGCGCGAGGAGCCTTTGTAGGTTAAGCCGAAGGATGTCGCGCGGCGAGCGCGAGGCAACGGGACGCGGTGGGCGCGAGGTCGGCCGAGCCTCGTCGGCGCGAGGTCGAGCGTGTCGCGTCTCGCGACGAGCGGACGCGCTTGCCGTGTGTCGGGCCGAACGCCAGGGTTCGGCGTTGGAGACCGTCGCCGTCGTCACGACATCGCGACGCGCGTGCACGCGATCGAGAGCGGCGCGCACACAACACACGGCACACAGCCAGGCCAGGCCAGGCCACACACGAGACAGGCGGGATGAGACCGCGGGGACGAGCTCCGCCGCGCGCGCGGACTCCTTACTTCGCGCCGTCGACGGGCCGGCGAATCCTGGACGAGGCGACGACGTGGCTGACGACACCAGCAACCCTGCCGCGAGGGAGAACGCGAAAAGTTGATATACGTAGCGCCAAAAACTTTTTGCGCGACCACCACGAATTTTTTGTTGTTGGCTAATATCACGGCGAGGAAATTCGGCTAGACTCGAGTCTTTCCGGCGGACCGTGTACGCTACGCGGGACCGACCGTAGACGTCTCGCGAGCGCGACCATCAGATGGCGCGACCGGCACGATCGCGCGCCCGCAGTCGCCGTCAGTTCCCGTTGGTTCCCGTGGTCCGAGGCAGAGAGAAGCCCGATATTAATCAAATATTAATAACGGCTTCGTTCGAGAATAGGTAATGACTGGTCTCCTCGTCACTCAATCTTTTCCCTCATCCGCGTTCGATTGTTAAAACAGGTATTGTATTATCGCTCGTGAACGTATCGAAAGTAATCATTTATACGTGTAATTCCCTTATCGCATTTTCTCTTCAAATCACGCGTGATATTCATCTCGACGAATCACCGTAGAAATCAACGATATGATTACGGATCGCGACATTGATGAATGTTAATATCTCTCGTACGAGACGATCGAGATTCTCGTAGGAAATGATCGCGTTACGGCGAGCGACGCGAAGACACGCGAAACTTCGGCCTCGCTTGACTGAAGTGGTCAATATTGGCCACTTTGATGGGGTACCTAAGTACCCAGTGAGAAATTATTCGTCGATCGACGTCGAAATAATGGGCTTGTTTTCTGTTCCTGCACTGGTGAACTAGTGCAATAAATTGGAGTAAGACAAGTATATTTTTTTCTCATTCTAGCTTACTGCACTAGTTCATCAGTGCAGGAACAGAAAACAAGCCCAATGTCGAATCGACATCGACACCGTCGGATTGACGTCGACGTCAATCGATGAAACATTGTACGAAATAAGTTGATTTCTTCTTATTTGCTAAAAATACGGGTGGGTTATATCCTTATCTCCTTTACACATTCTCGCGTATGTGCAAGATTAAAAAGACCCTTATTAAATCCCTATTCAATCGCGCGCGTATAATCCCAAATTGGACCTCTTATATGAATCGCGTCGCGGTTTTAACGAAAGTTGAAGCGCGGATAGGACTGTAAGGTACAGCGGAATACGGGTAGGTAGGTAGGGATTCGGGTAGGCACGGACAGAGGGACATAACTCGATAATGTTGGCCAATGTACTGTCAATGTAAACGCAATACTGTGCAATTATTGGCACGCAATATTGGCATTACATTAGTATTTGTTCTATATTCAACATTACAATTTTATTGGACAATCTTGGCCAATATAGTTTCAATATCAATCCAATGTTATAATAAATAATCATCTAGGTGCAACATCAGTAGTATATTGGCATTTATTTTATAACCAATTATATTGGCGTTACAATGAGAAAATATTGGCCAATGCACTCTCAACATAATCCAATGTTAGCCAGAATACCTAATAAATTATACTACTATAAGGGAGGCGTTAATGCGCAAAGGCGAGGCCTAATACGATTTGTGGAGATTTAAAAAATATATATAAAGTAACTATTAAATTAGTTATCGAAAAAATGTAACTGAGTTAAGTTACAGTTACAGATGGAGAGAAAGTAACAAAGTTAAGTTAGAGTTACCAAAAAGAAGTAACTGTAACTTCGTTACAAGTTAACGAGTTACTTGCCAACCCTGCAAAAGTGTTCCTACGAATGTCGCCCTTTTTAGCACAGTAACAACCTTCATGGCAACTGATATTGATCGACCACTTTGACAGCTACAACACTATAAAGTTACAAATTTTTACTTGAAGTATTTTTAACGAAAAATCTATAACTCCGTTTTTATCGACATTTCATACATATAGCACGGAACACAACCAAAACGGGCACATCCGCGTTATCCGCTTAGCCCAAACGTGAACATTGGCTAAGTAGTTCATGTCCACGTTTTCAATGTCTTCAGAGGGTGTAACGCATTCGAGGATCATATGTAAAGCCGGGCCGAGGCAGCTCTCAAGCTTCTCTCTCTTCGAGGTGCTCCGAGATCTCCGGATCACGGTTGCGGGACTATTTTCCCTCGGATATCTTTTTTACCGACGCAGTTAAATGTAGTTTTTGCGCAGCTTTTATGCACAAAATAATACCAGGATAAGTTGCTAACCGCGTAGAAAAACATTTTCATACTTAAAACACTCGGTTCAGAAGCCTAATAAAAAAAAATTGGTATTTGAAATTTCAAATATAACAAGAATTCTACGAATTGAAATTTTTGAATATCAATATCTTTTTTATTACAAAACCTCTGAACTGAGTGTTTTAAGTATGAAAATATCCTAGTATTATTTTGTGCATAAAAGCCAATAAAAAGAATTATAAGCACAAAAACTATATTTGACTGTGTCGGTAAAAAAGATGGCTGAAGAATCCTCTTAATTGATACGCTATACTTCTCTTTGTGGTGCGATATTATTGTATGCATGTATTAACTTGGACTATTCAGCGCGTAAAATAATCTACTATAGAATATTATACATATACGAGGGTGAGTAAAAAATTATCCGCACTTTTCGTTCTACAATTTATTTACATTAACTCCTATTTTTGTGTAAATAAATTGTAGAATGAAAAGTGCGAAAACTTTTTGACTCACCCTCGTATGTTCTATTATATCCACTCATTGTCAAATAACATTTTTTTTTTAGTTTACCCTTTTATGGGAACGCTTTTCAACCGTTACGTTATATCAGCGTATTATTTCTAAAAATTCTTGAAATTCATTGTGTTTAATTGCAAACACTGAATCCAATACTAGGCACTTCAGGTGCTGAATCTTTGTAAATTTTCCCTGACGGAAAATATGCGGGACGAGGGTCGGGATCGAACCGAGGACCCCTGCTATTACTAATCACTCGTGTTAGCGCAGAGCTACACGTCATCCCATTGTCATGAAATAACACGCATGTCTACAAATTGTTTTTCAAGAGTTTTCTAAAAGATGTCTTAAGCTTTGTGTCCACGATGCTAGAAATTCCCAGATAGCACAAGACACTCCTATAAACATTTGAAGAAGATTCTTCTAGAATATTTGGAATACTCCATAGATCATTCTTATATATTTATCTTATGTTCGTAGAACATTCGACTGGCACTATCTATAAATCTTTTTCAAATGTAAATAGAATAATCTATCGAATATAGCGTGTCGGTTATATATGAGCGCAGGTTTCACTGCCTTTTGCATAAGATAATTGTATTACACAATAAACAACGTGCAATACATAAACTCGATGAATATTCAAAAATTATTCTGAACGAGTATTCCAAGACATTCTCGACGAATATTCTAAAAACGTTCTTCTTTGTTATGAATATACGATTTCTAATTAGAATAATCTAGCTATATACTTTTATAATATTCGATTGTGATATTTTGAAATTAAGATTATTTGCACTCCAAAAGATTATTCACAGAACTATGTGTGCTATCAGGGTTGATCCGAGGTCTCGAGTCAAGAGACGTGCAGCCAATCAATTGCAGTTTTTCTGTAAAAGATGCAAGTTGATTGGCTACAATATGTCTCGGAACTAGAACTTGGACCAAGTTCCTAGCATCGTGGACACGAGGCTTTAAAGGTGTCTTTTTAGCATGTATGCCGCCTGGGATCCTATTGTTTAGTTTTTACGTAAGAATTTTCTTTTATTGCACTTTATATATTTAGCTTTAGTTACTTCTCCCACTCTCACGAGACTATCATACAAATGTAATGTATCACAAGTACGGCTGTTCTCGACGTTTTTTTATTTAAAAAAAATGCGGGATCGTAAGGGTGTCGTTGCGATTGCGAGTCGACATTTAAAGACACGGCACGCGAAACTATTTTTCCTACTGGATTGCAGGATCCTGCAGAGTTTTAGATCAGATGACTTGAGGCTAAATCCAGATTGGCTCTCGTAAGCAATACAGTAGGACAAATAGTATCGAGTGTCGTTGGCTTAAATAATCGATAAGCACCTCTCTCACTCCGATTTCTCAAGCTTTTAAACGAAAGAGTTCTTAAAATTAAATAAAACTCGATCTCTTTCCTATTTTGGAGGCAGAACTACATGGAAGCGAAGAGTTGATTAAGTTTAACTAGCGTTTTTAAAACCCGCTTCTTATTTGACTGTTAAATATTACTATCGTACTTAAAATTCATTTAGCACTCAATTGTTTGCCGATATGTGAATATTTATAAACGCCAAGATTCGTTTTATCGTATAAATTTACAGAAATTGTTAAAATGTTAAACTGGAATAAATTACAGTGATATTTTAATGCCAACGGTAACAGAACATTGCAAGAAGGATACAATTTACCAGTTCTGCAATACGTAACGGAGTATACACATTACTTTGCTAAAATATTACTATATGAATAATTAATTATTAATAATTCATCGGGAAGTAAGTGGTTTGATGCGTTCTTACATGAAAAATATACTAAACAAGAATCGTTTGCATTTGGAAAGAGGAGAAATTGGAAATAGAATAAAATAAAAGAAGCTAAAAGAGAGGAACTGATGGAAAATAACGTTTACAGATCTCTTATTCCCGTTTCATCATCCGTTATTACATAATACACACGACGATGCACACATATATACGACACGAATTAGAGCGCGCGAGTCGCTTAATTAGTCGATCCGCGAAGGGATGTTAATTCGATCTAATCTCCGTGTCAATCGCGCGCAAGAGTCGCTTCTGGTATGTTTTCCTTTTTTTTTTTCGTGCCCTGATAAGCGACAAGAGTATCGCGACGCAAGCGATATGCAGAAACTCGTCGTTCAATCCGGACGATCAATGTACGTCAGCGTGCGTTGATTCGTAGATCAACGCACGCCTAACTACGCTGCGCGCACATTCAGATAAAAAATCTCGCGTTGATAAACAATCAAAACATGACGCAACAATGATTCGTCTATTCGTGAGGACGCGAAACTGTTTGTCGGGCTCGAGCGCGACACATTTCGCGCGGAAAATCCCACCGGTTGTAACCTACAAGTATTATTCACCCGGGATCAAACAATTTGGTCAGTGATTTGATAATGATACTGGAAGAGGATAAACATAAAAAAAAATCATCAAAATAGCATAAAAAAAATTACATCAACCCATGCAACTTAAGGATGTCTTAAAGATGTCTCTTATTGTTAGACATGCGTGCTGTATGGGAAGAATTATTTGAGGACAGTACATGACTAACAATAATTAAACTTTCAATCGACCATAACTGGCAACGTGTTTTTAACACAGAAAATTTAATTTAAAAAATCTGTAAAATTCCAGAGAGTTTCGGTTAAAACGAGGATAAACATTTTAAAACTACGACGGGGCGATAAACCGCGATGAACTTTGAGAAATAAATAAGGAAGTATGAAACTTGTTCTGAATTCATAAAAACGACCGTAGAACCCGGAAATGGAGAAATGTAGTCAAAATGTGATCTAATTCGATGCGAGGCGCGTTAATGCCTCATCATAAATGTTGATTAAAGCTTCGCGAACAGTCTGCGGTCGTACAATTCTTTTGCGGATGTATTTTATTATTGCCATTCAATAGCCCTCGGATATTTGTATGACTCATTCGCAGAATGAGTGCTTCGAGTAATTAAAGCGCGATATTTGACGGCAATGGAAATTGTTTCTCGAAATAGGCAACAATCTCGACAGGAGGCAGCGGCAGAAGATTCGAAATTAATTACTGCTGATTGCGCAATGTCGTGTAAACGATGACACTTTCATGCGGCGGAGAGTTCTAGAAATGTGAACACCGTGCGTGTCGCGATAGGCGCCGTATGGCGCGTACACTGAGAAAAAAAGTTGTCGATATTAAATATGTTTAGTTGACAATATTTCTTTAATCTAAATATATATCAACTAACAAGAATTCATCAATGTCGCCAGCGATAATTAACAACGTCAGTGTTTTTTCTTGACCATACCTGGCATTTTTAACAATACAGAAAATTTATTGCGAAAACTATTATCTCAGCGAGGATTTAAACCTGGACCTACCTGTATTCTAGGCGGGCGTCTCTAGGAGTATAGGGAGATCCAGGTTTAAACCCTGAGGTAATATTTCTCGCAATAAATTTTCGGTATTGTTAAAAATGCCAGGCATGGTCAATAAAACACTGACGTTGTTACGAGAATCCTAAAGTCATCTGTTTTACCGACACATTCGAATATAGTTTTTGCGCTGGTAAATCTTTTTACGCACAAAATAATGACAGGATAAGTTGCGTTCCGCATAGCAGAACATTTTCATACTTAAAACACTCAGGTCAGAAGTCTAATGAAAAAGATATTGATATTTGAAGTTTGAAATTTTTTAATTGTGAGAAATTTGAAATTGGCTTTATAAAATTGCAAAACTCTTCCGCGCAATTATAGTACGCATAAAAACAAAGCGGGGGGTTTACGAATTTATATAAAGAACAAAGGGAAATAAAAAATGTCGCTTTATAAGTAATTGTGGCTAGGTTAGGGTTAGGTTAGGTAACAGCTTCACATGCTGATATTTTCAATCTCCCTTCGTTCTTTTCACATTTCCGAAATTTATCATAAAACGTCGGACAATCTTTCTGATCACGACTGTACAAAGTCAAGTCACATTGCGATGCACGTTGCAGTAACACAAAGTCAATGACAACTAGACGTACACTAGGAATCACTGATGCCTTCCCATATAAATTCAGGCACAAATAGAACACATGTACGTTTTCCATGTATGTATATGCAAAATACAGGGTCGGAAGTTACTTTATAAAAGTATCTAATTACAATTACAGTTTTAAAATGTAACTAGTTAAAGTTACAAGTTACCAATTCTGAAAAGTACAATAACGCGTACAGTTACAGTTAGTCAAAGAGTAACGAATCGTTACCTTGGAGTTACTTTCTTGCAATGAAAATAAAAATATTAAATCTGCGTTTGAATTGTAAAGTGTCGATAAAAACGTTTATGAGCAAATGCAAGACCTAATGCGATCTGCGGAGGTTTAAAAAATATATAAAGTAACTATTAATATAACTATATTAAATTAGTTACTAGTTATCGAAAAAAATGTAACTGAGTTAAGTTACAGTTACAGACGGAGAGAAAGTAACGAAGTTAAGTTAGAGTTACCAAAAAAAGTAACTGTAACTGCAACTCTGTTACAAGTAACGAGTTATTTCCCAACCCTGGCAAAATGTATAAATGTGTTGATATGTGCGAACTTCATGTGGGAAGGCATCGGCGATTCCTAGTGTACAGTGATGGACAGAATGGTTGCAACACTTTTTTTTAGACTGTGTTCCAAATAGAGTCCCTCTAATCAGAGTCTGGTCAACGGGCAGTTTCAGCAAAATGACATGAGAGAGAGCGAGAGCGAGAGAGAGAGAGAGAGAGAGAGAGAGAGAGAGAGAGAGAGAGATTGATTGATTGATTGATTGATTTAATTTTATTACTGTACAATATGTTGTACAAAGTACACGTTTGACAAAATTTGTCGGCAAAGAATAAGCAGAAAGAAAAGAATAAAGTAGAACAAGAATACATTAAGTAGCAAAGAATTGAGATAAGAAACAGTACAATAGCGTTAGCAATAACAAGCAATTTCACACAGCAAGAACATAAAATGTGATACAGTAAAGAGAGAGAGAGAGAGAGAGAGAAATCTATTCCCTCTCACTCTACATACGCATACGCGTCGTCATATCATTTTACCGAAATTGGCCTGTTGGCCAGATTCTTATTAGAGGGATTATAGTTCCAAAATCTTCTCCGAGGAATATTTTACTCGATGGTGATTCCGAAACCATTTCGAGCGTTTTCAATCTATTTTACGAGTAAACGTTTCCTCAGAGAAAATATTTTTTAAAACCTGTAAACCTGAATCTAAACGCGCGTTGCCACACTCGCTAAGAACAAAGTATCGCAACCATTCTGTCCATCACTGTACCTAGGTGTCTGGGATTAGTGTCTAAAGGCCTGTGTCCACGATGCTAGAGCTCGTGTGTCCAACGTGGACACAGGCCTTAATTGAAATTCGATTGTTATCGATTCGGACAATTTATGGAGCGGCCGACAACCCAAGTGATTCAACCGCGATGAACCGCGGGCGCTAATTATTCGAGCGGGAAAATCCGCGCACCGGTCGCATAAATAAGAGGAAGCCTACCTCCCGTACGCATCGGAGAACTTGGGCGCCGGAAAACTTTTTCCGCCGCGCGGAGCCGTGACGGGACCGGACGGCGTGTCAGGGCATGAGGGATGGCGAGAAAACGAAGAAAAGAGAGGGGAAAAAATGCCGTGACGCTCGAGGGGACCGGCGCGGAGTGAAGGGGAATGGAAAAAAAAAGAGACGGCCGAAATGCGTCGGAAACGGAGAGAGAAATGCGGGGCGGAGAGGGGAGGAAAGGATAGAAATCGGAGAGGAGAGCGAGAGGAAGAGAGAGGCGTGCGCGGATAACGAACGGGAAAAACGAGAATGAGAGAGTACGAGAGAAAGAAGGAAAACGGGGCCCGCAGGAGGACAAGGAACGGGGGGGGGAGCTGACTCGTGAGCGAGCGCTGCGACGAGAGGAGGAGGAGGAGGAGGAGGAGCGCGGCGGACGCTCCGCGGTCGGTCCCTCCGAGAGAGGACCACTCGCGCGAGCGAGAGCGAGAGCGAGCGAGAGCGAGAGGGATGGAGGGAGGAGGGAGAGGGAAGGAGAGAGAGCGAAAGAGAGAGGAGGCGAGTGCGGAGCGGAGGGAAGCGCGCAACATCGCGGGCGCAAGCGCAATGAGGCGCGGATCGGCTCGCGGCGTGCGCCACATTGAAAGCTTGCGACATGCCGCCGAGGCGCTCAGTCGCGCGCCAACTCTCGAGTGGGTACGTTGTCGTTGTCTCTGTCGTCGTCGTCGCCGCATCAAGTTGTCTCGCTATCGAGCATCCACGAGTAGCGCGGTCCTTCCGCGTGTATCCCGAGTGGGCCAAGATCAGAAGCACGCGGCAAGCGTATTACGACTGTGCGCGCGTGGGCCGCGGTTGACGCGCGGAGCAGACGACGGGAGTCGGGATAACGAGATAACATTTCGTCGGGACGGGAAGACGCGTGACTCGGTCGTCCTCGAGGTCTCGGAATATATAGAATCCGGGGGACCATCGAGCAAGTACTTGGAACAGTGTCAAAAATCGCGACGCCGCGCGCCTCCGAGGGGACGAGGGGCCCGTTGGTTTGTCCATGACGGTGACGGTGTGACACGCGGGACGGTTGGTATCTACTCGCCGAGAAAAAGCACTCACCTCGTCTCCCGCCGGCTCGTCTCGGACGACGTAGTACGCACTACGACGGCCGAAGGGGAGGGAGTCGGAGTAGCCGAAGGCAGCGGCTAGCGAAGGCGCGACGCGCAGATCGGCGATTTTCTACGCACAAACGGCGGACGGACATTGACGTGGTGGACAGGTGGTGGTCGCGGCGCCAAGTCGCGAAGGGATTCCCCGTCTGTGATGTGCGAGTGAGCGATGGAGTCACCAGTCATGTACGATTCGGCGGCCCACCAGGCTCAGGCCCAGGGCACGGCTGAGCTGAAGAAGGCCCAGGTGCTCAACAACAACACCAGCAACCAGAACAACAACGCCGTGACGAACAACAATTCCGCGCTGCAGATCAACCACAATCACAATCATCAGCAGCAGCAGCAGCAGCAGCAGCAGCAGCAGCAGCAGAACAGCGCGGTGGTGAAGCAGGTCTCCGGCAGCAAGGCGAGCTTGCACCAGCAGTACGCCGAGCATTGCGCCGCCGCCGGCGAGCTGACCGATCTCAATGCCCCGGAGATCTCGCTGGATCTCCAGAACCTGATCGACGACAACCAGTTCGGCGACGGTCTGCTGGACATGCTCGGCACCAACAACGCCATCAAGCACGTCAGGACGGGCGGTTATCCGCGCACGACGCTCGCCTACATGCCGCAGCCGGTGCACAGCGGCGCGACCTACCATCAGAGCAGCAACAGCTGCAGCGACAGCAACAGCTCGAGCTCGGAGTCGCCCAGCATCAAGGAGGAGCCGCTGGACCCGGCGGACTACAGACGCCACTGCCCCCAGTATCCGCCCGCCGGCTACAGCCCGGTGACGAACAACCCGTTCGCCAACGGCGGCCAGACCTTCACCACCTTGACGCCGTCCACGATATCGGCCGGCCACCCGGGCGCGCCGGTCCACCAGCAGCCGCCGCGGGGCGGCCCGATCAAGGGCCCGGTGATGGCCCATCAGCATCACACCGCCGCGAACGTCGCCAGGAAGCAGACCAAGTCCATCGACAAGGCGAGCGACGAGTACAGGCGGCGGCGGGAGAGGAATAACATCGCCGTGAGGAAGAGCCGCGAGAAGGCGAAGGTGCGATCGCGCGAGACCGAGGAGAAGGTCAAGCTGCTGGTGAAAGACAACGATCTACTCAAGAAGCGGATCGAGCTGCTCAACGAGGAGCTCAACGTCCTCAGGTCGCTCTTCAGCAGCGTCGGCGTCGTGCCCGAGCAGCTCCACCGCGAGATCTCCAGGCACCTCGACCAGTTCCAGCAGCACGCGGTCGGGCCCATGTAGCAGCGACCGCAGCAGTGCACAGACATTGCCGCGCAATTCGAGATGACACCGTCGACTTTCGACGTTGACTCGTGTCCCCGGGCTATCAAGTCGCTCCGATTGTGAGACCAAGTTAGTCGCGTCTTCCGCATCCTCCCGCGTACCTCCTCCCCCCCCGCGACGTTGCGCGCATCACCGTAGGAGAGGTCGTCTTTCGTCCTCCCTGTCTCCTCCCTCCCGCTCTTGCTCGTTTTCCTCCTTACTACGTCGTCCTTTGTATCTCACTCGGCTCGGAGCGCGCGACGCGAGCGCACGTGCGTGCGTGCGTGCGTGCGTGCGTCGTCGCGCAAAGAGCCGCGAAGGCGCGAGCGTGGGAGGGAGGAAGAGGGAGTCAACGAGTCGCGTAGGAGGGCGAGCGAGAGGCGCGAGCTTGCGTCGCCTGGAGCAACGCGGTCGGCGTCGTTCACGTAAGAACATTTCGTTGAACGAGAAGTGCTTATGCCCGCGGGACGAGCGGCTCTTCGCTCCAGACTGTGCCGCTTGGACACTTGAGAAATGAATGAAGCGAAAGGGAGGCGAACATCGATGAATGAACATGATAGATCGTGCAGAATCAATCGCGTGACCCGCGAGCCGAGCCGGCGCGCTGCGATTTTCCGAAATGACGCCGGGAATCGACGAAGCACGCGAGAAAGACGGGTCCGATCCTTTTCTCTCTCATTTACCGTACTTTGTCATTCGCGTTACTGCCTTTTAGCACCTTACTTCCTTAGTACCGTCGTTCTTTCAGTCAGCACTCGCGGTTTAAGACTCGGACGTTCCGTCGATTTCTCCGAAAGCCGTCGCGCCCCTGTCGGTGGCGCGCGAAAAATCGCAACGCGAGGGGCCCCGAGTGCCCCGACATCTCGAACAAATCGTGCCTCGACGGTGATTCACGCGAGGGAACTCTCACTTTTAGCTGTATACTATATTTCGTACTACACATAAACAAAAAAACACGCCTAACACACGTCCAACGCGAAAGACACGTATACACGGCGCTGTATTTAGATTCGGTTCTTAGATAACGTTAAATTAATGAGAAAGAAACCCTAGGTTATCACTGTCCGATTACCGAGTACCTAAAAAAGAAAGAAAGTCACATCGAGACACGGCGATCCGATCGACGTGGCTCGCATCAACCGAGGTGTCCATCTTCTCTCGATACGTATTCGCTACCGTGCTTCGTCGTATTCGACGAAGTCACGGCGAAGCAACACCGCCGAGCACTTTACCCACGCTCTTGTATTATAGTTCTAATTAATTTTATTATTATATTTGAGATGTATGTACATAAAAAGCTAATATATTTTGTTAGAAGAGAAGCAGAGAGAAAGAGAGAGAGAGAGTATGTGAGAGAGAAACGGCCGGGAAGACTGGAGAACCGAGTGGGATTGTATGTACGCACACGCACACGTGACACGTGACATCGCGTGCGCGAATGCGTCGGGAGAGACGAACTGTTGTAATTGCATATTTTATTTTATTAGCGGCGAGAGTGAAACCGACAAGAGAGAGAGAGAGCGAGCGAGAGAGAGAGAAAGAAAGAGACAGGCGGAAGAGTCAGAGAATCGTACGTGTGAATGGTGTGTGCAGTCGCATGAAGCAGGTTTCATCTTCGCGATGTCAAGCTTGCACGCAAGTCCGATGCCAGCGACAACAAACAGCGGTCGGGCCGGTCCGCGCAGTGCGCATCGTTACTTTGCGAGCGATTTAATTATTTGCGCAGCGCAAGACGTACCGCCGCATGCGACTGGTGTGAATGCGAGAGAGAAAGAGAGGGAGAGGAAGGGCGAGAGAGAGAGAGAGAAAGAGAGATAGGTGTAACGCACGCGTGCCTTTGGTTGTATGATTGACGCATGACGTTAGGGTACGAAATTACCTGTCACGGTTGTCTTCTTGTCTATGCACAAATATATTTTGATATGAAACGTACATACACAGACGCGCCTGCCTCTGTTTCTTCCCTTATCTCTGCGCGTGTCTCCCTACCCGCGCGTGAATTTAATTCCTCGTGACGTGCTCGAGTCTTCGATGCACAAAGCTGCTTTTCCACGACTGATAACGCTCGCGCGAGCGTAATCCCGGAATTTGAAGAACTTTTCCGTTACCGTCGGCGCGTCGTGCTCTACGCCACGAGCGCAAATTCATCGCACACGCTCACATTTATTCACTTCGCGCGATACGCTGGTGCAGAGATATCAGCTTTTGGTCGGTCTCAATTGCGGATCATTGAGCGTCACGTCTCGTCCTTGAGGGATTCCTCATAGAATGCATCCGAGAGTAACATAGTCACAGAGCTGAAACAAAACGTACAGTTATCACTTTACCAACTGCCTGTACTAGTATCTCGTAAATTTTTTGCCAGTCATTTTTATATGTATACAACGAGACTCGCGAGCGAAGGAGATAAATTCATTCAAAACTACGCTGCGCTTGGGGAAAAAATTGTATCGTAAGTTAATATTGAAAAATTAAGCAAGTCACGTTATAAAGTCAACCACTCGTGCAGGTGCTTAAAAAAAAAGTAAGGCTCCAGCCTCAAAAAGTATCACGAGATAAGGAAACGAACTCGTGGTCGTTATCGCCTGATAACGCTCTGACCTGAGATTAACGTCACGTGTGCGGTCAAGGCAAGAGCGAGTGGGGATATTTCCCGTCGAAGGGATATTTCCACGAGACTCGAGATAGCCAGGCGTTGATCCGCCGGCACTCGCGCACCTAACACAGAGTGGACGTACGACAAGTACGAGCGCAGGAATGGCGCGCGAATCCATCGCGGCGAGTGAGTCACGAGATAAGTTTGTTGTTAGTCAGATTAAATAGATTAGCACCATTGTGACGAGCGTGACGCGCGTTGTAGCGAGCCCCGCGGAACAGGATACGGCGCTCCACGCGTGTATACGCGCGAAGCGCACGTGCCCGCGTCTCGAATTGCGCGCACGCACGGACGATGCGCGCGAGACGCGCGAGGGAAACGCATCGCGCGCGTGGCGTAATTGGCGAGACGAGTTTTTCACGTCGCGACGCGAGAGCCGGCGATGTCAAGTGTAACATTTTGCCTGTATCGATTGAGAATTAATTTAACTGGACGAAACTGATACGAAAGTTGAACGGAGACCGCCTGAGGCCCGGTTTCACCAGCTTAACTTGAAGCTTTTGGCTCGATTCAACCCTTGTCGCTTACCGACCGTTTCCTTAGGACGAGTTTTACAAACGTCGGTTAACTACTAGCCGAAAGTTAATTGACTCTCTGTCTCTTCTTAGATAATAGGATAGAAAAATATAGGGAGTTGACTGAACTCTGGTTAACAGTTAACCGACGTTTGTGAAACTGACCCTTAAGGCCTGTGTCCATGATGCTAGAACTTGGT
>NW_011967237.1:2365940-2409256 GCF_000949405.1 Vollenhovia emeryi | reverse complement strand
CCAAGTTCTAGCATCATGGACACACAGGCCTTTAGAAAAAGAAAATGAACTAGACGAGAAAGCCAACGGCACACGATACTATTTTTCCTACTGCATTGCTCACGTGGATCAGTAAGGATGCAGAATTTTCGATCAGTTGACTTAAGGCCAATTTCTGATTGGCTATCGTAAGCAATCCAGTAGGAAAAATAGTTTCGTGTATCGTTGACTTTAGCCGAGGGGGAAACAGCTGACCGAAATCTTGTACACCACAATGCCCTCAGCGGTTTCCCCCTCGGCTTTAGCCTTACGTCACTTGATCGAAAACTTTGCATCCTAATTGGATCTCGTAAGCAATCCAGTAGGAAAAATAGTATCGTGTGCCGTTGGCTTTAGCCTTAAGTCATCTGATCTAAAACTCTGCATCCTTATTGGCTCTCGCAAGCAATGCAGTAGGAAAAATAATATCGTGTACCGTTGGCTTAAGATTAAACGGATCTAAGGGCCAATTTCACAAACATCGGTTAACTGTTGTTAAATCAGAGATTAGTCGACTCTTAATCTTTTTATACATTATTATCTAAGAAGAAACAGAGAATCGATTAGCCTATCAGTTAGCAGTTTGCCGACGTTTGTGAAACTGGTTCTAAATGCGTGAAAATAAAAAGAAGTGCTACGTTAGCTGTCTCTTCAAGTGCAGATTGTATAGACAAACATTCGTCGGCATTGTATCAGTGTGTACAGACTCTCCATCTTATCGCGATAAGGGTAAAATGAGAAAATAATGAATAAGAAAGTTAAAAAAAACTTCGTAGAAGTAAATCAATGAAAACGTATGCCAAGCCATGCAATACGTGAGATATATTATATAATCATAGAAATGTCCAGGCAATGTCCCCGGTCTGTTCACATATACGGTACGCTAACCAACTCGATACTCGCCTTTCAGTTTTGCTATTGAGAATTATTCCTAGGGGATAAATCTGTCGGACTTCGTTGTGCCTTAAGTCGTGCACGGCCTCGCGTGAACCCGCGGCTTGGTTTGACGATCCTTTGCGGACAATTTATCGCATTTCTGCGTGATACAATGCGGAGAGCCCGCGTTGTACGTATATGCGACAACATTGCTCGCGGCGCAGCATGCACGCAGGCGGGTATACGAGGAATAAAAATGGAATGCCAGGACGGAATACTTCCGATGAATTGGAATTGACACTGATGCAAAAGGACATTGCCAAGAAGACGCAGCACGCGATCTTGAAACAACTCAAACGAAAATAGCGATGGCAATGCAAAGAGAAGTGCTTTTCATAGAGCACACATCGCCCGACGGTCAACATTTTGATCGAAATAATTTTTTATGAATAAGTTTCGGCTATGAATAAACACTGCAATTACTTCTTGTTACAATCTGTGCTCGTATCCTTATTAATTTTCGAAAGCCTGACAGCTGTCGGCCTGGAATAAACAAGTATTTTGTAAACTTGATTTTAAAAGAAAGCGTGTAACATAATTTAACACAATTCGTTGCTTTTTGAGTAACTGTAACTGTAACGCGTTACTTTTCAGAATTGGTAACGTGTAACTGTAACTAGTTACATTTGTAGCGAAAGAACTGTAACTATAACGAGATACTTTTATAAAGTAACTTTTCCAACCCTGTAGGAGACTTTCCTCTGTGTTAAATCGCTGATAGGCAAAGTGTATCAGTAGTGGAGCGTAATATTTTCACGAACTGGAATATCTAAGGAGAAATATTGATTTATATATATATATAATAGCTGTGACATTAACTAATATTAATTAAGAATAATGGAAAATTAAATTATGGACCGAGTTTTACATAAATCAATGAAAAATAAGATAGTGAATACGAGCGGTATGTCGTGTAATATCAATGAGATGTTTACAATTTTAGGACAATTTTTTAATTCACGCTGGCAGGCGAATGACAGGTTAATCGTGTAACGCGACCGTAATAAGTGAACACTCCATAATAGCATTCTTTATGGATTGCATTAGGCACGCATCTAGTTGAATTAATTTAATCTTCGTCCGGCAAGAATACTATGTATGTATATCTGTATCTAGACAATTCCGAGCAATTTAATCCCCTCTATAAGCTTGCGCTAAACCAGTCATAAGTTACTTTTTCAATATCGCAAACATGCATATTTCCGTTAAAGACACGTGCTTGATTAATAAGATAGATAGATCTTTCACAATATCTCGTAATAATTTTTTCGTTACGTTCATTGAAACAGTTTGTGCGTAACTTGTGAGCTTCTATTTTTTCAAAGAGAAAATTGACACGCGAAGTGTAACATTCAGGATCTCAAGACACGAGGGATATTTAAATTTAAGTTATAATTTGACAACTACGGAGAAAAGAAAAGGTAGTTACCGATGCAGATTATTTTTCAATCTAGTTCGACTTCCTTGGCATTAGCGCCAAGGGAAGCTTCTTTTAGCTTGCTAAAAGAATTCTATTTTTTTTTTATCAAATAGGTTTGATGACTTTCTCCTATATAAAAAAAGGCGTGTTAAGTCGATAATCGAAAGTCTCGAAGTATACAACAATACTTCGTTGTCGCTTTTCCGAAATGCTGATTAGCCGTCTCGCTTGTGCGATACGACATGCTTCAGTCGTGTTATTTGCAGCTATCAAACCATGCAAATCTTTAGATAGAGCCGAGGGGGAAACCGCTGACCAAAATCTTGTACACCAATGCCCACTAATGCCCAGTGGGCATTACTTTATCTTCTTTTATCGTATTTATCGTGTTTTATCTTATTTTATCTTACTGTACCTTATTTCATCTTATTTTATTTTTATAATGCCCCAGCAAGACGTAATGCCCAAAAAATGTCCTAGTAATGCCCAGTAATGCCGCAAATATGTACACCACAATGCCCTCAGCGGTTTCCCCCTCGGATAGAGCAAATGGTGCGCGCTTGTGTTGTCTAGTCTTAGATAAAAAGAAGCTTGTTTCCCCCTAAAAATTCCATTAAGTCTTAAGAGACGAAAGACCAAAGGTGACAAATATAGTCCACTTCAATCTATTTGTATAGAAACATTCATGGAATAATACACGTATCTTCTGATATTATAATTGGTTTTAAATGATAACTGCCGTTTAATTAAAAAAACTGATATCCAATTCTCATCTTGTGCTATCGTACACTTGTGAATAGACCTCGCGGTCTCGAAACTCGACGGTATCAAATGGATTAAGCACGCTTCACCTACAGCGTGTTCCACCGTCCGATGATATTTCTATAGTAGCGCCTGTTTTGTTTGCCGTGTTAAATTTTCTGACATAATGCGCCAAGTTTTGACGCCGAGGTGTCTGCGTGCACGTGTCGCCGACGATTCCAGTTTTAGATGCAAGCTATGCCAGCGTTCTTGCACGGCACGTCCACTTTTCGAGCATGCCTGCGAACCGAGCAGCAACTTCTGGTACCACCGAGCATGGACTTATACTCATAGACTACACCGTCTTGCCGGCGGCTTGAGGACAAGACAAGACGGAGAGGGCAATAGCGCTAGATAGAGACCCTGTAATCAGAGACTGGCCATAAGAGAGTTCGTCAAATTCCTGCGAATGAGAGAGAAACATAGGCTATCTCACTCTTCTACGATTCTACTATCGTAGAAAAGTGAGATAGCCTATGTTTCTCTCACTCGCAGGAATTTGACGAACTCTCTTATGGCCAGTCTCTGATTACAGGGTCTCTAGCGCTAGGGAACTTTTCTCTCTCATTGAGTGTCGCTTTATCCTCTCTCTTGCCACTTAATGAGAGAGAAAGGTTTCCTAGCGCTATTGCCCTCTCCGTTTTGTCTTGTCCTCAAGCCGCCCGCAAGACGGTCTATGAGTATAAGTCTATGCCACCGAGACGGTCGGTCGTGCGAGCATTGTGACCTTGCTAAACCAATGAATTTCAACTCTGTCTCCGAATTTTCTTTCCGATAAAATTCATTAACCAGGAAATATGTTGCCTTAACCAGGAAGTTTTGACGACAACTCATTAGAAAGAGGGAGAAAAAGGTTCGTTTTGTGTTTCGTTTTGAATGCCTCAAAATCTATTTTATTTCAATTCTGTTTGTCGAATAATAGAATATTACACACGATTGTTTGCTCGATAATCCTTTTATCTTAAACAAAATATGAGAGGAGAACAGGACTAACTGTCTCTTACGCGCGTGATATAATATCTGCTACTAATACTTATTATCAGCGCTTTATCAGTACTATCGACTCAGCTAATTCCTCATGCTGACGCAGCAAGATGATCTTTCCGTCTATATTCTGCAAGGCGATCATTATAATGCTACCTTTTCATGTTACAGTTTTGTCTCATTTATCACAACTGCCAGAAAATTGACTGTACTCTCCAAAAGCCAATCGGTGGATTATCACTGAAAACAGTGAATAGTCGTTGATTTGCAGCTATAAGTATCCCACAAAACATTTTGACGAGGGGGAAACCGCTGACCAAAATCTTGTACACCATTGCCCACTAATGCCTAGTGGACATTACTTTATCTTGTTATTTTATTTATCTTGTTTTATCTTGTTTTATGTTATGTCATCTTATCTTATTTTATCTTTATAATGCCCCAGCAAGACCTAATGCCCAAAAAATGCCCTAGTAAGGCCCAGTAATGCCGTAAATCTATACACCACAATGCCCTCAGCGGTTTCCCCCTCGCATTTTGATACACAGTGTATATACATCTATGTATCATGTATATACAGTGTATTGATGTTTAGTATATACATTGGATATCAAATGTAATGTATGTTCAAATTATGTATATAAGATGTATGTACATTTCACATACAGGATATTTTTTCACGTCATGGAGAAAAAATGCATATACATAAGACATCCGATGTAATGTGGGATACTATTGAAAATCGTAGTGACATACCGTGACTATTCACTGTTTTCAGTAATAATTCACTAATTTTTAGAGAGTAAATTGTTGGCACAAATCGTATTAATTTTCTTACATACCTTTTGTTATAGATAGCGTTTGTACATATCTGTCTTAGCAAACGTAATTATTATAACAATTGAGTGGAATAAATCTATTAATTGTAATCACATTCCTTGACATCTCTGCGCGCAAATTTGCATAGTAAAGCATGTATTGGCAGTAATGTAACATAGAAGATTCTAGTCGTGCCCGACGTTCTTAGCTGCACTCCTATTATCAGCTGGCTCTTTGTTCTAGCTGCGGCGATCATGGCGTAGCGCCAGTTCGAATTATGAGAGTGGCAGCAGTTGCTAATTTACGCTAACATTATCATTCGCTTCTGTCTGTAGATGTTAAGTACCGCGGTGTCATCTCAGTTTATCTGTCACAGTTTGTCACATCTTGAAGAGAATAGCGGGCAGAATTCTGTTACGAACGGAAATAAAGATACGAAGAAAATAGCACTCGTGATAAAATACTTAGTAAACTCGCGGCTAAATTAAGATAGACGTTGAAACTCGCGGTAGTTTTTTTTTAACTCATTCTTCAGACCGGATATCATTAAGATATTTACAAATTAACGGTTTGTAAAAACGTATTTGAAATTAAGCTTAGGATCGAGGACCGGTCGCTTCAAAGTCCGTGAAAAAAATTCCTCCATTTCGTCACTTGTCGTCGGCGTAAAGGCCAAATCGGACTAGCAGAGATTCTCGACTCTGATTGGATTGGGATTGTCGATTGACGATTATCCTCTAGCCAATGAGAGTGAAGCAGCCAGCGATTTTATCGACTCTCATTGGCTGCGTTCAGCAGAAAAAGCTGCTCTGCAACTGTTGTAAAATTCGTGAATCTGATTGGCGTATGCTCTTAAATTCACTCAAGATTAACAGAATACGCCAATCAGATTCACGAATTTTCCAACAGTTGCAAAGCAGCTTTTTCCGCTGAATGCAGCCATTGGCTAGAAGACAATCGCCAATCGCCAATCCCAGTCCAATGTCCGCGTCGACAATTGCTTATAGTCCGATTCGGCTTTAACGTCGAACGCGAGCGCGAAAAAAAACGTGGCCCGGTAAAGGCGCGCCGCCAGCAACTCGATACTCCGTTTTCCCGGCCATGTTTATAGAGTTACCTGCGTTCCTATCCCTCTATTCGCTCGACCGCCTGGTCTCTATTCTGGCTGCGACGTTATATGGGTTAGGGCCAACTCTGCCAAGACCGCCCCGCACCCACGCGCGTCCGCGTCCGATTCTCTCTTTTTGAACGCACACGACGAACACGCGCGAGCTCCGCGGTCTTGCATTCCGCGCGCGAGCGACGCGTTCTGTGCAGCGTGAAAATGGACTCGCACTTGATCCGCTAAAACCGCTCGCGCATCCCCCGAATCTTACGTTAGCGGAACTTCGCTAATGCAGCCGGTGACATTGAGAGCCGGTGCTCTCGCATCCCGAGCCAGATTCGCGAGGTGGATCGTTCGCGCGCAGCGGAAGCGGCCGCCGAATTAGTCGCGTCGCATCGTCGTAATTGCTGATGTTTGTGACAGCAAGTCCGGTCCATTTACTTCAGCTATCCACTTGATATTTCTCGACAACCAAACTTCGTTTATTATAAACTATTAAGATATCACATGTACACAGGGCGATTTAAAATAAACCTAAAGTGTGTGTATGTGTGTTGTATGTGTGTGTGTGTGTGTGTGTGTGTGATACCGAAAGATTATAAAACTAAAGAGAAAAAGAGAAAACAAAAAGTCGGCATTTAACCAAATTGTCCTGTACAATTATAAAAGTATAAAAGATCGAGATGCATTAACTATTCTACATATTAGAATCGTCAAATTTTCATAAAAGAAAGAATTAAAAATTAGTCGAATCCTGGAGAATTACAACGAATAAGTTTAGTCGACCTTAACCGGCGCGTATAAAATAAAAATAAAAGACAGCGCGACGTTTCGACCAAGAGTTTAGGTCCTTCTCAAGCACATTCTTCAAAATAAGGGAGAATTAAATGCGTGGCCTGCAGTTTCGCAGAAAAGTTGTACAATGGTATTTAGTTACGAACAATCCAAATAATTCGATTACTAATTGTCGGCCCCAAAATGGGTTGTAACTGTCTTCTTTTTCCCACAGTTCGATCGTATTCGAATAAAACAATGCGGAACGCGTTGTTGATAACCGCTTAAATAGGAATTACGATAGAGAAAAATACAATGATTAAGCTTCTAATCGACCATGACTGGCGATGTGATTTTAACACAGAAAATTTATTGTGAAAAACATTACCTCAGCCGGGGTTTGAACCTGGACCTCCCTACACTCTAGGCGGGCGTCTCATCAATTCGACCACCGAGGTATATAAGAGAAAAATACAGGATAGAATATTATTTGTAATGGAGCGTTGACATTATATTGTAAATGAAACGCCAAGAATTAAGGAAGTCATTTATCTTTCTTTTCAGTCCGATTGTTCTTAATTAAAAGCGTTTAAGTAATCGTCAACGCTCGCGCTTGAAAAATTCCTTTTTATACTTTCCGATCGTCGCACAATTTCACGGAATCGGATGGAAAAGCGTCTAACTCGGTGTTTAAAAAGGGTCCGCCGTCGATCGGCGCGGCTCAGCGCCGCGAACACGATGTGGGTGTGACCTGGTTTGCGAGAGTTTCACTTTCCTGTAACATCGTTGCACGGAGGAGGTAAGGAGGATTCGACCCCAGAGTTACGTCATGCATTGTTATGCCGGCCGTAACGGCTCGTAGTCGTACGTGCGGAACTCTGCGGGAATGAAAATCAGCGAGAGACGAGAAAGACCGCCTCGTATCCCGCGCGAATCGATCGTCGCCGATCGATAGACCCCGGCGATCTTCTACGCGTTATATTGTCACGTAAACATTCCGATCGGTATTGTTCGGACAACAGCCGTAGCTCCAAACGTGTCAGAACACTCCTCTTCAAGCCTTCTAGGAGCCCAACGTCTCTAGATATGAAACTAGATTTTAAACAATAATTAAATTTCCGACAATTCTTATCGGCACAGTATTGTAATCGGAATTTTACTTGAAAGTCTTGAATCGTACGTAATTTACAAAGAGTGAACTTGAACGGAACTATCGTCAATTGCAAAATAAAAATTGCGATACGAGAAATTACGTGTATCTCGACTTTATATAAATTCATTCTTATATATTCATCGCAACGTGCCTATTCGGGAATACGATAGGAATCTTCCTTGTCCGAGTTTTCTTTCTCAAGTCGGATTTTTTTTTGCACACGAACGAACCACAACTCAGTTATTATTTCAATTCGGCGGGCACGGCGAGTCATGTCGAACTTGGGATGCGTAATGCGCGTGCTTCTGTGTATCGGTGCGTGGGTACGCGTATATCCTCGCCACGATCTTCGAGTGTCGGACTGGCAAGTATATAAAAGAGCGTTCTAGCGTGCGACCTATATTCCACGCCTGCATCGCTATATTAGACGCATACGACGCATCAGGGACGCGCCTGAAAGCGTCTCTCTCTCTCTCTCTCTCTCTCTCTCTCTCTCTCTCTCTCTCTCTCTCTCTCTCTCTCTCTCCCTCCCCCTCCTCTTCTTTTTTTATCACTCTCCTTTTCACTTGCTACGAATCAAACATAAATTCGAGAGGCAATCGAAATTCTTTCATCGTTAGCCTTCGCGTTACGTTCTAGTTCCTGTTAGGCACGATCATTTACAAAAATTTAATTAACTGGTGTTTGTTCATTACTTGTATCTCTCTAATAAACACACGCACAAAGAAACGAAAAACGGAGGGGCGCGTGTACTTCTCGGGAAAATGTTCAAAGTTTGCTCACCTATGTATCATTCATATGTCTAAAACAGCAATTTAAAAAAAAAAGAGAAAAAGGTAGTCAAGAAAAAAGGAACATTAATAACATGAGAAAAATTTGTCGAAAATAACGAAACAAAAGCAGATTCAAGCCTCTCGAATTTATGTAGATCGATGCAAATTTGAAAATTCGTTATTCTGACATACGGCAATATTTTTACGTGTCCGTTCGACGGATTTTGTCGCGAATGATTTAAGGCCTACTTTCCATCAATTTCAAACATAAAATACACAATTAAGGAGAATCCTCAATAATTTATAATGAAGGAAAAAATACCTTCGCGCATTCGACGTGGCATAACATCCGCGCGACAAGAACGATAGGCGCACATTTATAGTGAGTTATGCGTACGCGTGAATAATGACGCAGTCACTTCCCACGGGAAGAGAAATGGGGGGCCGGATCGGCCGATCGCGCGCCGATGAAATTCGAACGCGCGGCCGATTCTCTCGTCCCACGTACGCGGGTACGCGTACAGCGCGCGCGCGCGCGTGACAGCACGCGTGCACGCACGATGCGCGTTTTACGCGAGGAAGTCGGAGGATTTATTTTCGTCTCGCGGCCGCTTCCAAACGCATCACCCACTCGTTCCCGGTGGACCGCCGCAGCCACTCTAAAGGCCACAACACCGGTGTCTTTATACGGTCGTTTACTCTACGTGACAACGGTAAAATAGTACGGGCGCCGCCTAAAAGTCAATGAAGGCCACCACTTCCGCGTTCGTATCTTACGCCCGCCACACGCAACGCGTCACAGCCTAGTCTTGTGACACGCATACGCGATCGCCGCAGCGTAGGAGATAAGAATCGAGGTAATAAAGAAGCTAATTATTTTTTTTTTAATTAAGATTTCGTTTTCTGTAGCTTCTTGCGAAAGGACTGCCCGTGTGCGCTGAAATGTTTCAGAAAGACAATATGAAAAAGCTATATTTTTATAAAATATAGTGCACAGCTATATTTGCGCAAATGTATCATGCAAATATACCGACTTAAATTTCAGTTCTCAACTTAATAATTTATTTATACAATTCTTGTAGAATTCTCTAGGGCTCGGCCATTGTATTTTTCTATTGCAGCGCTCGTTTCTATAAATATTTTTGAAACCACATTTAGTTTGAGCGGATCTGCGTATATCAAACAGGCGCGCCGAGCACCTATGGGAAAATCAGCGTCCTTAATTAAACATAATTAAGCAGACTACAATTATAGCTAGCTACTACGCAATCTGGATAATCAGTACGAGAACATTCCGAAGATACGCAAATCGCTGTAACAGTATAAAAAAAAAAAGGTTAACGAGAGTGTTCTCATGGGTGGATTATGCCACGCGGTGCCTAGTTAACGCCGCATAAATCTAGCGTGACTTGTATAGCTCTCTGCGAATTGATGAGGGTACGATCATTCGGCGTGTCATCACTGTAAAATTTCGATCCGCGCGCGTGGGAACGGGTTAGCGTAAAACAGGGCATAGAAAGGACTTCATTGCGAAAATGCGACAAATTCATAATTTGCGACGCGCGGTTTCGAATACGTGCGTTTTCATGACCAAACTAATCGTGACTTATCGCCAGTGTCTGGCCGGCGTCCAAAAGAAAATGTGTTAGATTTATTATATTCTCGAGAAGAAAATCTCAAGCTCCACAAAATTTATAAACCTCTCAATCTCGTGTCGAATATTTCACGAAAGAAAAAGTCCATTTATCAGCGGAATATCACGAGAGCTACCTCGAAGGGCTCTGTACTTCCGAATGGAGCACCTCTCCGATTGGGATGGAACTTTTGCAGATGATTTTGTCGCGATATCTAAGGATTATTTATCAAGGTCCTATCTTCGGGTTATAGTTTTAGATTCTAGCCTGATAATCGGGTAAAATCAGTTTTGCTGCATCACATCCAAAATCGATGAAATTATATGCTATTTGACACGGAAAAAAATGCTGTTGAATTAAGCAAAATGAACTTGAATTAAACGGTAACGCCACGGGCTGCCACAAACATAAATAATTCACTCAATTGTATTTGCTGTGGATTTTAATTTTAAGCATTGAATAAATCAAGACACCAATCTGATGTTTTTCATTTGTTAATATTGATGTTGTTTCAACGATTTTATTTCAATTACACGGATCTTGTTGATACAACATCATGTTTTTTTCCGTGCACGAAAGAAAAGGTCCATTTATGAGCGGAATATCTCTAGAGCTACCTCGAAGGGCTCTGTACTTCCGAATGGAACACTTCTTCGATTGGGATGGGACTTTTGCACACGATTTTGTCACGATATCTAAACATTATTTATCAAGGTCCTATCTTACCTTAGATTCCAGTCTGATAATCGGGTAAAATCAGTTTTGCTGCATCATATCCGAAATCGGTGAAATTATATACTATTTAACACGGAAAAAAGTGCTGTTGAATTAAGCAAAATGAAGTTGCTTGAATTAAACGTTAACGTCACGGGCTGCCACAAACATAAATAATTCACTCAATTGTATTTGCTATGCACTGAGAATCGAAAAACAGTAATAGTCCCTGAATTTTTGCTCATTCTCAACTTTTAATCTTAATACGCAAATGAGCGATGTGCAATTCCGTAACCATTACTGTTGACCACCAGCATTAAAATAATATGTAAATAATATGTAGCCTAACAGTAGGGTAGAAAACATATATAAATAGTTAGCTCAGCGTTAGCGTACTAGGCTAGTAATCGGAAATCTTAGGTTCGAATCCCACATATAAAAAAATTAGAAAAAAGAACTAGTGGAAAAGTTTTTATTTTCAATAAAATCTTGTACCAAAACCATTACTGGTTTTTATCGTAATGATTGTGGAAATACAGTACTGATTCAATACTGGATTAGTAAGTAATAGTCAATCAGTTGATCTACAATATTCATTACTGTAGAATCCGTAATAGTTATTGTAAAATCCGTACTGATTACTGGGAGAATGCTTACTGTAGTGGTACACTGAAAAAAATTTCTGGTTGAATATGGACGAATCAGATAATTCCTTTAGGATTTACCAGAATTTCTGTAGGATTACAGGAATTCTGGTAAATCCTAAAGAAATTCTGGTAAATCCTAAAGGAATTATCTGATTCGTCCATATTCAACCAGAAATTTTTTTCAGTGTACGTAATGGTACGTAATGGTTACTGTAAGAAAGACTAAAAGTTAAAAACGAGGAAAAATGTTATAACCATCACTGTTTTTCAGCTCTCAGTGTGGATTTTAACTTTAAGCATTGAATAAATATCCAGATTATTAAGACAACAATCTGAAGTTTTTCATTTCTTAATGATGCTGTTTCAATGATTTTATTTTAATTATACTGATCTTGTTGATACATCTTTTTTTTCCGTCCATGAAAGAAAGGTCCATTTATGAGCGGAATATCTCGAAAGCTACCTCGAAGATATGATGATGATCGAGTAAAGATATATACCTGACATAAGCATTTTTAAAAAGTGTCATGCATATCGTGCGATCGGTCCGATCGGGCGGTCGACTCGCGCGGGCACGACAGCGCGATATTAATAACCAGTCAAGAAAGAAACGCGACGTTTCCGTACACCATATGGCCAACCTAAATTCTAAGAGCCGGGTGTAACTAACATAACTGAGATAACCTACATAAAGCTGGAGATATTAGTTGCGATTAGGCTAATGGTGACACTCGTTCTTAGCTTACACACGGAAAAAGTTTAAAATAAAACAAATTTATTTGAATTTTGACCTTACTATACTTTTATTTAATTGCACAGACAGATTTCTTTACTTTAACCAAAATTTTATTTGATTTTATTTCATTGCAAAGCAAATGGTTTTAGTAGAAGTGAATCAAAATTTAGTAGATTCAAAGAAAATATGATTTCAACGTATATCATTTGTTTAACCTAACCAAATCTCTTCTTCAGGACGTAGCTAATTCAGAATTGTTAACAAAATGCGTTAGATTTTCTTCGAGAAAAATCGTGGAGAATTTTTATGTCTCCACTTTTATAATTCGTATCCACAATATTCGAGATAATGTGGCATTTTCCACGTTATGCAAACCGAAATGATAATCTTATAATACGGGTTTTTTTAAAGATTATTTTTTCTTAAAATAAATAATTGCGTTTTAAGAGAAATAGAAAGTAGTTCTTTTCTAAGAAACATTCGTATGTGAAGTTGCGTTACAACAATTGCCTGAACAAGCCTTTAAATACCGTTCCGCAAAACATTAAATCATTGCTCTGACAGCACAGTAACAAAGGAATATTCCATCGATATTGATGATAAAGCTTCGAATTAAATCAGTATGGAGAGAAGATACTTTTTAGCTCTGTTAACAAATCTTGTGATAATTTATTAATAGCACCGCATTAACAAATGCTGAATTTTAATTATCAAATTTCCCCCAAACTTAGGAATATCTATGAAAAATATGTTACGAGAGGCAGTCAAAATCTTAACAGCACATTATTCGTTGGTCATTTCTGAAACTCATTATTTAAAATTAGCTGTCACGAAAGAAGCGCCCGCATTTCATACATAAAACATTTTCTTAATAACAGTTTAATTAATTTTTCACAAGTGTTTCGAAAATGATTTTGCAAAAATGTCATATGTTTATATCGCAATATTTTTCGTTGGATGTAGAAAGGAAGCGATAAATATATTTCATTTGTATTCACAACAAGAACAATTTATGTATTTAATTATAAGGTTGACTCGCCGATTATAAGATTATGAGATTAAAGATTGATGAGCCGATTTGACTCGCAATGGACGAATTTCAAGGATAAACGAAAAAACAGAACATACAGAGATGTCTCCAGGGAATTAAATTTTCCTTATGATTTCTTGTATTCCAAAACGGAAAAGAATTAAATTCAAACGTACGATTGAAAGTCCGAAGTGATAAAAATTTTATTTCTCGCCGAAGAAGAAAAATTTCACAAAATAAGTTCGGAATGTTCGCAACTCTTATGTTTTTTTAGGCAATTATAAGACATCGTCTTTTCTTTAAATCTGATATCTGGCGTTTATTTTCTATTTCGGGGCGATTTTTGTCTCGTCATAAAGACAAGACTGCCACTTTTGTCAAGCCAGATTGTCATCTTGGCCCCCTGGCTGCCGCGAATGAGAAACGAATCGCTTCGTTCTGCGATCGAGGAGCGCACTTTTTTTCCCGATCCGATCGAGAAATCCTAAAATACGCGGCGCTCGCTCCTCCTCGATACGACTGTCGACGGTGCGCAGTCGGCGTCCTCTCCCAGTCGGACGGCCGCGGTCTCTCGACTCCTCTCATTAAATCACAAATGAATGACATTAGCGGTGCTATAATATCGTACCGCTATTACTGTGACGGGTATTACGTGTCACGAGGCGCGCGAGCGTTCTCTCTCGTTCTTTTTTCTGCCCCTCTCTCTTCCTCACGCTCGCTCGCTCGCTCGCTTCCTCTTCAGCCGCGCCACTCTCTCTTTCCATCTCCCTTCTCCTTCTCCTCCTCCTGCCTCTGGAAACGCTCTTACTGTTGCACGCAAGGAATCAGGTCACTGCGCTGCAAGAAAGCAAAAGCCGCGGCTACGCGAGAGAGCGCGGATTAGTATTATCGAATATATACCTATATCCTCCGGAAAGGGACGATGACTAAGGCGCCGTTTCGACAGAACTTTCGCGTATGCACACGCGATCGCGCCGCGCCGAACGGCGCGGCGAGTGCGCCGCGCATTCGTCGCCTCGTGTGTGGAAACTTTATCGGTCACCGGCACCGCGCGGTAAAATACGGGCTCGTAATTGCCTATTTTCATTTTCCTTTCGTCGGCCGAGCGCCGGTTTGTTTTCGAGATATATACGGACGTTCGAAGAATAGACACCTCGCGGCGGAGGCGAAGCTATTTTAGCCGTTAGTCCACTCGACTCCAGAGCCGTTTATCATTGTTTTCCCAGAATCTCCTAACGACTTGATTGTCGGTCTATTCCAACGCACTCGCGGCACTCTAGAAAAATCTCTATGCCGTTTTCCGTATTTCGCGCGCAGCCATCGGCTGGAAAAACTTTTCGGATACGATTAAATCGGAGGTGGGCTAATTCGCGCGATCAGCTGATGTATAGGAAGCGAGAGAGGGGGGGGGGGGTCGCTCGCGCGGGTCATGGTTCAATTATCGTATGACGTTGCTCGCACGGTGCCGCGTCTCTGCACGCACACGGTCATCCGAAATGCTAATGGCATTCCTCGGGCACCTTTCTCTCGCACCGCCGTGTATTCCGCGTTACTTTGCACGCGCTTTTCTCACAGGTTTCGTAACGCGCCGGGGGTATGCGTCCATTTGTCATTCGAACGTCTCGGCGATTACAACGGCATCTTGTAACGTCGTGGCAATTAGCAGGCCGTTCGCATTGCGGAATAATCGAAATACACACGTCGGATGCTCCGAGCGCGCGAAAAGAGTCGCCATTGTGGAAAAGATTTCGTTTCGTTCGGCCGCAGCCGCGGGAGTTCGCGGCGCGCGCTCGCCCGACGGCCCTGTTTTAGCTAGAAAGTGAAAACGAACGTTCGGACTTTATTTATTATGTCGGTTTAGACACGCAAAGTTGGAGAATATCGCTTTCGTATAATTAATCCTGGTGCAACTGTAACCGGCGACTGTATCGCGCGTAAGTTGTAAAGTTCTTTACGAGCGCAGAGAGTTTAATTGCAGCGGCCGCGGACCATCTCGCGCGCACTGAGAAAAAGCCTTTGACAATTTATTTGCGGCACGTAATGTTTATTGCACTGAAATAAACATTATTTTTTGCGTATAATGTTTATTTCACCGAAATAAACATTATATGCCGCAAATAAATTTGCAAAGACTTCTTTCTCAGTGCGCACGCCGAAGAAACTTCTGAAACATGTATTACCGAGAGACCCATTTTGTTGAATGAAACGAAATAATTTGATCGAGTCATTTTATTGACTGAACATGCAATTTGGTTGTATAAAACGAAAAATATATTGCTGAAAAGAAGTTAAATGTTACAACTAACTATTTTGTTCCCATGAGTTGTTTATTTGAACAAAATTTTATGGTTGAGATAACAAGTTCGTCCATCGGATCTCATCGCATCCTAAATAATTGTTTGTTGCATGAACTAAATCATTTAACAAATTAATAAAATTCGTATGGCTCGAATGTGATAAACACAAATTTGAAGGAATAAAGGACTAAGGGCCGTGATAGGGTGTTAGTGTCTAAATACTTTATTCTAAAATATCACCTCGGCCAGGGTCTACTAGATCGTTTAACTGAATGTTTAAAAGAATTGTACGCATGTTCACGAAATTTGTGTATCAATATAAACCAAGTTTTCCAACTAAATTTTTTTGTTGTATCAACTGAAAGACTCGTTTGCTGATATCCAACCAAGAAATTCAGTTGCTTCAACTAAATTTTGTTTCATTCAACAAAATGGGTCTCTCAGTGTACATTTGATATTTTACGGCCAGATAAAAATAAGGGTAATATTTAAATCTCCGCCTGGGTATCTATAATCTGTCGTTTATTTATCTACCTGGCATTCCCGCGACAAATAAACACGAGTAAGCTTTTAGGCGTGACCGGCGTCGAGCGACTGTTGATTCGCGCGTCGATCATACGAATTTTTTATTTGGTCGATCGGAAAATGCGACCCTTTGGCCTTTTAATAAAGACTTTCACCGCTCGGCTGCGTTATCTCGAATTAACACGCTGTTATTTATAAAAGTAATCATTATCTCGCGCGTATCTTGCGAGACGCACACGCGCGTACGCGCACGAATCGCGTTATAAATTACAGGTAACTGTGCGAAGCAGAAGAACCAACGTATTTTCGCTACGGGATACTGCGAAATCATTGATGAGATGGGGTCAGTAAAAGTGGGGCCGCTAAGACACGGGTCGCGGTTCAATGTCGTTTAGTTATACGCGTCGTAAATGCATAATTTGCAACGATACCGATCGTGCGTAACACGCTTCGCTAGGAGAGAAAGAGAGAGAGAGAGAGAGAGAGAGAGAGAGAGAGAGAGAAAAAAGAAAGGAAAAGACCGAAGGCACGAGAGAGAGAGAGAGAGCGCACGAGAGCGAGCGAGAGAGGGGGGGAGATTGCACTTCATTATTTTCCACCTATGTTGTCCTACAACTCGTAACATTAACCGCTTGCTTTGAAAAAGGTGTACTAGAAATTTTGTCAATCCCTTTAAAATAGTTTGCATTAGGACGTAGAAAAATTTCTGTAAACTTTTTATAAAAGAAGGAGAATTACCTCATCGCTCGCGATGATTTGTAGCCTCAGATATTCACTGAGAGAAAGCAGAATCTATAATTTAGGGGGAGGGGGGGATTAAAATTCGAGTAATATAAAACGCGGCATAGCGTGAAATATAATGTGTTGAAAGAGCATAATTATTCAATTAAAAGAAGAAAGAACGTCTACGGTTCGGGGAATTCAATCGACTTATTGCGTAACTATTGCGAATTAATGACGAGCGAATTGAATAGATAATTCCGAAGTATTAGAGAAAAAGTCAAATCTCCGCGATGTACGCTAAGAAAATAAGAATTCGAAACACCCGGCTGTACGCAAATGGCTGGTGCGAGGCGATGCCGGATGTGTGCATGAATATGTGCGGCCCGGCCACTGCCGCGCGAACACTTTAATTAATTAGAGAATTAAAGCAATTGTACCGCAACGGCCTGCCGCGTTCTTACTTTCGCAAAGTCACGACTCGCGTAATCGACTCGCTGTCGCTGACGCTGTTTCAATTAAGCGCTGTACCGCACATTTCGGAGCGTCCGTGTTTCTCATCCTTTCACCTTTCGTTCCACTCGCGTCGTGAGATTTTTACATTTCGAAAAAAAAACGAATGAGCGAAGCTCGCCGCGCGGAGACGAGCGCGATTTTTCTTCTCCGGGGTTTTTTTTCGGACAGGTGACGAAACATTTGAAGACTCGCACACATCTCTATGCGAGCGCACGCCGGCTTGTAATTTAAAAGTGTACGAACGAATGTTTTCTGCGCGTTACCTTTTGGTATTTCTAAGCCGTCGAAATAAAAATGCACAAACAGAACAGGAAATCGAAGAGGAGAATTTTACACTTTTTACACGCTGGTCGTATGTCTATTGCCATTTGCACCACATGGCACTTTATCTAATGACAAGCAGCAAGTTGCATTCACTGCGCCGCATTGGCTTGTGGGAAATATATATGGAGAGTACGATCGCGCACAGTAACTACCGCTTTTCGCGAAATCAGTTCTGGACTTCATAAACGAGCCACAATATTTCAAATTATTACTACGGATTTTTGCACAGTTGCAATTTTCCTCTTTTTGTATTATATATTCGCAACTGTCCGCTTGAAAGAAATGTTAAAGGAGAATATCAGTAGAAAACTGTTCTACAAGTAGAAAATAAAAAAAAAGATCACTTTATATCCCGCTTTCGTCATTCAATGCGATTATAAATCAAAAAAGCTCAATCTCGTCGAGTCGACAGTTTTCTATTCAAGAGCGACAGTCGAATATTCTTTCATGGTTCATCGAACTGTCGATCAACGAGTGACGAGGTTATCATCTTACTTCGTGCCATTCTAAAAAGGAACATAAAATTTAATTGATTACAAAAGCAATTTATCGTTTAAGAAAAAGCCTGTTAAAGTATCTCTGCAAATTTTTTTCTAATTTTACAGTATAATAAAAATAATGTAAATCTGCATATATAACATATAATTAAAACGATCGTTAATATCAATGTGTGAAAAAACACACTTGCCTTTGAAAAGCACACGGGAAAAAAGCAAATAAATGTCTAGCATGTTAATGATTTCTGAACGAGATTGAAACGACAGAAACGATTGCATAAAGGTGGGCATAAGTTTTGTCATTTAATATCACCGACTAAACGCGGACGAACGTGAAATATTTTTTAAATAGAATCGTTAATGAGTGTCTCGAACGACATAGGCCCATTCCTTCCTGGATTCCACGCGCGAGGACGAGAGTGTCTCATCCTTGGAGCCCGTCAGATCCTCCTCGAGCGTTTGTGTCAAGTCACGGCGATGGCACGAGGCCCGCCGCTTTGTTTCTGTACGTCAGTTCACGAGCCTGCAGAATGGCCGTGCCACTTTTTTTCCTTAGCCCTGCTGCTCGTCAGCAAATAGCAGTCGTTCCATTTTCTCGGTCTTATGCGATTAGCTCGTACTCGACGATTCGCGCGGCGAGGACGTCGAGTTGCATTATTCCTCTTTCTTTTCTTCTTATAATATTAAATTACGCGGGTAAACAACGGCAATGGCGATTGTTCGAAGAGGTACTGACAAACTTTGGGTGATTGTTCTAGACTTATTTTATATACTTCGTCAGGATAGAACTGTGTATAATTCGTACATATGATTGCATGTTGAAGCGATTCCCCATCATTCTGCATTCGTCAATTTATAAGTTTGAAAGTTGATATTTTATTCGCGATTAGAATAGTCCAGGAACAACGCCAGAAATGATATGATCATAATTTGAAGTAAACTCCGTTGGTAACAAAAGATTCTTATCCATGTGAAACGAAGAAAAACTGATCTATACCGATTACTTGTTACTTTACAAAGAATAACGAAAAAAAAGTTATGAAAGCAATAAAAATCCTGGAACAACGTCAGACATATCATTATAATTTCAAATAAACTACGTTCGTATCAATCGATTTTTATCGATGTGAAACTAATCCGGTCTGCACTGATTACTTGTGTTATAAAGGATAACAAAAAATACACAATCATCAGAGCACTTTTAAAGTAAAAATTATAAAACCAACAAAAAAACGAGAAAGACTATAAGCAGTTTATTTCTTTTGAATTTTTTTAAGTTTAGCCTTCAAGTTAGACTCGAATTCTTCTTATGCTGCTTTGAAATTCAAATCAAAGTCCAAAGTTCACAAAATATGGTTTTTAATGTACATACATATTGAATGCATTTAGAAACATAAAAATTGTCTGGAACTAATGTAATCTGATAAAGTTATGGATTTGTGTGCTCGACTCTCTAACAATAAATTATGTTGATACAAATGTTTAGTTGATTGTGACTTTTGTTCCTCGACGTACACAGTTGAAAAATTTGTGTTAAATTTAACAGATATCACATGTCCCAAACAGTCCACACAAATTTTTGTGTTGATTTAACATAATATGGATATGTTAAATGATCCCACTAATACACTCTGTTAATATTTTAACACAAAATAAATGCAAATCTCAAAATAATGTGAAATAAAATTTTGTGTAAAGTTAACATATTTTTAATGACAAAATGAATTTGAAAAATGTAAGTTTTACATTTTACAGATGTAATAAGTCAAATGACGGTTCGAAATCACTCTCACTTATGTCATATAGAATAAAATCAACATTTTATTCTGTAAATTTTAACAGATAAATTTGTTACTAATAATATAGAAGTTATGTATTGTGTCAGATTAAAAAATAAGTACACATTGTGTTGTTTTAACATTGCTTTTTAGTTGTTTTACTAATTTTACATTTGAGGTCAATTAACACACGAGCAATATGTTAAATTAACACATGAATGTGTTAAACATTTAACACAAAAATTTTAACCGGCATTTTTTTAACAAGAAAAGACAAATTTTCCAACTGTGTACATATAAGGTAAACGCGCAAAGTATAGCATTAACAATCGAAGGTAAAGAAATCGTATGTTGTAGCTGAAGTCGCAATTGTGCCCGCAGTGGGCTCACGTTCTCGCTCCGGAGTGCCTATAAGCGTCAATGAACGATTCGCAGCGAATAATTGTAGATTCGCGTGGACACCGAGATTGAGTCGCGCGGAAGTAGAGGAGGAAAGGAGCCGAAAGAGGCCGGTCTGTCATTACCGTTGCCGAGGTTTGCAGCAGTGGTGTTAATCGCGCGCCCGCTCGCTCGCGCGATCGCGAGTTCGCCACGCGTAATTATTTATAATCAAAAGGATAGGTCGGGTTACGATAGTAGCGATACGCGCCGGGTCTACAATTGACTCGCGATAATGACGAGCGACGAGCGGCGACGACGACGGCGGCGGCAGCGGCGCGATCATAATAATTATTGCATAATGAACGCCGGAGTAGTTCTACCCACTGTCAGACGCGGTAGCCGGCTACTTTCCTTTTTCAGTGGCCTAGATCATCCTGTCTTCCTCTCTCAGAGCCGCAGAAACGGCGTGGCTTCGTTACTCTCAGTTTCACCGATTTGTACACTCAACAGCGCAAGAACTGCGATTGTGTCTACGCTGCTTAAACTCAGCCGCGTATTGTCCCTTCAATAAGTGGTTGTACTTGAACCGATTGTGCACATCGGGAGTAACACAATGCGTATGCGCACGCACATTAGAGATATATATTAATTTGTATCCTCAAAACCACCAACCTTACGATAAAAAAGAAAAAGTATTTCAAATTTTTACATAGCATTTAAGTGATTAATGTTATTTAGGGTAAGTGCACCAGTGGTTGACACGTACCAGTAAGCGACACCTGTAACTTTTGTTTAAAAAAAATGAGGCGTGAAGGCCGATGCAGAAGGCCGAAAAGCTAGAGTTTGAAGTGGCACGCTGGTTCAAATCTACATCCTGTTATCATACCTTTTTTTTAAATAAAAGTGGCAGATGTCAACTACCGATACACTTACCTTAACACTCGTTAGTTGCTATACTATAAGTTCAAAATCATAAGTCGGCGTGTTAACCATCAGTTCACATATGTCACATAGTTTTGTATCGCTGATAAAATGGCGTTGTAAAGTAGAACATTTCAGATTTATGGCGCGAAACAGTGCTCGCTCGTAGATTTCAATTGTGCGAATATGGAATTGCCACAAAAAAAAATGTAGTGCGATTTCACGGGAAAGATTTGGACAGATGAAATCGACTGGACCGTAAAAAGAACCGGCACTCCAGTTACACGCGTGCAGGTTTTATGCATGCGATGAAATCAGTACTAAGGGATCAAGGTTCAAATGACGTGGGACATTCGGTTCGCGCCGCTCTATCCACGTGTACGGCATAGGTGCTCCGCACGTGTGTACCTAGGCGTGTACGCACACGCATACGCGCGCCTTCTACGCCGTCGAAGTCTCGGGGGAATGCTAATGCATGCCTCATAGCGGCCGCTTGTAGCAACAGCGACTCTCCAATGAGAGCTTCCGGTCGCGCATTGGTTCAATGAAAAATCATACCGACGATCAGCGAGGTTTTCTCTCGCAAGTAATATCGTCGGCCACGTTTACTGCGATCATACTTTTCACTTTATTATCGCGCTCTTAGCCGCGCTCAAATCGATTTAAGACTACGAAACATTTTCTGCACAGCAAGTCTAATCGTGCGCGGAGAGAATTTTCTCTTAAATTTCACCCTGAAAATCATGTAATCGCGTGACAACGTGGCACTTTGTAGAACCGTATGAGGGTTTTTTAAAACTTCATCTTACATTCTGTTAACAAAATGTATACTAGATATAATGTATGATAAAGTTTCAAGAAACTCCCAGAAAATTCTTCGAAATGCCGTGTTGGCCCACGCTTACACGATTTTCAGGATAAATTCGAAGACAAAATTCTCTGCGTGTACGTAAATATGTGAGAGAAATTTCCTCCTTCCAACGATCGATTTGTTAGATGTTCCCATTCGGGAGTTTGCTTTAAAGCTCGTGGACGTCAAGTGCGCGCGTTACAAGTAGCCAGGTTGAAGAAGATTGAAGTTACAAAGGGAGTGTCATACAAAATTCTGCTTATATTACATCACGCTAAATATTACTCCGTATCGCCGGCAGGAAAGGAAAAGGCACGTTACACAATGTAACCATCAAGCTCAAAGAAGGAGCCACCGACACATGTGCCAATAATGTCAGGTGTTCTGTCACTTTTATCACGCATGAACAGTAATAGGTACGTGATGGTAACTGGTATTTTGTAAATCGGGCAAGATGAAGTCACGACACATTGCACTGGCGTGCGCCTACCTTAGGAAAGCTCTCCTCGCTTTGCGAAAATTAAAGTAATTTCTTCCACGCGAGGAGACGTCAATGATCAGCCAATTCAATTCGGTTTAGTAAGCAAACTGTCCCTTTCGCTTTCAATTAAAAAATAATGTTTATAAAAAAAGCGAATTTGAAAACTAACTTTGAAAACTAACAATTACATAATTAAATAATACACATAAAAGTTATAAATATAGAAATAATATATAAATATAGAAATAATAGTCAGAGTTGAAGATGATGCATACATGCATACCCGACAATTTCACATCGCGTGTCAATATTTTTTTATTATCAGAGAAATGTCAAAATACACACACTCTAATTGTAAGTTTATTGAGCATAAATACTTTAAGTATTTCTGCTAACAGAGCAATTCGCATTAACTGACAAGTGCGTTAAAATCTCGTGATACAGCCAGAAATTTGCCCGGATCAGCGGTTAAAGTGATTCAAACAATGAGTACGACTTAAAAACATCGTCAACCTCGAGCCCGGACTCGATTTCGCCCGGCCTTATTTGTCTTATTTGATCGGCAAACAATTCTATCATCGCTCTCGAACGGCTTCGTAAAAGTATAACGAGCAGAAGGACATTGTCCCAAGCTTTCGTTAGGGAACGTTAACACGGTCGTCGAAAGCAAATAATTTCGTCTTTAATCGCTGATCCGTCATTATCACTCCGGGAATTTGCTGAAACAGTTGTTGCTCCTTTAAAACAAGTTGCAAACGCGGTAAAGCTGACCCTTCCATAAGGCGACATGACAATCTCGTGCACAAAGTTCTCCGAAGTTTCTCAACGAAACTCGTTTGGAAATGAACTTTCCTTTTTTTAAATTTTAACTCGGTCCTTTTTAAGATATAACCCGATTACAAACATAAACGCCATTTAGGACCTGGCACAGCTGGGGGTAGCCAATTAAATTACTATGTGAATCCATATATACCGTATTTTTTCCAACCTGTCCTACGCGCCTCGACAGGTTGGAAAAAATACGGTATATGGATTCACATAGTAATTTAATTGGCTACCTCCAGCTGTGCCAGGTCCTAAATGGAGTTTACCTTTGTAATTGAGTTACGTCTTTTTTTTTAAATAAAATTTTAACTTCATATTATTCCTTAGATGTTAAATCCGAAGTGCCCTTGAGATTCTGCTTATGATAAAGGCAGCTTAAATCTAAATCTGTATTGCGTGCCCGAGAGAGCTCGGGACAAGAGTAAACTTTTCCGGACGTAAACTTCTTTTATCTACTACTCGCGCGGCTTCACGATCGTTAACGGCGCGACGAGGCGCGGATGGTTGCTCGCGCTAGAACGAAGAATAGTTTCGGCTCATCCTTTCCCCGGGTCCCCGCGGTTCTCCGCGGCGATCGAGAAGTGGGTCAGCGTTAGATACGAGGGAGCGAGGCGCGTAGGAGAGCAAGCGCGGCTCGGCGGCTTCGCGCGCGGGTTGGTAGGACGGACGGGCAACCTTCGCGATCGCTCTCCGGCACGGTTCTTCCCGTTCTCGCGACTGCTCGGTGCTTTATTTAACTCCCAGATAAGGGTCAGTCGCGCTGATCGCGTCCCTGGGACGATCCGTGCCCTTTCTGCATGCGGTATTTCAGATTAATCGACACTTTCACGAACTTTAAAGTTAAGTTTACCCGACGCCATCTTTTAAAAGTACACATAAAAATTGAAACATATCAGATAGTTGTCTTAATAATCTGAATATTTAAGCTCAATGCTTAAAATTAAAATCCATAGCAAATACAATTGAGTGAATTATTTATTATTAGACGACTTTAAACTGGCTGGGTGGTTTAATTTAACAATCTATTCCAACGTTTCGACCATCCGGATCCTTTTCATGTGGCTATACTGCCAGTTGTTATACGAACGGCTTATAGACAATAAGTTTCTCCAAATTGTAGATGTTTTCTCGAAAAGGACCACAATCCGGATGGTCGAAACGTTGGAATAAATTATTAAATTAAACCATCCGACCAGTTTAAAGTCGTCTAATAATTTTTCTTCCTGTTGTTAATCAACTACTGGCGACAATAATATTCTTCTTGTGAATTATTTATGTTTGTGGCAGCCCGTGCCATCAACGTTTAATTCAAGCAACTTAATTTGTTTTCATTCAACAGCATTTTTTTCTGTGCACCCACTTCAAACTTAGAGATTAGTTCCTAAGTTATTTTATCTTGTATAAAGAAAGCGTAAGATACCGCAGATGAAAAGTTTAAATAGGGTTTGACAAAAAAGAAAAATATTTTCCTTGAACCTATATAAAGAAACTTCAGTTACAGTAGCCCAGGTAGAAATTTTGTCTGGAAACAATCAGGGCCCCATATATTTTTTGTAAAATATTTCTGGGATCCAGGTGGAAAATCTAGCTAGGGTCTATGTAAAGTTTGGGACGCCTAAATCGAACAGGCCCTATCGCTGAATTCAGATCGGTCCAAGATTACGCCCGGAATTTGTTTAGAAAAATTATCTGGAATCTAGTTGGGGTCTACAATTTTCCTAGATATTTACTTAGTTTGTAGATACCACAATTATTTTTATGATCCAGTCTGGTCCAGGCTTCAATCTAAAATTTTTCCCTAAAATATTCCCTGGAATTCCACCCGAGCAGAAATTTTAGTAGGGTTCTGATAGGGTCCTAATAAAGATACCTTAATGCCTGGTCAGGCACTCATCAGGCAGCCCTGACCTTAAATGTAACGTCGAGGTTTATTCATGATCCAGACAACTCGCTCTCACATCATATCGGCTCGCCTTTTATACTAATACGGGACGATTTTTACTTACGAGGAAGACTAACGCGCGGTCTCCACGTCACGGCAGTATGTGGTACTAGTGCTATCTATTCAGGAGGGAATCAGGGAAAAATCTGTCACAGTGGCAATCTAGGACCCATGTAGATTTTTCCGACTATTTTTCTCTCGGTAAAATCAAGGTAAATTTCTAGGGTGTAGTCTGGACCTAAACGGATATTTTTAATTGGATTTTTCTATCCAGGCCCTGTACTTAATCTCGGCAAATTGAGGCAGATTTCTACCTGGGAACGAGTATATCACCTTTTGATTTTCCGAGCATAACTAGTTTTAAAGTGCACAATGACAAATTAAAAAATCATGGTGTATTTTGTCAAATTTTATTGCCCTTCATGTATAAGATGACTGTTACCAGGTGTCTACTGTAAAATTTTGAATACGTTCGATGCACCTTGACGAAAGTTGCGCTCAGAAAGCCTAAAGGTGATACAGTTTTCACCGGTACTGTATATAGATCATTACCGGACAGTACCGGATAATTAGATCGTCAGATTTAATGAAATCATCGCGATGAAATGTGGTGATACGGTCTTCGTTGTTTTTTTTTCGTAGGTTTTTCTATTACCGAGCCAAGAGTCTTACTTCTACGCTTTTATTTTCTTCCTCCAGCTTCTACGTACCGTTGGATTATTTGAGCCGCGAAGCAGCAAATTGCTCGATGGCCTTCCGTCACCCTTGTTCATATGCTTTCATTTCCCCAGCTAGATCAACCAATATATTCCTTTTACTACTACTATTAAATCGCTTAGGTATAATACGAGACACTTTGCGTCTATTTACCAATTTCTCGAAACGTTTCTCCAACTCATAAAATCGACAATCGATAATCAATTAATGATAAGAATGATCGTTATATGCTACAAATTTTTCACAAGCGTTTCAAGCGATTCAGTGGTTTTAATCGTTTGTGTAATTTCGTCACTTTTTATAAATATTTTCTATACAAAGATATTTAACTTTTAAAGATTAATTTGTTTATAAATCTCATTTAATTAATCCTGCGCATACAACATAACATATCGTTCCAAGTAACTTCGAAGAATTCGAAGAACTTTATCCGCGTGGATGATACGTTTGTAAGCGACAACATATCAGGATTTCTCTGCAAATCACGGGTCGACGTACGATTTTCCCTATCACGAATCTGTGGCATGAATTTTAATTACTGCGCAGTGCCCGCCGGATTAGACTCGCTCGTATGAGAAAAAGACGGAGAGCTACGTCAACGTAGGGATGAATGAGAAAGATATCTCGACAGAGGAATAAAGATGATAAGGAGAACTCGCGTGCACGCATTTATCATGTAAGTGATGCGATCACATATGCGCCGTAACCCGAACTGTTTCCAGGCTATATCATATTTATTTAATAAAATTTACTTATTTAAATCAAATAATTAGGTCAATGGTCTGCATATTCAGATCTTGTATTAGAGAAAATTGATTAACAGATTTAAAAAATATAACTGCATAGACTGAGAAACGATATAAGATAACGACATGCGTAGATAATGGAAACATATATCAAACAGTTCTAGATTTTCTCGTTGGAACTGCACATTACGATATTATATAACACATTGAAAATAACTTGCAATTAACTCTTATCGATATAAAAGTCTCTGAATCTATCCTGCATCAAAAATATATTTTTCCCCCTGTCACAACTTGACACTTCAATCTCGCACTTGTGCGTGAATTTTTCACGCACGGTATATCTCGCAGACATATAAATGGTCATTGACGTCACGATAATTATATATTGCGCGCTGTCGTGAAAAAAAGGAAAGAAATCGATATCTAAACTTCAATCATACATTTCTTAGATCGAGAGCAATGCTGCAACTTTGTACTTCGTCCGCGCGGGTATACCACAGAGTCAATTTCCTCGCACGTACGATCACTTCTATTTAATGCATTGCTGCCAATTTGCAGCACGATATTGTCACGACCTCGACAAACTTGCACACGTATCGAAAATGGTAACCCAGAAATGCCGGAGAATTTATACAAGTCATGAACGTTATCTGTTACAGTGTGACTTATAAGCACGATAAAATCGCAGATGCAACGGCTCATTAATGTTTTCTTAATTAACCAGTTTTCTTTCATATAATGATTAATGCGTAACTTGATATTGTCCATAAATAAATAAATTACATTTCGCTCACGAATTAATATTGCAGACGCATCGCTTGTTTCAATAAACCACGCATAAGAATTTCTTCTACGAAAAATCGAGAAGCAAGTATGGTGTCACATTTCCTTTTTTCAAGATGATATAATTATTACGGCAGTAAACATTCATGTCTACATATATATATATAAGAAATATTTTGTATAAAAAAAAAGTCTCGCATAAGCATTAGGCCACGTCATACCATAGTAAGAAAATGTATTCTAATAAACTTGACGTATTTAGGATAGCTACACATTTAAATATTGATAAGAATTTATTAAAAATAAAATTATTTTTAATACTATATTTTTATTATTTTACAATAATCAAAACTATATATTGCGATTTATCGTGATGTATGATACTCGTATAAATTTAATTGATATTTGCAATATAATATTCTTCATATATGGTGCCTTATGATTATGTTGTTTGTTAAGTATATATTTTAGATATTTTAATGTTCATTAAGATATGACATGAGAAATTATTTCAATCTAATCGAGAAATTTCCTTCACTCTTAAACGAGAAATATATTATGCGAGTCACGATAAAAGCGCGCATGTGTTCTTTCACACCAATACGCTTATCGCTAATAATTAAGACTTCGAGCAACTTCTCTGACCGCTTCTCGGCCTTTATTATTTATGCTCGATACGTGATAGACGAGGTCCGAAAGATACCCGATAATTTTTCTCGTTCTCGAGAACAGGATCACGATATCTTAATAAACGTACAAGTAGATCGTAAATTTATCATCCTCGGACAAGACGGCATGAGTTGAAAAGTTCGGAAGGTCATCTAAGAAAATCTCCTTCTTGTTCGAACACCGAAATGATGTAACACAGAAGTATTCAATAGTCAGATCACTCTGAATCGCAGATACAAGCGATTAATTCTCCACTTATGTTAGATTTTCATTTTCGATATATAAAATTTATTTTCGCAAAACTGCAAATGAATAATACAGAGTACAAAAAGAATTATTGTGGTAAAACTGATACAACTGTAATAATAATGCGTCAATAATTGCTATGTATCAGATAAGATTGGCATCAATAAAATAAGAATTGCAATTATTACACCCATATGTAATCATACGAAAATCATATAAGCAACTACTTCCAACATTTGTTTAATCGTTACGTTACGTTCGTAATACGTATGGATAATATTACTCCAGTCAACTTTTAACTCAATTTTTAGCATATGCAAATATTTAATGAAAGTAAAAGTGTTGCAAAGTATTTGTTTTTTTATTAACTTTATCAAAAGCATACAAAGATAATCAAATAAAAAGTATTGCTATGTAAGGAAAATTTAGAAGTGAATGTGCTCGATATTCACTTATTAGAAGAAGCTGACAATACGATATTGTGGTATCCATAAAAATTTGAAAAAAACGAACACAAGTCAGTACCTATCACTTGTTAACCTCCCGCTCCACGTACGCGATTACCACTATCGCCAAAGACTCACTTATTAAACTGTAGCTGCAAAAATATTCGTCACTGCTAATGGTGCGCACATACGATGCACGAGAGATATGACGTGCAAAAAACAGGAAAAAGAAATAAACAGCGATGCAAAAATGCGTACATCAAGTGACCACGAAAAGTAGGGGGCAAAACGGGGAACAAGATTAATTCCTTATCATTTTCTAAACAAATTCCATATAATAAGATATAATAAAAGACAGGGAACGTTCGAAGAGATACCATACCATATATATACGTTTACGAAAAATATCGTCATAAATTTATTAACGGCACGGATAACGAAATGGTAAAAAGTAAATTAAATTCGATAGAAATGGAAATATCGTAATAATAAAAATGTAATAATGCAAATATAAAAAATTATTATACAGTTACAAGAAAATGACAAAAATGTCACATTCGATAATCTTTGATAATATCATTCAATAATCATTTCGATATTAGCATAACACTTGCAAAGAGTGACCGCGTTGAACTGAAGTAATAATCACTTCGGCTGAATGACTTGCCAAAAATAACCAGAATATTCATTGACTGAGATATTCAGTGAATTAATCGAACAAATGCGGAAACAATGCGAGTGTGTAATCGCTAACTAACACTGCGTTAAATACATTACCATAATCGAATGAGAAAGTATTCAATTTCATATATCCTTTATTTTTGCCTAGATTAATGTAAAAATGCATCGCAATAGTAAATTGTACAACATAACGTATCTCGAACAAACAATTAAATAAACATCAATTAATTAGTTTTAAACGCTCGTTTTTGACGAATCATGTGAATTCACTTTTTAAGGAAAAATTATTACATAAAGAATCTACAACAGCCCATTTTCATATCTAATTAAAGAGCCACGCTCTCTTAGTGCATCTTTGTTTTTTCGTTTACAAGTATCATGAATGAGGAGACTAGAGAATCCCAACTGCTGCAATGTGCAAGTGAATTAACGCGGGACAATACTACGAGATCGGAGATCTAATTACATGAACGCAGTCGCGAATACGCACGGATACATCGCGAGCGTGATTTCCAACGGATTCCTATCGGACTACAAGCCGCACGCACGACTCACGCGTGCACGCTTCTGCACACGCGTCCAACGCGCGTGCACACACGCCTGCTGGGCCGTTATTCGCGCGTGCGGGACGCGCATGGCCCGCAAGGTCGCGTAATGTTGCATCGCGAACCGCATTACGTGTATGTACGCTCACATTGTGCATCGTTCTCTCGCACTCTCTCTCTCTCTTTCTACCTTTCACTCGAGCCCTCTTTCTCTCCCTCCCCCTCTCGCTCTTTCACTCTCTCTTTCTCTCTCCGTTACTTGTTCTTTTCTCTCGTCGCGAACCTCCTCCTCACTCTGATTTTTTTACATCATCCTTCTTGCGTAATATTTCATTTCCGGTGCTCATTTTCCTCGCGGCTTCTTGTCCCACTCAGGCTTATCATTCTTACTATTCTCTGGCTTCCGTGGATTTACTTGTGCTTTCGACTTTTCGAGAGACTGCATCTTCACCCTTCGAAGATTCACACTTGTGGTCTAGTTTATACCGACGGTTTGGTACGCGTACCAAATAGTGTATTTCAGCCGATCAGCCAATGACTAAACTCATTTACTAGTTATTTAAAATTTGGTACGCGTACCAAACCGTCGGTGTAAACTAGGCCTATGACACGACAATGGTGATTAATAAATGAAATTAGAAATCCGTTTATCTTGGTACCATTTAGATTGTCTTGGATTTTCTGAACAGCCGGCATGACACATAGCCGGCGTTATTAATGAGCGATTAAAAAGTACAATATCGCACGACAAGTCGCAGCTGTGTCTCGCAGCCGGGTATGTAACGTACCGAGGAGTTACACGTGTCCGTTAGCACGTGCTTGAAAGTTGGAACTGGAAATAGGAGGAATTACCGTAGATTTGCACAGTTAAATATCCGGTTTGAAAATTTATTCGTAGCTTAATCATATGCGATGGATGATATTCAAGATACACGCGCATGTCGCTTCTACGATACGAATAAAAGAACATAGTGGAAAAAAAATTTACATATGGCAACGGTATGACGTAACAGAATCTCTTTAACGATTCCGCTTAACTATGTCTAGCATTTCTTTGTCTTAAGTGTTCAAAAGTTCTCAGGGTCTTATAAACTTGAAATATATGCAAGTAATAAAATTGAGACATAAATTGTCTGCTCAGTATAACGTATTCATGGCTTGAATGGTTTGCAATAACGAATAAGAGATAGTTTTTAAAAACAATTTTCTTTTTATTGCGATTAAATACGAAATAATTTTTTCTGCCTCTCCCACTTTACGACACTGAATCTTAATTCTTTTTTCAATGCGAAATCAAAGAAGATTTACTATTTAGTCCTTTTTTGCTATTTCCGCGCGATTGGAAAAAGCGAAGAGAAACCGCCACTCAGAGTCCCTATGAAAAGTATTAACGCAGGATCTAAAGTCGATCCTCGGCGCGGATAAGCACACGCGCGCGGAAATGCGAGGTGTCACAATACAGAAAGTTGATAGCGCGTTCGCGGGCCGTGTATAGCGTCAGCTTGATAAAGAAAGGAACTGCATGTGCCGAAAGTGACTCATCGAATTAAGAGCTGTAGGTGCAGCGAGGTCGTTGACTCGCACGCCGCTGATGACCGGACAGCCGACGTTGATCACCTGTCGGGCTTCTCGGACGGCGTATACCGATAACGACTTTTGCGATTATGGCTCTCCGCCGTTCGATTGTGAGCGCGCATCAGCCGCGACATCGATTTAAAAACACGTCGCGCCCGAAAGCGGACACGACCACTGAAAAACAGCTTAACTCTACGATCTATTTACATGAACCACTGAGTCTGCCAGCGAGTGAATATTTATTAAATGCATAAATGTGCAGGGAATTATTCATCTTTTTCTTCTCGATTCTTATTCTAATGGCCTGGAGTCATTTGTAATTTAATCTAAAACGTCTTTCTGCATTTCAATAATCTACGTTTAAACGATTGGCTTTGCATAATTGTAAAATTATTAGGGACACACACACACACACACACACTCTCTCTCTCTCTCTCTCTCTCTCTCTCTCTCTCTCTCTCTCTCTCTCTCTCTCTCTTCCTTTTTTCATTTAAGAGCCCCTTTCGTTATATAATTTATAATGTCTGAAGAAAAGAAGATTGAATTTAAGAATCTTGTACGTTTCCTCTCTAATATGTAAGAAAAAAGTTGCTTAAAAAAATCTTCTTCGTGTATTAGGCTTAAAGCCTGTTTTATCCAGTTCTCGTTCTGATACTTTGAGCATTTGGTTTTACTTCATCTTCGGTAGGCTGCTAACCTTGCCGACGGAAACCTCCCATCTGGAGAAGTACATCCCTAAAGGGGTACGTGTGGCAAGATACTCTCGAAGGTTGCCACTTCCCTGCGAGAGATTCTCGAAAAAAAAACTAGCGGTGTCCGTGGATTTGAACTCGGTTCTTTTCGTTCATTTGTTCACTAATTGTAAGTAGCGCACATTTCTCTGCGCCACACTCGTCACCCCATGCTCAAAAGATGAGCGAATTAATTTAAGGGATTTAATCCCTTCAGTTCACTAACAATTTTACAAGTAGAATTGAAGCGCGATCTCAAACGTAATCTACTTGATAAGAAATGCTGATGACTCGATACGGTATTACCAATAAAAAATATAATTGAGACAAATAACATATATATTTGACACACGTTTCAATGAATGTCAAAATAAACTCGCGATAAAGATATTTAGAAAGAAATGTATCGGCGCGGCGGCGTTACAGTTCGATCGAGACACGATAAGGCACGTGCGTAGGAATTTCGCCTTACTTTTGATATCGCATCGCGCGTTATCGCGGACGGTCGAATCTTTTCACTGATAATCTCGTGCCCGAAGAGTCTAGCTTAATCGCACGACGGAGAAGATGGAGCACCGCCGCGGCGGTGTCGGACGACCCACGTACTGGCCCACGTGTCTCCTCTATCGTGTCCGTAATTCAGTCTCTAACGATAATTACTTGACGAGATCTTTCGCCGTCGCGAAATCGCGAATCCGACGATGACATCACTGCCAAGACCAGAGTTGTGTACCTGACAGCTCTAACGGTCGCATCGTGTCTCGTACGAAAGACACCTATTCGAAGCACCGCGGAGAACTATTATTTATCGCAATAATTTAGCAAGAAATCTCCTATGATTATATGAAATCTTCACAATCGAGTCTCTATAGAATATTAAGAATCTAGAAGAGCGAAATGCACTTGAGTTCACGTGAGCGATAAGGTTTCGCTTACTCACGGTTCAGGATCTTAGACGAAGCCTCTTTGTATTCAACAGCTTGCGTATATGATTGAAAATTCATGGTATCCCGTCTTTTTTATTTTATGAAGAACCGACCCTAAATATCCATAGACTCCATCAGTTGAAAAAACTCCGTAGATTAAATACAACAGTTGTACATATCACGTGTACTATTTTAATGGATAATACATTTAGTAGATATCAGTTTTCAGTGTCACAGTTTGCGTCACGTTGAGATAATAAACAATTATCTGGTTATTAGGATAATTACCGTGTATTTATGAATGGTTCCGCGACCTCACGTTACTTCGAACGTTGTTTCAATCAGCGGCTTCGATTTCGATACGCGATATGTCCTCCTCATTGTATTGCGCATAATTAAATTGCGATAGATCTTGCATAATTGTCGCGCATCTGTCACACCGCTGCTTCGCGAGGCAGAGCGTTAGAAAAAAAAGATTCTTTCGCATACAACATTGACGTTACAGCGTCACGACTTCGCGTACGCGTGTGCGCATAATTAGGAAAGAACACACGTGCGTGAAAAATTAAAAATACAGATAGAAGTAACACATTTGCTACGGAGATAATAGTCGGAGATATCGAATGTGTATTCGAAACATGGTTAACGTATCGACTGACAATCGATTCCATTGCGGTTCATGTCGCTATCGATGTCGCATCTGGCCATTAATCGCAATTCGGATGGTAATGCGTCGCCACGATGACTATCGATTCATAGTAACTGAGCATATTGAAGCATTCGATTTCTGCACGTGTCATGCGATAAAATATGTGTTTTACGATCATGAGAAGAGTTGTCTACCGTGATAATCATATTTCACATCCTACTTGTTTCTCCTCTTTAACGAGCATTTTTCTGAGACAACTTGTCGTCATTAATTTGTGTCACATAAACTCGAAGAATGTTATTAAGTTAAAGCACGTATTCTGGTTCAAAATTATCTTTAATATAGAGCATACTGCGAGGCATTGCAAAAACTTTGATATGAAAATTATACGTCATTAAGGCCCGGTTTCACTAAACGTCGCTTAGCTTTAATCTTAGTTTAATTCAGGTTTGTCTCTTTCTAAAGTAACAGTTGAAAAGAGACAACGAACGAATTAAACTAAGCTTAAAGTTAAGCGACGTGGAAGAAACTGAACCTAAGATGCGTTTCACCAAACGTCACTTTTGATCTTAGTTTAATTCATGTTTGTCTCTTTTTCAAGTAACAGTTGGAAAGAGACAACGAACGAATTAAGCTACGCTTAAAGTTAAACAACGTTGGTGAGACCGAGCCTAAGGTTATTAAATATTTTCAAGTGATTAAATTAGCATGATTGTTAACGAATAATCGTTGACGTTTGTTAACGCACAATCACTTAGATGTATATTTAAATCAAAGCTGAAAGGTTTTTTTTTCCAATAATCAAGCTTTTTAGTCGACATTAACCGGCCAGTGTTTTAATACAAAAAAATTGCAAAAAATATTACCACAGCCCAGAGTTTGAACCTGGACTTCCCTACTCTCTAGGCGGGCGTCTCACCAATTCGACCACTGAGGCATGTTGCTTTTCTATTATATTGTAAAATCGATTAAAAATTTTACTGCCGACGACTACTTTGTTATCAAACAGGATATTGGAATAATCGCGAAATGCGATTCGAGCCAAGTTTCCCGTCATCCTTTATGCATGCGCGCTACGTATCTGAACGTCACGCTGCACGAGCGGATGTGGAAAATGCATACGTCGATTATCTTCGTAAAATGATTATCTGTATCCTTTCGTCGAGTACACTGACTTCTCAAGAGCGACGGTGCGCCGGTAGTTGTTCACCTGTTGCGCGCGACGCAACGATATAGCTCGACAAACACATTTAAAACCGTCCCGACGGTAGATTAGCGCCGATGCACGAGTCATTCCTTTTCCGTGAAAACTGCGGCGCGACAGTTTACTGCACTTTCGGCCAGCGATAACGACGACAGTGATTGCTCACGGGGAAAGTCAATGACAGGAAGCGGGACGACCGTTCGTCCTTTGATCCAAGAATAAACGCGCGATCTTTGGGGATGTAAATGATCTCGCGCGAAGTGTACATAATTTATTTCCCGCATTTAAGTCACGCATTACCATTACTGATGTATGTACATGGCTTCTTACTTTTTATCGTCAAAAAACGGAATGCATAATGACCAAAAATTTAATCTTGAATTTAAGTTAACATAATATAGTTTTTCAGAATAAAGGTTTTATGCGAAAGTCTTTTTACAACGATAAATAAACCTTTTTACAAAAGTAAATATTATATTATACGCGCGAATAATGCAGTAATTGTATTTTCGCTAACATTTAGCGGAAATTTTCGCAACACAGCGAATATTTAATTTCTTTCTATTAATTTAATTCCGCCTGTACCGAAGAAAAAAACACCGATGGTTGAAATCGCAGAACGCCGCATAACTGCACGTGCCGCGAAGTTTTAATTTTATACAGATCGCGAATCCGTAATACTGCAATGAAAACCACCGATGTATGTACGAAATGTTATAGCGAAAAACGATAGATCGCCTGTCTAAGTATTAATGAGTGGAAAAGTTGCACGCAATCTACGGTACGCGTGTTGTAACGAAATGAACAATTACGATGTCAGTATTCGCGGAGATTCTTAACCACAGAATCGTCCTGTGACTAATGGCGGAAACTACGACCACGAGCTGCAAATTAGTGCACCGGCATCGAACGTTGCGCGATTATCGACCGCATTTTCGTTTAAACGGCCGCACGTGCACGCATTTTACAAGAACCGCGACAATATTGAAAGCTGACGTCGCACTGTGTGACACACACAGATGTGCTGACTCCTTATTTTTCAAAGTAAATATCGACCGGTCCGATTCCGCTTGAGCGACGTATCGTTGAACTCGAGCGGATGTTGTACCCCTCGCGCTTATTCAAATACGCGAATCGTATCGCTGGACGCCTATCTCAATTTACGGAAATGCCGGATTATTTTTTAATTAACATAAAATTGAAGCTAATTGGTATCATAATCTGTGGTTTTCCATAAAAATTCATTTTCTTTCCGTTTTAACAGATAATCGGGAGAGTTCCCAAGATTCGACGTAAATAAATTATTTCTATGAATTCACTTCCTTCGTCATCGAATAAAATGGAAAATTTAATCGCGACTCTAAGAAAGAGAGTTTATGTTAGCTGATAATATCGAATTCTTTGGCGTCTACAACGCGCGCGCGTGTGTGTGCACGTCTGTGTGTTGCAGCCATGATAAAAGTTTTTTCTTCCTTTCAAACGTTTGTATTGTAATCATTTTTATTTCTATAAAATTTATTACCATTTCAATTCATTTCAGCGCTTAAATATCTTATAATTTCCTATCAAGAATTCAAAATTTTATTTAAAATATTTTTTTATAATTACACAAAATATATGCCAAGCACATATTGCAAGAAATATAGAGAAATGCTATCAACTTTTTATTAGTTTATGGTATCTTTATTCGTCCCTAAAAAAAACATGGTTGGGATAAACCAAGGATTTAGGAAAACTTTAAAAATTCTTCGGCAAGTTCAGAGTTCATTTCTCTTTTTTCTCGTAGTAACTGGCTGGTCCTCCTGTCGTGCCTGTTCGAAATGTACGATTATTATCGAATGAAACTCGTGCGAACGTAGATATGTGCGTCATTGTCGCGCACGTGTCACGCGGTAGCTCATGAATGAACTCGGCGGCACATAAATGCCGCCGTGCCACAAGGCTATTTTTAAGCGGTGCGCAGATTATCAGTGATTCCTGTGCGATAGCCGAGTACTTATCGTATGTGCAGCACGCCCGACTTAGCGGCCTGCATGACTAAGAGAAAACAAAGAGGAGCCTCTCTCTCGCGGCGGAAGCGCTCTGCGCCCTATCATGAAACGGGCAAAACTCATTTTGTATTTATTCGTTGCGCAGTGTCGCGCTTATCGGTGTAACGATTACCCCTTCGCGGTGGGTCCCCCAGGTAGAATGCACTCCCCCCCCCCCCTCGGCATTCGCCGATAAAGACGATACTCGTGACGATTATTCGTCACTTCAATATATGATATAGGTATCGATTCAAAATATATGTACGTACTTAATTATTGTACAAAATAAAATTCATAAGGCTCTGACGTGAAATCACAATTCGAAGGAATAAAGGATATAAGACCCAAGACAGGATGTTAGTATCTAAATGAATTTAATTGTTAAATTTATTGCGAAAAATTTACCTCGGCCAGGCTTTGAAACTGGACTTCCCTCTCGCTAGGCGGGCGTCTAATCGTTGCAGTATTTGTAATAGAAATTAACGAAGCAATAAAAATATTAAGTATTGAAAGGTGTAGTATATAAAATTTAAGGTATAAAAGTGTAGTAAATATACCGAATTGATTAAGTGCAAATTAATAAAAAATGTCTTGAATTAAAACGTTTCTTCCTACTGAAATGCATCTACGCTAATTGCGATGAAGTCGGGCGTCATTTCAAGGGTCCGGTAGTCAGCCAAACTTCCTCAAACCATCCCGAGTCGAAATTTTGGCCCTATGAACCTTTAATTCTATTATATAGTAGGACCTAAGACAATAAAAGAGGTCGAACTGGAAGTCACTCCTACTTTAATACTGACAGTGTCGGCACAGAAATTTCTGCTTTTGCCAATTTAGCATTTAAGTAGGTCCTTTTAAGCAGGAGCTAAAGTAAATTTTTAGAATGAAAGATTCAAGGGAGGAGTAACAAAATATGTCAGCAAAGTAGGTTATCGCTGGTCTATGTAGATGTATAGATCAGCTAAGTCGGTGTAAATTATCCTTAAAAGTGTCAAAGTAGTACCAAAATTTCGAATCGGTATGTAGATGCGTCCTGAACACGTCCGACGGATTGACCGATATAACAGATCCCGGAAAAACGAAATGATCCGTGAGTGTGTCGTTGAATCCCGTCGAGACGGAATGAAAACACAATCCGATTCGATTGAGATTTCGCCGAACGGGGATTACCTAATTCATTTATACGTTGGCCAATCGTTGCATAATGATAAGCCTCGTGGCCCAAAAGCCGCCGCGGCAGAACTCGGTGAAACTCGGTGAAACCGCTCTAGCCGGCCCCGCGCGGCCAGCGGGAATCATGGAAATAGTCAAACCGAACGCGGCCAAAACGCGGTGCCATTGCGTACAATGCGACACCGTAGAAAAAAGAAGTGGACTGATAAAATAGCCGCGACCGCGTTGACCGTACTTTCACTAGATTAAGCTCGCCGCGCCGGACCTCTCTTTCGCTCTCGTTCTTTCCGTCTTTCTCCCCGAGCCCCATACACCTCTCTCGTCGGGCCCGACGAAGAGCGGCGCGGGGGGGACACCGTGACGATCTGCATCAGCGTGTATCACGCTTTTTCGCACCCGTTTCTTTTTGCGCGACGCGAGTGACTCAGTGATCCATGTCGAGCCGGAGAAAGAGGACAATGTGAAGAGAGAGAGACCGCGGGCGGCTCATTTCGCGGAACGCGCTTTACTTTACGCTACAATTAATCGTGGATCGCAACGATTGAATTTGTAATGGTGCGATTACACTGGGATCTCTCAGTTTGTCAAGAGACAGGACAGTTTCAGAAAGCAACCTTTACCTTAAAAAGAACAGCATGTTAATTTCTGTATTATTGATTCACGCCTGACAAATCGTCTCTTTGGTAAAAAGAGACAAGAATTTTGTCTGAAAGAATCATGTATGCGCATACGTATGCTGACTCTAAAATTTCGATAAGCTTGATCGATTCGTCGGAATTTCTGCAGCTCCCGTGCAATTTTCATCGTTTTTATTCGTAAACTTCGCAGTATCTCTATGTTATAGCCAGTGGAATACGATAAGATAGGACGTACGCATTTCCCTTTGTTGACTGATCACATAGGCTTCGCGGGGATTTCTATAGTACGGGATTATCGGACTAGCGAATTAATCAACGTCCCGCTTGCATGACGTTTCGTTGAATTAATCTCATCGATACGAACGGATTTCTATATGTTCAGAGCGAGTAATTAAGGGACCGTTAAAACGTCACCGGGACTTTCCTCTTTCGTACCTTTATATTTGCTTTCTCATGCGGAATTATCGCAGTTGCAGCAGATATATCCATCAAAGATACACCTCACTTCTGCGAAATGTAAGCTACAGACTTTAAATGCCATTAGTGATGAAATTTTCACAATACGTCTCATACATTCAGTATGACAATTATTAGAGAAAGGTCCCCTATTATAAGATAGGCTCTTAATACGAGATAACGGGGTTTCTATTAAATTAATAGGCATCATCGGTTGATTCCACCATGAATTTATCGCCTTTGAAGCGAAATCTGTTTAGTGGAAAATTCATTGTTAAATTGCGTAATCGCGAGGAAAGAAAATTTGTGATTAAATTCGGATGTTGAAAACCTACTATCTCAAATTAGAAACCTATCTGATAATAAAAAACTTTTCTCTACAATTTATTGTTGGAGAACCCATGCGTCTCTAATTGGATAACATTTCCGTTTTATCTCATAGAACTTCTCACTACAAGCTTAAAAAAATGTACCACGTATATAAACTGGTTCGGAAAATAAAACTAATAGGGAGATTAATTATTCATGAGTAAATACTATTTCATTTCCGTGAAACTGAGGTAACGGAATAATAATGGAGCTACTTTCAATTTTAACTACACAAAATTTAGTGTACCGCAAACATAAATATGGCCATACATTATACAGCTATACAGTTCCCTTCATTTCCAAGTATAAGATGAGATACAATGACGAAATGACAGGTAAATATTTTTCCTTAAACATGAGATTGATTAAATGAAAAATGTACATGAGTGCGACGAGAGACTCAATTGTTTCGCGCTAACGACGTCCCGACTCGATCAAGATTTTTATAATGTCCCTTTGTTTAATAGATTTTTCTGGTATCGGATTTTTATACCGAGAAAAGGAACAGAACATATTTGAATTTTTGTTTAATGTTGCAAATTCCAACGTCAGTGTTTTCTTGACCATATCTGGCTTTTTTAAAAATATAAAAAATTTATTGCGAAAAATATTACCTCAGCTAGAGTTTGAACCTGGACCTCCCCACACTCTAGGCGGGCGTCTCACCAATTCGACCACTGAAGCTTGTATAATATTTTTCGCAATAAATTTTCTGTATTATTAAAAATATAAAAAAGCCATGTCTGGTTTTTTTAATAATATCAAGAAAATACTGACGTTGTTAATTATTGCTGGCGACATTGAAGAATATTCTTATTAATTGTAAATTCCGTTGCCATAAATTCAACAACGTAAAGAGTGGGCTATTAATTAACATTGCATGAATCACGACGTTTATTGCAACAAACTACACTACTAAACTTCAATGCATTTGTGGCAAAAAGAATACATGAGAAACAGAAAAGTATAGATACCGAAAACAGATGTCAATGCCAGTTCTTGAATTTTCCGTTACAATAGAACCACAGACAGATACAATTGAATGAAGAAAATGGAAAAATCCCCGGCGAAGACACAAGTTCTAGTATTTTTCATTGATAATAATTTCCTAAGATTCTGTTAAAATGTTAATTTATAATCTAAAAATTAAAATACACAGAACAAATTAGTTGTTCGTCAAGCTGTTCATTTTTCTAGATTTTTACGCGTCGCTCTTTGAAAAGGAGGAATGTTGAAGTTTGTGAAGTTGAGAAGACTCGTCAACGCGCGGTACGTCGCGTCGCGTTTAAGCGAAGCGAGGCGAAGCCAGGAAAAGTAAGGAGCTCGCGAGCGGAGGAGAAGCGTGCACTTCTGCCTCCGCCGTTATGTAACCGGACGATTCTCGGAGCCAGCAAGCAGCAGCAGCAGCCGAGCGACGCGCGAGAGTGAGGTCAATTTGTGCGGAGACCATCGCGTGCACGTATACGCACGCACACGCATACACGCCACGTACACACGCCCGTCCGTTCGCGCGTGTATTCGTCGAACGTTAGAAGACGAGAGTGAGCTGGAATCAGGCGTAGAGCGTGAAAGTGAAGCGGCCGACGTGCGCGTATGCGTACGCGTCGTGCGTGCGTGCGTGCGTGCGTACGCACGTGTGTACGTGTGTCCTTTTCCGTCTGTGTGCGCACGTGTCCGCGAGTCATGGAGGTGTATGCGCGAACGGATCTGCGTGGAGCGAGAGCCAAGATCGATTTACACCATTCACCAAGTCGGCATCACCGTTATCGAGGAAGAGTAAGATGGAGGATAATTTATCGGGAGTAATCCCGGCGCTAAAGAGTTTTGGGAATAATTCATCACAAGTGAGACAATTATTAATGCCGTCGTGTTTAAAAAAAGAAAACGGCGTGGGGAATATCGCGTTTTGTCAGCGTTCTCAATTCTTTTCCCGCGTCAGCGTTCTCGATTATTGAAAAGTTATATTGCACAACGGTATTAACAGCAAATTAATACAACATCCTCCCATGATAACACGAAGCAATAATATGTTGAATCTCCGTTACTATAGTAAATAATCTCTGCTGCTGCACTATCTCCCGCACTTGCCCTCCAATAACATTTATTAAAATTTTAATACACATCTTCCATGTGAAAACTAGATTAGGCACGTTTCACACGAGTATTTTTCAATTTGACAATTTGTAATTGCCACGACCACGGTTATGGCAATAAATTCCGCTGTCAGAGCGCGGAACGCTGCTATTGTACGCCAATTCCCGCGCGCTTCGTAAACAAGAGTATCTCGGGGAAGAGACGCGGAAGACAAAGAAGAGAGAGACAGGGTCGATGGCGGAAAGCCCGGCGAAGGCGGCAGGAGACGCGGCTCCGAGGAGGAGCGCGCAAGTAGGAGCGAGTAGGTGAATCGCCGCGGAGCCCGTGTACGGTGTGGCGCGGCGCGGCGTGGGGTTGCGCCGGTAAGTGTGCCAAGGTGCACTTCTCGAGAAAGCCGGACCGGCCGGACCGCTACCGCGCCGCGCCGCGCCATGCTCCGGCTATCACCGGCCGCCACGGATTCGGACCTATTCCATCCGTGCACGCGCTGCGCTAACGAGTGCGATTAGGGATGCCTGCGATGCCTGGGTAATATCCGTTTTCCTGTTTTCCAGCGCGCCGAGAGAGTTTTCAGAAAACGCGCGCCGATACGCGTGTAATTGCACCTCTGATTATATACGTCGACAATGAGCGATTACATAATGTATCGCGCCGGGAAGAATGCCCGGTGTACTTTGCGACGTATCGTTATAATTATGCATACTTTTGGAATTAATTACATTTGCAATATAACGTTATAAGTGCGTACAACTTTATGAAAAATTACCCGAGTCGAAATTTTGGCCCTGTGTTGAACTTTTAATTCTATTATACAGGGTGAGTCTCTCCATATCCGACAAAATTTTTGAGAAGGTAGAACGGATCGAGATGAACGGAAAAGTCCTGTACCATTTTGCAATTTTCGTAATAGTTAACGAGTAATTAATTATTAAAAATCGTTGTCTTAGGCCGGCCTACCGCCCAATTCGAGCGCGTGGCGAGATGTGCGCATAGCAATATCGATCGCTGGGCGGTCACATCTTGCCACGCGCTCG
>NW_011967237.1:2363930-2365721 GCF_000949405.1 Vollenhovia emeryi | reverse complement strand
GTGCGCATAGCAATATCGATCGCTGGGCGGTCACATCTTGCCACGCGCTCGAATTGGGCGGTAGGCCGGCCTAAGACAACGATTTTTAATAATTAATTACTCGTTAACTATTACGAAAATTACAAAATGGTACAGGACTTTTCCGTTCATCTCGATCCGTTTTACCTTCTCAAAAATTTTGTCGGATGTGGAAAGACTCACCCTGTATAGTAGGACCTAAGACAGTAAAAGAGGTCGAACTGCAAGTACAAACTTTACTCCTACTTAAAAACTGACAGTGTCGAAAATTTCTACTTTTACCAATTTAGCATTAAAGTAGGTCTTTTTAAGTGGGAACTAAAGTAAATTTTTAGATTTAAAGATTCAAGGGTGGAGTAAAAAAATATAATGTCATCAAAGTAGCTTATTTCTGGTCTATGTAGATGTAAATTATCCTTAAAAGTGTCAAAATAGTGTAGTACAAAAATTTCGACGCGGGTATCGTTATAATTATGTTATAGAATAATTTATATACGAATCGATCCTTGTTGATTAATTTCGTTTAGAATCGATCGTTAGGGCTGCATACTGTTGCCTGTATTTTTTCGAGAGGCGCTTTAATTTTTATCTGAAAGTACTCCGTAATAATTCATTCGTTATCGCAATGCGGAGTTTGAAAAGGCTAAAAAAGTAAATACAGTGCGAACGTTTAAACACGAATATCTTTTCACGTATCTTTCAACGGAGATATAACGGCGATGCGCGCGACTTGTAAGCGCCTTCGAGAATTTAGGCAATAAAAGATGGCAGTAAAAGTGACCGGTCGGAGGATTGATTGAGGCAGTTGCGATAATGAACATAATCACCACGGAGTCACTAATGAAGATAATAATAACGTTGATTGAACGTTGTTAGTAGAAACACTAGGAAAGCGCCGCAACGAAGAGAATACGGCGCAACGGCGCCTTGAATGGAACGCGAATATGACCGTAAATTTAGCGTAATACGTCAGTTAAGACTCAATGCGAACAATAGATACACGTGTCTGCGAGATACAATTCGCCGGTACACGCGTCGCGTCACGTTTTCGACCGGTCGGCAGCGGATAATTAGGAAGCTCTTGGACCTGTGCTGAACTAATTAACCAGTACGAAGTTCTAAATTAATCGTCATGTCGTTACGGCGTGCCCGCCAATTCGAAGATATCGTTGCGCGGCCACGGGGAATCCGGTGGCGAGCAATTTAACCCCACCCCGCAATATTATCGCGAGTCTTATCTGCTAATTGCGAGTTTTGCGCTGCGCGAGCATGAAAATACCGATCGTGCTGCAGCTGCTGACGTAAATCGAAATTGCGGTATTCCCACTCGTTGACCACTTCTTTCTCAAGGTATTTAAGGCAAATGTCAATCCCTAATAGAGGTACGCGATTAAATCCCCCCCCCCAAAAAAGAAACAAAATGCAGGAAGGGCATTGTCGGTATTTTTTAACAACCGTGCGCGAATATAACGTATATTTTTCCTTTCTACGAAATAAGAATCACGATGACGACATCACCGGAAACAAATTGCCGCTGCGTAATTGCACGCGCGATCGAACTATAATGTATCGAAATGATGCCATAGAGGGAAACACCGACCGCAGATCAAGAACGGGATTCCGACCGATGTCGAGTTCTTTTTTATTATGAAAGGATGTCTCACGGGATGATCCGCTTGATACCATTTCGGAGAATAGAAATAAAAATAGTCAGTCATCGCGTGTATTTTCATGAATGTGTTGTATCAAAAGTTTTCCTGAAATATTTACTTT
>NW_011967237.1:2339959-2363588 GCF_000949405.1 Vollenhovia emeryi | reverse complement strand
GTACGCTGCACAAAGATTGAACAACATTCAATCGTACGACAATGAACGCCAGGAGAAGGAAACACGAGCATACTTCGAAAAATGTAATGTCATAAACAACTTCAGTATTTTCTTGACCATATCTGGCATTTTTAATAATACAGAAAATTTATTACGAAAAATATTATCTCAGCCAGGGTTTGAACCTGGACTTCTCTACACTTTAGGCGGGCGTCTCACCAATTCGACTACTGAAGCATATGATAATATTTATCGCAATAACAGTATAAAGATGTTATCTTCGCGTCTATTTTTCGACTTTTAAACTGTGCTTCGATTCGGGTTGCCAGCAGTACACAGAACTGTCGATACGCGATTTTTAAGTATCCCTGTCCACTTCTCCCCCTCCCCCATACTCCAATTAAGTGGAAACACCATGTTTGTGGTCAATAATGTATAATCAACTAATAAGAATATTCTTCAAGTAATATAATAAAAGGGATAATTTCGTCCCCCTTTATGAGGCCATCGAGATAACTATTGTCGCTCAATATAACTCGTCTTTATTCATCCAGGGGACTTTCGATTATAAACGACGACTTACTGCCACCGTTAGCGGCGACAAAAGGGCCCGACAATACCCAGAAACGACATAGAAAACGTCGAGAGACGAGCAGGACAAGAAGACAAGAGCGAAGGAAGCTGCACTGACCGCAGACTTGGAAACGAAACTTCCGTTGCAAACAAATGCCGCTCAATTCATGAAGTACATCAACGAGAGCTGATTCCCTTTTGTGGCCTTTCAGAATCAATTTTACACATAAACTGTTTCCCACAACATCTCACGATAATATCACATTGATTCGAATTTACAGAAAATTATTGCGAAGCTATAACGATTGATTTTATCATTAAAAAATCATAGTTGTCCAATCTTTATCCGAGGAAACTCAACTGTGCCGCTGGTACGTGAAAAGAAGAGAGAAAGAGCCTCCATTTGTTACGACAGACGCGCAAAATGTGGGAAGAAACTGCAAGGACTGGAACCGCAGGGATTTCCGTTCCGGTTAAACGGTTACAAACTCGATTCTCTCTAAATATAACGACAGCTCGGTCGTTGGTTTCGATTTCCTCGAGAGGATCCGTGATAATCCTCTATGGTGGCCTAGGCCATCATGTTGACCGTTCGCTCCTTCTTGCGGATCCCCACGCGCCCTACACAGACGATGGGTGCACGCACACGCACCTGCACATACGTGCGTACGCGCGCCGAATATAGATGCCAGTATTGAGGGCACTCGCCCTAATAATAGAAGCCGAGAAAATTTTTAGCCCTTGATGCCGGCCGGCGCGGCGGCCGCGTCCGTAGGGATCCGATTTGGAGCTGAGGAACATGTGGAGGCAGGCGGTGACGTAGACGAAAGTTCGAATGAGAACATGCCCAGTTTCCGTGCGGAAGCTGGAAGAGAGATGGCACCGCCGCGACGTAGAGTGACACGCCAGATGTAAATACAATTTTTATATGAATAGAATTGTAGACTTTAGTATTGTAACCAACTTGCTAAAGATTCCAACGAAACCGTTAAAATAAATGAAAAATAATTTTACAGTGTATATACACGTATGCATGAAAACGATTATTTCTCAAACACGTCTAGTTAAAAGTGGAAAAGAAAACAAATGAAAGTAAGAGAATTATCACAGATACGAAGCAATGAAGGATATAAGAGCCAAGGCGGATGTCAGTGTCTAAATGATTTTAATTTTTGAATTTATTACGAAAAATTTACCTCAGCCAGGGTTTGAACCTGGATCTCCCTCTCCCGAGAGAACTATCATCGTACAATCGTTTTATCAATTTTATTTGGTGCTGGATATAACATAAATCGTGGGTTTCGAGTGGCCAGATCTATCGGAGCATTAAATCCATCGAGAAATATATTGCATAATTATCTCTTCTGACGGGATGTCTTACCAGATCACGTACAAACATTTACCGTTTTAAGGAACCGTTAAACCATTATTCTTATAATGAATGTATAATAACTGCTTGTTATTCCATTGCTGCGAATGTGTAAACTTCCAAATTAGCTTCGAATAATTCGATTGCGATTATAGCATAAATATATTGTGATAATTTCCTGATTATATAAAAGATCATAAAAAATAATAAATTTATAAGCCATATAACTTTAATGTCAAAATATCAATGTATTTTTTCCGATGCAGTTTTGTGATTTTAAGAATAATTGAACGGCAGTTTACATATATTTGAATTTTGAATTTATATCTGGTATTACTCATGAAGATTGATGTATAAATTATTATCACATCGAGATGTATAAATAAACCAATTAAAGAATTTAATTTATCGTTATTCCTTTCTCAAATAATAAATTAACTTTATTATCACATATATTATCATCCATCGTATGTATAGGGCGTGTGGGGGCCTGCAAGAAGGAGCGAACGGTTAACAGGATGGCCTAGACCACCATAGAGGATTATCACGGATCCTCTCGAGGAAATCGAAACCAACGACCGAGCTGTCGTTATATTTAGAGGGAATCGATAATATTTTTTCTTCACTTCTTATCCTCATTTCAGATAACTTAGCTCGATGCTGTATGTGTGTGCGTGTGAGAGTGCGTGCATATGCGTATAGCGTCAGAATCTTCTTTCATATCTGTCTGACAAGATATGGTCGTAATAGGTGCAAGATAATAAAAAATGCAACGATCTACAGTATTTATCTCGTTTGACAGTCACATAGTTTTAAAGTGGAATAATATATTCTTCATCTATAGAATATACACAAAAATGCAATTGTTTAAAAACTATAAACGATGGATTTAACATAATGGCATCACATTATAATATTGCCACAATATACAATGATTTCAGTGACAATTTAATTGCCAATTCATAGTTTTTCAGATTCAAATTAATTCGAGATTGAAAACGGACGTGAACAGATCGATTTTAAATTTTCATATTTTGAGTACCGAAAAATCAGTGACTTTAATGTAAAGATTTTTAGAGCTTGTTTATTATCTTTTTCTTTCCAGCATTAAAAAGTGCTACGTTTTACTTTACAATTTTGCTTATAATTTATTGTTAAGACAAAGTAATTGCATTAACAATAATTTATGTTATTCATATATACATACGTGACAAAAATATCAAATATATTACACAAACCAATTATAAAATGCATGAAAGTACGGAAAAATTGCAAATAGACAGGTGTATCCCGTATATCGAACACTGTGCAACAAGGGGGATTAAATTCTTTCTTCCTACTGATAACTAGGTTTACACTATATCCGAGAAGCCATTCATGAGAGAGTTACGTAAGTCGATCCGGGCATCGATATTAAGTTTTTCCATAACTCATTGAGCCAACATCAGCTGCACTTCAATTACGTATCTCTCAATTAACAGTTTACACCAAAATACGTAAAACGATAAGAGAAAGATAGTTGTAAGTAAATAAGATAACTGAACGACGATGTTACAACTCATATCATTCAACAGGAAATTCAACGGATCTCTACCTTTTAATAAAGCAGCATGAGTCATTTATCATTTATTCTCTATACAATATAGAATTTATTATTAATACAAATTATCTATTAACTCCGAAATGTTCGTTTGTCATATTTAGTACAAGATTCGAATTTACACTTTTCGCCTCAGGACGGAATGATGAATCAACAGGAAAATATAATTTGTGCTAAACGCTAATTGTAAGGTGATCGCATGGCCGTTTAATTGGGATACGAGCCACGCGCGCTTGGGCCAAGAGACCTCGTCGTCTATTCATAGTCGTACTAGAACTAGATTTGAGGGTGCCGCTGACTTTGATCCGAAGCCTCGTTCCGGCTCGTATATACATGGCTATCATTCCTTTTTGTTACGGCTCTGTCAACGAAGACATGCCTCACGTGTAAGCCAATCCACCGAGTAATTATACGTCCATAGATCATTCACGCTCATACATTATTTCTCACGCGCGTGCTCGTAGATAACCAGGATTTGAAACGATTTCAATTAGAAACTTATTAGACCAAACCAAACTTATTAAGTTCAGGTAACATTTCCTTATAACATAATGTTAACATGGTAATTCTATACATTATTGTAATTTATTAAAGACTTGCAGACATTCAGGAATTACCAAAACACCACGTGCTATCCATTACGAGTTATAACGCAGAGAGATTAAAAACTTGGATATTTCGTTTTGGTAGTTTGACTTCCAAGACGTTTAAAAATTTTAATATATTTACATTTCAAGATTTAAATTTTAAAATCTTACTCTCTAAAAGTCAATCAGCGGATTATCACTGAAAACAGTGAATATTCACTGATTCACAGTTGTAAGTACAGCACTGAATTATGTAGTGCTACATTTGTAACTGTTTTCAGTGATAATGCACTGACTGACTTTTAGAGAGTATGATCTTAAGTTAAAAATACCTTAAAATTTAAGAAATTTCATTTTTTAATTTGTAAATATACATTTTCCAATATTTTTCGAATTCGACGCATACAATTTTTTACAATTTAAATTTTTAATATTACATAATTTAAATTTGTCCTATATTTACAACTTGTATTCTAAAATTAAAGTCTTAAAAAATTGTTTGATTTAAAAAATGTAATTTAAAAAATTGAATTTTCTGTGTTAAACAAATTATATTAATATATATACTAGAATTGTATAACGTCTAATCAGTCTCAATTTACAAACTTTTCCAAATTATTATTCTGTTCTTCCTTAAGATTTAGTTCCTGAGAACATTATTTCCCCTCATGATTCCTGGATAAATCGCAAAAATGAACGTGTAAGTGAATAACTGAGTAGAATGAGATTTTACAGTTCACTGGCTTTATAAAAAAATTTCTAACGATCTTTACGTCGTTCCTGCGGCGAGCGTCGATTACGACGCGATACGATCTCTCCAAACGACAATGGCCGATCGTGCAGAGCCTGAATGACTAGTTTTTAAAACAGGCCGAACACACAGCGAGAGAGCCGCGCGTTAGCCCTTTCATCAGCCGATCGCGGCGAGTGCGCGAGAGAGTAAATGAGCCAGCTATAATTCACTTTCTCGTCCTTGATCGTCCCGGCGAGGCACAAAAGCGTCCCGCAAGTTCCGGCTGCCGGTAAACGCGGATTTCGTGAATCATGAGTCCACGATCGTGGACGAATCTGGTGGATCGACGATGATCAGAGGGACAGAGCGTGACTAAAGTGGGTCGTGCCTCCGAGACTATTATACGATACGATGACAATGCTTCAGAAACGCCTTTCATTAATGTCCAACTTCTTAAAGCGGATGTGAAAAGGAGAAGACAATTGTTGGTGGCACTACATAAGGTGAAGCTACAAACTGTTAAAACTTGATGCATACACAAAGTAATGTCTTTAAGTAAAACCTCCGATACTCATTGATTATAACTTTAATAACTAGTTCTTCAATTAACCTAAAGAGATTTCTTCCTGTTTGGAATGTTGAGATACGACAAAGTTGAGTTATTTTGAGTTACAAAATTAAGGCTCGATTAACTGAGGAAACTTATGCTTTGATTCGACCATCCGTATTTCGAGTCTTATAACTGGCATTCTTACAAAGCGGTTTTGCCAAGTCTTATTGCAAGCCTCTTAGATCTTCCTATTGTGAGTCACAAATTTTGCGGACTTTCACAGAATATGCAGGACAAACCGAGATAATGTTTCCGCTGCTATTAATTATTTTCCTTTCGCTAAAAGCCATTTGATCGTCGAATAAATGTGATATTACCGGAAAAAAAAGTAGGAATTAACAATATCAGAATATGAGGAAGAAAACTCTTCTCCGTATTCTGCTTCCGTAAAACGAATTATCTCCACAAGTTGGAGTTAAGTTTAATATTTTATAAACTAATAAGAATATTCCTCAATGTCGCCAGCGGTAATTAACAATGTCAGTGTTTTCTTGACCATACCTGGCATTTTTAATAATACAGAAAATTTCTTGCGAAAAACACTACCTCGTTGTTGACATTTTATAAAATAGTATTTCAGCAAAATTAAGAAAAAAGCTAAAAGTCGACTTATGAGCAATATTGCTAATTAAAAAGATATTTATATTATATAAATGCTGTTCATAGAAATCACAATAGAAAGTTGAGAGTGAATTTTTTGCGGAACGTATTTCGACACTTGCGTCTAGGATTGAGGAAACCAATCTGTGGACAGCTAGAAGCTCGAAAAGAAGTTAGCACACTACGACAGCAAACCCTGGACGAGAGCTGAAATTGTCGCTAAATTTACTCGCGATCGCCTAGAGACATTTCGAGGGTCGATCAAGGGATACCATTCAAGTATTTCCAATTAAATCGCCGTCAGCAAGTGAAACCTTTTGACAAGTCAATCGGCACCGATATCCGAAGCTGCTCGAAGCTGCACACATGAAAATGAAGCTGCGTATACTACGAACGTTGAAAATTAGAAGAAACCTAGCACGCACGGAGAATGAGTGACGAGGAAAAACGTGACGCAGAAAGAGGAATGTATTTTCATTAACACATATATGTGACAGAACAGTTCACGGATTGTTCATTGTAACATTGATTGCATATTAGTGTCGGCCTGGCCAAAGGATTGTGTGTATGATATTTTAGTACATACATTTTTAGAGAGTGGTGGGGGAAAAAAAAGCAAGGAGGCTAAGAGGGAGAGAACAAGTGAAAAGAAAAAATTATTTGACGGAAAAGGGGAAAGAAAAACCGTGTAAGAGGAAGAGGAGTGGCACGAGGAAAAGACGAGAATAAAAAAGAAGCTAAACCAGAATAAAGAAAAGGAGAAGAGGAAAAGGATGAAGTGAAGAGACTCGCGCTCGACGGGGAAACGAAAGAAAGGCGGGCGAGCCAATGGAGGAGCACGCGTGAGCGGGCGTGCAATGCATTTCCATAATTTCTAATTAGTAATCAGCCGGTAGCCGCGCGCCTACTTTGCCTTCACCTCATCAACGTCGCGCCGCGCCGCGCGGTGCCAGCCGGGGAGAGAACTAACTCGCCTAAGGTACGCGGGTACGAAAACATATGCGCACACGTAACCAGCGTGCGTGTACGCGTCACGTAGGCACGTATCGGTGCGCGGAGGAAGGCGGCTCGCGTACGCGTGCACGCACGTGTGTGGGTGAACACGCCGGCGGTGGCGGCGCAGGCCATGCCTGACCAGTGTGCCACTTTCACTGGTTCGTATTTGGGTCATCGCATCCACCTCGCCTGCCTCTCTTGTCGCTCTTCTGGAGGGGTTGTTGGAAAGGATCCGCTCCGCGGCGAGCACCGCGCCGCAGCTGTTAGCGCCGCGCTGCGTTCGTGGAAGGCGCTTCCCTCCGAAGTGCCGGAGAACGGATCGCGTCCTCCGTCCTGTCGTGGACCACGCGCCTACCCGGGCGCCGCGCTCCCACCTGTTGCTCCGCGCCGCGCGTGTTTACGCATGCCGGGAGAGATGATGACCCCGGGGGGGAAACAACCCTCTCGAGTATGCGCGCTGTGGAATTAAATCCCTACAGTGCTTTGATTTGCTCTTCTCTACTTACATGCGATACCTTCGTAAAGCGTAATAATTTATTGCGTTAGACTGTTGCGCATCGAAAACGATCGTGCGGCAGAGTCCAATGTGAAGAGAGAAAAGTATAAAATCTAAAACGATTATTCGTAATTGGACGGTACACTTATTAAACGTTCTCAATATTATTTCTAGGGAAAATTAGCGATTGTTATTCATAAGAACTGTGATTGTCATTTTGTGTCTTCAAGACGTTTGCTGTCGACACGATTCGAAGTGAAAGAAGTTAAATACGCAACGCATTTGAATATACTCAAGTTGGAGAGAAGACACCGCTAAACGTACGTTCGCTTCCCGAGCTGAAAGACCGCGCTCAAGTTATCGCCAATTATGTAGTTACTTCGCATTATGACGCTGCCTGACATCCGACAGTGTGCACGCTCGATTTGTTGACTCCCAGACGCTTTTCTCCGCTGTTAATTCGCTTATGCAAAAGTCGATCGATACGTATACGCCGCACACGGACGCAGCAATAGCGCACGAACGCAATAATAATGCAATTGCGGCGTAATCGTGCATTATTATTAGCGCTCAGTGGCTCCGTTGAAAGGAAAGAGAGGACATAAATCTTTAATGATCGTGATTGAAGGCACTCTTAAACCTTGCTCGCGTAGACACTATTAGAGCCAGATCGCGAGAGGACGACTATAAATCTTTGACGGGAACATAATTGCCATAAAGCGAACGCAGCGACGCGCATGTGTGCACTCGAATAAAAAGTGGACGGCTGTTTATTATAATTTGCACTAAGGAATTGCACGGCGATTTCATCGTAAGGTCTAATTCTCCTAGCTCCGGATAATGTACGCGATCCGCTCGCTCTCTAACGTCCACATTCGAATAAGTAAAGTCCATATTTCCTCCGAGCGCAGTTATGCAATTCGCTCCACGCGGCCTATCTCTTCTTTACGTAGGCCGCATCGCACCGTATATTTAATGCTAAATATGCGGCGATCTCTATCTGATCGTTTCATTGTATCGTAACGACATCGCAGTTTTTATCTTGGAAGACAAAGCTCGCGGAAGCACAAGTTGAATGTTATCATTCACGTTCAAGTTTACATTACCGTGATCTTGCCCGTTTGCCACAAACTTGAATAAAACTTTATGGGATAAATGAATCGGGTCTCGTAATTCCCTCATTTCTCGTAGCACAAAACTTGGTCGGCTCAGCTTCCTGATAAATCGCGATCGAGCCAATAAATAAGCAAGCGGGTAAACTTCGTGGCTCCAAAGGGGAAACCGACCTCGAAGAAAATTTCTCCGTAATCGAACAATCTCTCTCCATTCACGCCTCGTTGCCAATATATCAACGCATTCATTACCCAGAAAAGCCGTGGGCCACCGATGGACTTTGCAGCCGGTGCACGACGAGGCCGTAAGAAACGCAGACTCGCTGCCGGCGAACCTTTTGCGAATCCCCGAGACGTTCTAAGTCCACGATATTATCGCACCAAAATCAAATATGCGGATGGGGACTAAGATCGCTGAGCAACGCCAAACGTTCTTCGTTACATTAATTGTATTACCTCGAACCTCGGACTTTACTTACCTCAAAGATAAGAAGGGAGTCTTATCGATGAATAATTTTGCGTTAACTATCTTTAAATACCGCAATATTTTCCGCCTTCAGATATACAAAAAAGATATTGTTGAAGCATATATTAATTGATTTAATTAATCCTGATAAACTCATCGTGGAGCAAACGTGTTTTCTCTTTGTAACGAACGACTATGTGCTCCGGCGTGTTACTTTCGGAAATAATCCGCCGGGAGTATCGAAATATCTCCGATATTTTCGTCGGCGGACGGGTGAAAGTATCGATACCCCGTTAAATTTAAGCATCCCTACTAAAGTCGTGATACTATTACTCCGTCGACGTCCTCTCCGCCGCCGCGGCGCGGTGGTGCAGGCGGCGCAGAATCGTGTGGTTCTCCCATTTACCCAGTTCCCCTCGCTCGCTCGCGCGCACGAACGTACCTTGGTTATGTAACCAAGTGAAAGTGGCACAAGCACCGCCGTCGAGCAGGCACCGGCGACTCGCAAACAGCCGCACCATCCATCGTGGTACTACTACTATTACTACTACGATGCCCACCTCCGGCACCCATCCGACCGACCGACCGAACGACCGACCAGAGATACGATCCCGCTTCACGACCGGCGGCGTATCCTATTATCCTAGAGATTGCGTCGCATTGAAATTCTACCCCGCCTGTATCCGCGCCGAGAGAGCACTTTGACCTGTATTTTGCGACCCGGCGCGCCTTTGGCCCAAAACGCAGGGCTGGGAAGTGACTCGTTACTTGCGATGAAGTTACAGTTGCAGTTACTTCTTTTGGAAACTCCAACGTAACTTCGTTACTTTCTCTCCGTCTGTAACTTAACTCGGTCACATTTATTCGATAACTAGTAACTGATTTAATAGTTACATTAATAGTTGCTTTACATGTATTTTGAACTTCCACAGATCGCATTAGGCCTTGCACTTGCGCGTAAACGCCATTGTCGATGCTTTACAGTTAAAATGCAGATTTGATATTTTTATTTTCGTTGCAAGAGAGTAACTGCAAAGTAACGATTCGTTACTTTTCGAGCAACTGTAACGCGTTACTTTTCAAAATTGGTAACTTGTAACTGTAACTAGTTACTTTTATAAACTAACTTTCCCAACCTGGCCAAAATGCAATTGCTCGACGCTGTGTTTCCTTGAATGTGTGTTTTCTAATCGTTTTGCGGCTGTGTGTACAGCATTTCGTTTCAATTAAAAATATGTACAACTATGCATATCGTAGATACAGCGATATGTTATGGATTAGTGTCAATGTCGATTAAAACTGAATTCGCCGTATATTAAACGCGATAGTTCTCGTCCCATTGCGTAGATTATTATAAATGGTCTTCAAACTTGTGATTAAATAAGGCAATTCTTTTTAATAAATTATGTCTCGCGTGAAGATAAAAATGCTTGTTTCTTGGGTGACGATAACAAATAAGAAAGAAAAAAATTTATACATGATAGATTATAATACATTCGTGGATAGAATGCTCAAACAGGAAATGATGCAATACCAACTGTTATGGTAAACTAGAGGCATTAATACTCGTGTCACAATTCAATGTTTATGATGTCTCGACTGTTTTGCTTATTTCCTTATTTACGAATCTATGCCATAACATTTATACATGTCAATGGGCCTTTCGTTGCTAACGCGTCTCATAATTATTTCACAGTCATTATTTTGGTACTATTTCTTCATTTCGATATTGTTCCATTTCGCTCAGTCGAGAAAGATTATGACTGAGATTTATATTCATACAACACGCGTGTACCTCACTCACCTTTCCTGATCACCCACAGTTCAATAAATCTGTGTGGCGTTGCCTGACAAAAAGTTAAATCATTAATTTTTAATAATTCTATGTTTATTATAAAATAGCGTAAAAATGATTTCGAAATATTTTTCCGAAACAATTCGAAGGTGTCGCCACATCGGCAGAGAAACGAGAATTCATTAAATCGTCAACTGAATGAAATCTATACCGTCAAATTCGCACTGTGAGATTGGAAAAAAAGTCGAGTAAAATTTGCAAAAATAACGGAAAGTTGCGCAAATGTGCAAGAACTGTCTGCATTTTGTTTGCAAAAACTTGAATCGCACAATTACGCCGTAGACCATCGAGGATCGACCGCAACCCGCGGTTTCTTCGGCAATTTCTCCCCAAAGGCCGACCGACCGCTGCGCCGCGGGTACAAGCGAGTCTCTCTTTGCATTCTCGGCCGAAGTGGAAAAACATTTCGTGGTCGTGCGTATAGTCGACTTCCAGTGTAAACAGACAGTGGCGTAATAGGTTTCTCAGCTGGTTTGGCTCGAACGACTATCGAGGTGGACGTGTCGGGCGCTACCGCGCTGGACCCGCGAGAGCGAAAGGAATTCGTTGTTTTGTCACGAGAATGTAGGAAAAAAAGAAGAGGTTATCACGTAATTACTTATGTATATTCATTAAATTCGAAAACGTCCCATTCGTGCGCTTCACGAACAATAGAGATTGAAAAACCTTTGGAAAATTAGCTTGATATGAAAAATAAAGAACGAAATTTTAAAAAATCTAAAAATCGAAACTCGCATATATCGTACTGATAATTTTGCGAGAAAAAAGTTCATAACGCTACTAGCAATTTCATTGGTTTTATAAATTACTTTGTGTAATTTTTGTTAATATTAATGCAAGTAATATCTGTTGCAAATTGAAAGATAAACCTTTTGCGATCTTGATTTACATCGAACATGAGTTCAGTTCTTATTCTTCTTGTTTTTTTTAAATTAAATCATACCTTGCCTCCACTTTCCTCAAACCTTTCATGTACCAAAATGATATGTGTACGATGTGTAATGATCAAGAATTATTGAACTCAGATCCGTATATTCGCTAAGTCCAACTGATTGCGCGAATCAATCTTCTGGAATAGGTTGTATTTAATTAAGTAGAAGAAGGTCCCCTATTATGAGATATGCCCCTAATATGAGATAGATTCTGGTAAATTAATAGGCATCATCTGTTGGTTCCACCATGAATTTATTGCCCTTGGAATAAAATCTGATTAGTGGAAAATTGATTCTTAAATCGTGTAATCGTTGCGAAAAAGATTTATGATTGAATTTGGACGTTGAAAAGCAGCTATCTCATATTAGAATCCTATTTCATATAGAGAACTTTCATCCAAGTCTTACTGCAGCAGAAACATCTCTCCTAAAGCGAGCAATAAAACTCTATGAAATTGTTGCTCTAGATATCGATGTTCGATCGATCGTGTGACATTGAACATTTGCGGGAACGGGGAAAGAGAGATACGGAGAACGCGATCGAGCGATTCGCGAGATTGTAGATATCGAGATCCGGTGTGTGCAGATCTTGACTGATCCGGTGTGCACAGATCTCGACTATCTATCCATCAGATATCACCTCTAGAAGCGAGAGAGCATATTTCAGAAGCCGCACGCTGGATAAATCGAACATAATCGCGCCGTGGAACCGGTTACGTTAACGGTGCTGTAATAATAATGTGCAAAACGTACGCACACACGACTGCAAAGGTCGTTTGTATTATACAAACGATAAGAGTGATGTCACCGAGGCGCAGTTTACGTTTAGAAATCAACAAGGCTTATTCAAACATAAACCGAAATCCGAATAATCAGTTGTCATCTACATTTACATCGTTAAGTAGGAAATTATAATATTGATGTGATGTAACTGTTACTTGGTGTTCACTGGGATGGGGGTTACGGGCCGATCACTCGCAGAAGCACTTTGAGGGTTAATATTATTTTATAGAAAAAGTAGATCTTAACAAAAAACGAGATAAACATAATAAATGTCGTAAGGATGCAATGCGCTATAGAGGTCAACGACCTCTGCAAGCAAATACTTAAAGTTTACAGTAAAGTAAAAAATATAGTGTTTTGAGGAAATCTGAAGCAGGTCTCTCTTTGAGACTTGACAATATCACACTGAAAAAAATTTCTGGTTGAATATGGACGAATCAGATAATTCCTTTAGGATTTACCAGAATTTCTGTAGGATTACAGGAATTCTGGTAAATCCTAAAGGAATTATCTGATTCGTCCATATTCAACCAGAAATTTTTTTCAGTGCACATATTTTTAAATGTGCATATATAACATAGCTATGCATTTGATCAATAATGCATCAAGTGATATTTTTTTTATGAAAAAGGTCACATGAATTTACAGAAATAAAAGTGGCTCCACCCAAAGCACCCGCTCCTTCGCGCAGGAGCCACCTTATGTCCCAGTTCGTGACATCGTCGAAACATCGTTTTGAAACGTCTTTAATATGTACCTTACTTTGTACCACTTTGAGATAAATTACAAATAAAAATTATAACAAGAAATCTCACGAACAGAAATACGAACGGGAAACTAATATTGCTTCATAAATCGATATACACATAATTCAATATTTACATAACTTTTATAACGATCTATCTACTACTGTGAACTGGGACTGCGATCGCATTTATCCCACAATGATACGTTTGGAAGAAAGATCGACAGCGTGCACATCGTCTATCGTTCGCCATCTTTCCCGGGAAGGAGTAATGATGCGGCGAGATCATCAATGCACCCTATTTACCGACGCCGTGCTGCACCACGCCACGACACTCCGCCGGCTCACGAACTCCGGTTATATAACGGCTTAATTACTCTGCCCCATTTTCGCGAGGCATTGTCTCGATGGGGGCACTTACTTTCGAACCTCGTGCCGCGCCGTCAAGCGAAGCGCTTAGGAGTTTAGGCGCGATTGCGGCCGCACGACCGCACTCTCGACGGCCACATTGCGTAACATTCCCTACTTGAGCATTTCGTTTCCCTCTTCTTGCCTTTTTTCCGACTGTTGGCCGAAGAAATCGGAAATGCAGGGATCCTTTCTCACTCCCTCACCCCGTCTGCTTGTCCCGTTGCAAAATGTTGCGCGAACTGCTTCCTGCTAGAATTCATGTAACAACGGAAGCGTGGTCGTAGTTTCCGACGCGTCAGTCTTTTGCGGAAAGATTAATCTGGCATATATCCTGACCGCTCGCAATCGATGTTTCTTCTGTGAAAGCTTTCGAAAGTACACTTGTAACGAAGACTTTGTACAAAAGTTGCGTACCAGTTATCTATATTATGTCTCATAAATTATTTTTTATTAATGAACACAAACATCTACGGAGAGAATTTTCTCTTAAAATTTACCCTGAAAATTACGTAATCGTGGGACAACATGGCTTTTTTAAGAACTTTATGAGTTTTTTTAAACTTTACTTATTGTTAGTACACATTTTACTAGTAAAATGTATGGTAAAAGTTCAAAAAACTCACAAAGTTCTTGAAAATGCCACATTGTCCCCACAATCACATTTTCAGGGTAAATTTTAAAAGAAAATTCTTTCCGCGTTCCCTCAACTTCCGTTTCTCTGAGCTGAAAATTGTTAAAACATCGAGAGTTTAAACGAGACGTTACGTATTACTATGCTTATAAAATTTCAGCTATACCACGCGCAACCTACTCAGAAAAACATTAGACTGGAAACACCACGTATTTATTTTTACATCTTCCGGATTTTAATCCGCGATCTATAGTCGCATTTATGATAATTTAAAGTCAATGAAAATCATCATCAACTCGCATGTAAAATTAACGACTTGTTTATCCGCGTTGCCGACGTTGACCAGAAGAATATGTGAAATAACCCCAATGTCGCTGAACGATACGACAGAGATTTCCACGAAGATCCCCGAGAAATCTACGAAATAGGTTTATGTGACTTCGCGCGGGTAGGATATGTCGCGGTCGACGATTATAAATAGAGAGACCCGTCACATCCTGCGAAAATCTACCCATCTCGTCCCCGGGAAAGCCGGGCGTGGGTGATTATCGTTGATTCATCCCTGCGGTGAACGGATTGACGGAGTAACCCCATGCGAAAGGAAGACAGTCACGATATCCTGATTCACTTCCAGGACAGCGTGCGGTTTACTTCCGAGTAGCAACTACTGCCTTACTACCGTTGTAACTATGTCCGCGTAATCGCAATCTCTCTGCTCCGTCGTTTCCTCTCGCTGCGTCATTATCGCACGACGTCGGGATGATTAACGATGCCGTCGACGAAGCGATCGCCTAACCGCTCAATCTCAACACTTTCCCGTCCGATCGGTATCGCACGAGAGGTCAATGACGTTCAAAACCTTCACGGATATGACATTCGCGGAGATAACTTTAATCCTAAACGTAATTACGAAGATAATAGATATCGGGTGTCAAGAGAGTGCTAAATATAATTGCACGCTTTAGGAGATTAACGCGATGTCAGTTCAGTTACTTATGTGTAGAATAAACCTCGGTCGTAATTCACTTTTAAAATTCCTTCGCGTTACATTTAACAATCTTTAGTTTCTATTATGAAGATATGTTAATAACGGAGTTATATGTATATACAATTTTTGGACATTTATACTCTTTTTATACCCTTTAGTCCTTATTCCTTCGGATTTGCGTTTACCACAGTAGAGCTTTATGAATTTTATTAATTTGTATAAGTATTATGTTTTTATTAAAGAACCGCTCGCTAATCTCGATCGGTTCGCTTTATCGCTACGAAGCCCTCGTGCTTTCTCCGAAAGACGCGAGTTTTTAACTACTTCTTATCGCCGTTACTCTCTGAACGCGCGTATAATTAAAACAACCGCGCTATGTATATGGTAATCGGGTAAAACTTAGCTCAGCCGCAAACAACACGCGTTTTAATTTGTACGCATTGGTATTTCAAGCCGCCGCAGGTTTACGATCGCGAGCGGGTATCCACTCGCCGATCGCCGCCTTTCGCGGAGAGGGATAATGCTTAATTGAGTGCACTTCGCCGTGATTAACATGAATATTGACCGGGATCGCACGGACTCTCGCGTCTGAACGCTCGGCAATAAACGTGATTGCGGGATTGCTCAACGTGCTAACGTGCCGCCGCCTGTGGGGCTACGATTTACCGTTTCGTCTGTCCGCGAATCGGTCATTTTAGACGACGTAATTTTCGAGGGTCGAGATACACCGCGAGTAAAATGTGTTTCAAAACAGATTTTTCTTAAACTTTCGACGAATGCATCTAACGGCTTCCTTCAACAGCCTTGACTCCTTGCGACTAAGAGATATTAATCATTGAAAAGTTATGCAGACGATAAATCTTTTAGATAAATGAAATGTTGCATCTACACAAAACAACTGTCACCAACTTGTTCTATTGATACGTTCAGCTTTATTCTTACAACTTTAATATTTGTTAATTTACTTACTTATTGCCAATAATCCCAAATACTCATTAATACAGTTTCAATTTTATGGTATAAAATCGTTTTACTCGGACGACGTCGAAGGGCAGGATATGCTAATTGACTTATCGCACTCTACATTTCTGTTATCCTGACATAAATCGCGCTATAACTATGTGACTCAGCCATACACGATCGGATAATGCATTCTGAATTTGAAAAAATTCATTATTTCTCGTGATTTTTACGAACAATCGCCTTGAAAGGTCACCCCTTTACCACCATGTCACATTATTGAGTTGTAACGACGTTACTTTTACCTCATTACGTTAAAATAAAATATCGCTGGAAGTCGTCCTTCAATTTAACACGGAGTAAATCGGGAAGACATATGCGAATAACGATTTGTTCATAGAAAATGATTAATCAAAAAGCTTAAATGATTAATCAAAAAGTAAAAAGATTAAAATGATTAATCAAAAAGCACGACAGTTGATAGAAGACAAAACTATACGATAACATCCTTCATTAATTTACTCTAGATCAAACATGCTATTTTAAAATCTTCCTCATCATAGTGAACGAATATTGCTCAAAAGTACACTGAGAAAAAAGTCTTTGAAAATTTATTCGTGGCATATAATGTTTATTTTACTAAAGCTCACTATGATGAGAAAGATTTTAAAATAGCATGTTTGATCTAGAGTAAATTAATGAAGGATGTTATCGTATAGTTTTGTCTTCTATCAACTGTCATGCTTTTCAATTAATCATATAATGTTTATTTTGGTAAAATAAATATTATATGCCACAAATAAATTTACAAAGACTTTTTTCTCAGTGAGAAACAAATTCACTTTGCGATGAAATTCTGGGCAGAGTATGTTTCATGAGGATTATTGAAAAAATATGGACTGCGATGCAGACCGAGAGTTCCTCGCTCCTTTCGCGCTGCACTCGCGAGGAATCGCCGGGGGTCGAGGCCCATAGGACGTACTGAAAGCGAAAATCGATTATCCGACGAGCGGGGAGAGAGCGGAGACCCGATGACCGATGACTAAGCGTGAGGAACGCAGTCGCGATCGACGCGCGACCAATCCTGTTCTCTGGGCCTAGGCGAATTGCCGAAGTAGGCTGTTATTTAACGATTTTAGTGAAACGTTCGCATTATACAATCGGCCTAGATCCCGGAGTCACGGAGCGTCACGGATCGTGAACGCTTGCCAAGCCAGTCGCGACGATTGCCTTCACCACGGAGAGCACAGACACCCCGTTTCGTCCTTTCCCCCCCGTCGAACCGTCTGATCCCCTCGCGTCAGCGTGTATCTGCGAGTTAACACGAGCACAGACGACATTTTCACGTGGAAACAGGCCCACTTTCCTGGAAACTCGCTAGAATGGATCGCTAGAATGATCCTTATTTCCTCGCGACCTTCGACGTCTAATTGATTTATTTTTACGCCTTACCCTGAATGAAATTGAAATGCAGAAACATTTCACTGTGCTTGTACCGTTTACCGCTTGCAAAACGATTACGGAAAATAGGTGAAGATATAAACAGCTAGATATCTTATGAGAACTTTAAATGGACTCGGATTATTTTACTAAAGTTTGCATTCTTTAGCCAATTTAATTATTAATTCGTTGGTTTTATATAAATCACGTATACAGTAATTATTCTGTTAATTAATCGTGTTTCTCTAATTTCTTCGTTACACAAACGATAAAACTGTTCTCGATTCGACAGTCTCCGTTTCGCACGGCGACTTGCACACGTATGCACTTACATATTCACGCAGACGCGCGCGGACAGCTAGTTATACAATGCTATGTATCCCCATTCATTTCCATCTTCCATACCGTGTCCACGGAAAGGAACGTCGCCGATCCCACGGCAGAGAGACAAGTCGACAGTAAAAAGTATTTGGAAAGTGACACGACGTACTCACTTCCGGCCCTTAAAAGTTCTTCACGAATGGATCGTCGACTTACCTCTCCAAAAACGTTACCTTTATTTTAATATAATACTTCTTTCGATGGAATTTGAAAGTGCCTTGCACCTATATGTACAACAAAACACTTACACAATGAGCAGGTAAACATTTTAAAAGGGAGCTGAAAATGCGAAAGAAAAAGAGAATCCTTCAACGTTCATCCTTCACGTTTATATAAGTTTGTATTTTACGTGGAGAATTGAAGCTTCATAAAACGGGTTACCTTTACAATTTAATTTAAAGTTTTACCGAAGCTAAATCAAAATTGAATAAAAAATAAATGTCTGATACTCATTTCTTCTTTTAAACGGAATTTATGAGCTAATTTAGACTTGCGATCGCTTGGAATTAAAAACAGCTTCTTTTTTGAGATCTCAAAATGTAGTTACAACGTACTGAAGTTTCATCGTAATGCGATCTCATCAGTCCCGTAATACCGCCGACAACGGCGAACAAGCTTCCTTTTTCGGCGATTTCCTTCTCCGTGCTGCCGCGATCACGCAAACGATCGCCTCGCATTTTTTCATTCCTTACAAATCGCGGCATCCAAACGGCCGCCTGTCGAAGTGTATCCGGTTTCCGCGAAACGCGCGCAGCTCCGGCGACCCATTTACCCGAAATTCCCCGCTGTCGCTTCTTCTATTAAGAGAGAGAGAGAGAGAGAGAGAGAGAGAGAGAGAACTAGAAGCGGGTTCGTAGGTAGATATTACGCAACGTCTAAGCGACATCGAAAGCGTCCACCTCGTCGAAGACGACTTCGATTATGCGCGAGTAGAGTGGCTATGAAAGGAAGAGTACGGCCGACACACTTTCCAATTTTTCGATGTTCACAATTGCGAATAAAAATCAATTAAATGCAGAGATACGTGGGAAGCAATATTTGTTAACGGGACCTTGACATTTATCGGTACCTTTAACACTCGATAGAACCATTGCCCTCTTCACAATACATTTAGAAATTTTTCTTGAATGCATTAAAATGATTGAATAAAAAGTGACGCCGTTACCTTGTAATACCAATAAATGACTCGCGAGGAAATAATTAGCTGTGACGCGATAAAAGTTAAGCTGGCTCCTTCATAAACAAATCAAAAGTAAAAATTTGATGCTACACGTTGTAGTTGCAAGTTTTATCTAACAGCACGCGAAATTTTTATCCGGTCACCAGTGAAATCAAAGAAAGAAAAATTGTTAAAGTTGTCATTTTCAACATAGGGCCGATCACTCGCAGAAGCACTTTGAAGATTAATATTATTTCATGGAGAAGATCTTAACAAAAAACAAATCAAACATAACAAGTGTCATAAAGATTCGAAAGCGCTATTAAATATATGAAGTCACCGACCTCTTCAAGCAAATATTTGTTAGTAAAGTCCGAGGATATAATGTTTTGAGGAAATCCGAGGTCTTGTTGAGATTTGACAATGTTGCATATTTTTAAATCGATGACCTAGCATATTAATGCATTAAGCGATATTTTTTATGAAAAAAATATCATATGAAATCATATTTACAAAAATAAAAGAGTCCCGCCGAAGCACCCATACTCCTTCGTGCAGGAGCCGCCTGAAAAAAATGACAGAAATCTTATATTTTATCGCTTTGTTAAAGTGTATCTCAGAGTGCGGGAAGTCTTGCCAGACGTCTACCATATCATAGAAAGGATTTGTACATATTGCATAACTCGCGCTCAGCAAACAACAACGCGACACAATGTGACAGTTTACTTTATCCTACGAGAATATATAGCGCTTTGAGTGATCGCGTTTTATTTGCACTCGGTAGACCCGGTGACACACTTAAGTCGACGCACGACTCCGCGCGGGAAACCCGTACCGCGGGGAAAGTGACAAGACGATCGAAACCGGCAACCCGTTATCGATCGTAATAACCCAACGTTACGTCGCCGATGATGATGTCTGCGACGCCGCGAGCCTCGGGCCGATACGACATTCCGCCGCATGTGCGTGGTATTTAAACTTCGTGCGTAGGACGAATTTTGTTTTAACACGCAGAACGGCCGCTCGTCGAGGTTAATCCTGTGTCGAAATGTGTTTTGGTTACTGAAGTATCGTATTCGTAGATCGGGCCTATCTAGAACGCGCGATTGATCGTTACTGACCTGCGACAGTACACAGGTCACTTAGACTCATTGATAAAGACATGGAGAGATTAGTCAGTCTTCTATTTTCCCTAAAACTTTCTTGTTAAAATTACCGTTCTTATGCATCGTTAGTTATCTTATTAAATATTAACTGAAAACTTGCGACAGGTCACTTAGACTCTACGATAAAAACATGGAGAGATTAATCAATCCTCTATTTTCCCTACAAATTTCTTATTAAAATTATTGTTCTTATGCATCATTAGTTATTTTATTAAATGTTAACTCAAAACTTGGTTAATTTAATTATTATTTGTGAATTTTTTCAATTTGCGACTATAATGCGCTGAAAATGACACTGTTCGAAACGTACGTCCATTCTTCGTTAATCAATTTTTTCGCCTGGATTGTTCGCTATTTCCATTGGCCTCGTGTTTTTTAAACTTATTTGTCATTACTTTAAACAAACCTTTTATTTGTTCTTTTAATTAATGAATGCACTAATTAATGAAATAAATGACGTATCGATCTCTGGTTTGACTTTTTATCGTTTAATAAAACGTCAGTGAAGATTTTTCTCCGCACGCGCGGTACTCTCTCGGTCACGTTACTTTCGGAAGTTCCATAAATTCGGAAGATGCAATTTCCGATTCTTCTGTCATAAGTACGCGTAAATTGAAGAGGCCATTTCTCCGCATCTCGCAGGATAAGCATTACCGATGCGTGTCAGTGGGTCTCCACGATGTTACATCAGCCACCGGAGGATTCACTTCCGTCGGCCTCAGCGACTGTTGCATCGACAGGAATGCCGGCCATCGAGTTCGCCTGTTACGTGAACCGCTCCGACACACTTCTCCCTCGCTTCTCTTATCTTCGCTTATCTAACACCTTTGCCAACATTACGGAAGTCACCTACATTGCTTTAACAAAATGAGGTGTAATGGCTAGATATATCGCCCGCGACTATGAGTTCAACTTACTAATCTCGATTCCGTTAGATAAATGAAATCCGTACACGTTTTCCCTTTTTCTTTACACGAGCCTGGAATTAATGTCAGCTTTATTCTGTTAGCTGCAATACGCTATACTTCTCACTTGTCTGCACGGTACATTTATGGGTATCACATACTTTATTATCCTATTTAAATGTTTGACAAGAAGAAATGGGCATTTTATGAGAGAAATTTCACACTAGCTCCACTCTCTATTTAATCTTTTGAAGCATGGTGGTAACCCACGTTATCACCTCAACTTCTTTACTTTCTGGCCATTTAATTTCTAGTTAACGCATTTAGGTCGGGTTTTTTGCCTTTTTGGGTATCTTAGCAATAAAAAAATATATAAAAAATTGAGTAGTCTTTAATATTTATTGTGAAAGTTTTATAAATAAACAAATATGAAAAACAGCAATTTTTTCAGAAAAATTCATTATTGAACCAGTTTTTTAATATTATTTCTTGAAAACTTTGTACAAAGGAATTTTTGAGGTCGCTCATTACGAATCTGATGTCAGATTTTCAAAATTTAAAATGGCCGACCCAAAATGGCGGATACAAAATACGTGAATTTTTTAAGTTTTTCAGCATTTTCGTTTGTTTATGGTATTTAGGGACTCTAGGTTGTTTTTTTGTGAATTTTTTCTGAACAAAATGGCGGCACCAGAGCCCTGGATCCAAATTGCGGAAGTTGCCCCACGGGCGGAAACGAAACTCCTTCACCCTTTGAGCTGAAACAAGAAACCAAAGATTTTTGAAAAATATGTAACATTTTCTTTCGAACCACGTACAGATTTTACGATAACTTGAAAATTGTTGTTTTTATAAACACTTTTGTGCGAAATTTTTGTAGCGAAAAGTGCAACTTTCTTTTCCAACGTACACCATTTTTCCAAAAAACGATATTTCGCAAAATCCGTACGTGGTTCAAAAGAAAACGTTATATATTTTTCAAAAAATTTTGGTTTCTTGTTTTAACTCAAAGGGTGAGGGAGCTTCGTTTTCGCCCGTGGGGCGACTTCCGCAAAGAGGCATTTTGGATCCAAAGCTCTGGCGCCGCCATTTTGTTAAGGAAAAATTCATTAAAAAATCTTTTTATACTTCAATGTACAGAGAATCAATAGGAATAAACCGATTCTCATTTATGTTTATTATATTCCTGAAAATCACCAAAAATTGACTTTATTTGGGATCATACGGGCCACAGAGAACATATTCTTGCATATTAGATCGTAACTTAATATGCGGAACCTTCATCGTACGTGAGAGGGGACAAATACAGAGAGGCGTCAAACGACGCCTAAATCGCGTAACAATTAGTACGATAAAGGATATAACTGGCTGCCCGCTCGCGTACAGAGTTTCACTTTCCTTCTCGTTGACTCGCTTCCGCCGGCTATTTTTATACCTCACGTATCTTACTTGCGCGATTCCCCTATACGTCGTCGCGATATATGGCTATCCCCGGTGGTGAAAGTTCAAATTTTCGAGGGTCACGGATGTGCCGGGGACCAACTTTCGTGGGCCGCGTCACACGAAAAGAACTCTCACACGGCCAGGTAGATCCCACGTAGACTCGATCCGGCGCGGCGGCATGAGGAATGGTCGCCGCGAACTCGCGATCTATTTATGCGAAAATAGCAAGGTACACGTGTGGGACACGCGCGGGAACAGATCGAGTTGTTGGGACAAGCAACAGGTGGTCGAGAAATCAGGTTTTCCATTGATGGCGCTACTAGAAGTCGCTACTGGACGCGATACAACTGTACTCGAAGGGGGAGAGAGAGAGAGAGGCAAAAGTGTCCGGTTTGTAAAAACCCACCGGGTCAGAAATAGACTCAAAAGTTCAGGGAGGAGATTCTCCAACTAATCTTCCACGGATTTTCACTAAACGCACGAAGGATCACGTTTCCTAATCCTCCGAATCTCAACATGTCACTTTCGAGATAACAAATTACAAAATTCATTTTTGCTAGAGAATAGAACTCCGAATAAATGAAGATTTTTACGGAACTCGCATGTACAGGCTTATTCATTAACGCCTGTACCTGCATTTTTATCATCACTTTTCTCATCTATGCAAATCGCTGACAATGAATTTTAT
>NW_011967237.1:2301024-2339329 GCF_000949405.1 Vollenhovia emeryi | reverse complement strand
CCATTTACTTTTTGTCGTAATAATCTTTAACCTCTCATCACGGACACGCCGTTTTCACGTTGACTGTCAAATGTTTATGGATGACGTAGTTTCAGTGTTGCTATCAAATCAAAATATTAAAAAATTTTTTGTTACATTCAGTTAGTTGAAATATGAAGTGGCTCTTTCAAAACATGGCTCTTTCATACCCATTCTCCCCTACGCACTACCACAGACTTCTATAGAAGCTGTGCAAACTACAGCCTGAAACTCATCGATGTATCGATAGGATAAAGATTATGAACATGTGAATCCTAGTAAAACTGAGATCCAGGCATCAAGGAGTAAAGCCAACGGCACACGATACTATTTTGCCTACTGGATTGCTTACGAGAGCCAATCAGGATTTAGCCTTAAGTCACCTGGTCTAAAACTCTGCATTCTTATTGGTACACGTAAGCAATCCAGTAGGAAAAATAGTATCGTGCCGTTGGCTTAAGACTGTACCTGTCTACCTCGTAGACAGATTTTCGCGCGGGCACTCGAAATGTGTCGAATTTCGTCACGAATGGATTCTAAAGGAACGGTTCGCTCGCCGAAACTGTCAGCACCTACGCCGCGCATGTTCGCCAATGCCGGGGCGACCGAGGCTGCAGTTTAGAAAGACGCTAAAAAGGCGATACGAACGAGGACGCGTATTCGGCGGCGAAGTTGGCTCTTTCAAAAACGAAAGTCTCGAGCTCCTCGCGTATTCCAGGCTCGTGTCGGCCCGCGAGTTTCACCGAACACTCGCTACGTGTGCTACGTCTAGCACGGACGACCATGAGAGCCTGAAATTCGAGAGGAGAAACATGGCGTGAGAACGACGAGACGGCGAAGGGAGGAGAAACGAGTTAGGACGGCACAGGAAGACGTTAGATAACAACGTTGCGATAACCGCGATACAGGTCACTGCATCAAATCGACAAGACTGCGGATGATGGCGGAGACGGAGTCCGTCGGTTTCTCGTTCGACGGCGCGAAGTTTGCGATAAGATTTACGACAATCAATTGACTCGTTGACTCGGACAACTTGAACAAATTGCAATGGATCCCGCAAGAAATGGGTAATTGGGAAAGTTGACCGAAGAAAAATGACAGCAGATGACACAGGTTTAAGGAATGTCGCCGTTAGGTAACTATGCGAATTCCAACCTTGGAATAACTGCGTAGCTTCCAAAGTTTTAATCTCTAGCGCGTTTGCCGTTCAGATTATCTTTCCCTTCCCTTCCCTTCTCCGCGATTCAACTTGACGCATCGATTCGTATCATTCGGTTTTTATTTTTTATTTATAACAGCGTCTTACGCTGATTCAGTTTGACCCGAGGACGACGCGGGCTGACTATAGAAGCGACGGGTCGGAGGGACCACGGCGGCATCGCTGTTCGCCAGTGCGGCTGCAACGTATATACATCGACGTCGTCGACGAATGCTAGACGAGACCCGGCTAACTTCCCGATGGCCGCGGAGCGTGGCGTCGAACGCTGAAAAAGTGAAACTCAGCTCGCTGCGCGTGTAACCTAGAAACGAGGAAGCGGTGCTCAACTCTGCGGGCACCCGTACGTATATACAGCCTGAGTCGCGTCGCGTCGCGTCGCGTCGCGTCGCGTCGCGTCGCGTCGCGTCGCGTCGCGTCGCGTCACGTCGCGTCGTGCGATCGACGTCGATGGCGACGACGCAATAGATCGGCGCGCACGCGTCTTATCGCGACGCGCGTTTTCCCGCGGCCTGACCCGCCGCGACGCGGACCATCGCGTCGGAGGAAAAAAGATGCAGGTATCGACCCGCCACCGTGCCCGATAACGCGCGGCGCTCTGGGCTTTCCTCGCGATAAACGCGATACGGATGTAAGCCGAGGAATTTAACCATTTTTACTCACGCACTTCAGTATCTCCAAATGACGTCAAACACTTACGGGGAAATAGATTTTTGATGGTTCCGTAAAAAAAAAGAGCGTCTCGAAATAAAACAGCCTCTTAAAGGGTTACGGGCCGTGGAAGAATGATTGCCTCGCGTTTCGCTTGAAAGTAGTGATACGACTGAAATAAATCAGAGAAATATATACTTTTTCCCGAAATTAGGGACATCCCGTTGTCCTGGCTGCCCAACTGAGAATTAGCCGGATTCTCACGTGTAATCCCCTGTCATTAAAGAAACGCGATAACTCGTCCGCATACACAGCCGAGAGCGTGCGGCGATCCCGGCCAAGGCATGCCGCCCGCGGGAAGAGGAAAAAAAGGGCAACGTATATTTCGTTATAGCGTCGGGTCTAACGGGACCGCTCGGAGAGATAATCGGAGGAGCGTGCGGCGCGGTGAAGAGGCCAAGAGCTTGGTACCGGTTGAGAGCCGTCTCTGTGGCCGCGGTTTAGCTAGGCGAGCATAATGCGCGAGCGTACGTACATAGGAACGCGCGTACGTGTGTACATATGCATGTACAAGCGCTCAGGATAGGACAGGACAGGACAGGATGGAGTACTTAGTCAGTGAAAGTGGCGAGTAGCGCGCCGAGTAGTCGGGCTCCGGGCGACTGCAGCACTAAAGGATCAAGGCCGGCCGCTTAGGCGACGACTACGGAACGCACGATAATAAGACGTTCGCGTTCTCCATACCGTTTTCTACCGCCGTCGCCGCCGATATCGGCCCACGGAAGCTGAAAGCCACTGACTGCTGGCTGCCGCGCCGCGCCGCTCGGAGATCGGGCCCGGAGATACACGGACGGATCGAGTCGCGAAGCGCGCTTCGAGCACCTCTGGGAAGTATACCTCAGACGGATGAACGGCCGTCGCGAGCCGTTTGCGTAATTCCTTGCTTGAATGATGAAGCACTCGGCCCAATCTCAGTCGAGCAATGAGAGTCGAGAGCGGTGGAGGCGAGGTTCGCGCCCGCGGTAAAGACTGCTCTCGAGATAGTCCCCAAAAAGCGGTAGGCGAGGAAGAAAGAGAGGCAAAAAGAGACGAAAATTCCAGAATACAAATTGGCGCTAATAACACTTGTTTAAAGGCTCTTTCTTAAACCTTAACGAGGTCTTTTCTTACATTCTACATGAACCCAAAAGCAACGAAAAAATACCCGAGTTTTCGAAGTGAATGATATAAATTGACGCACGCCTAGTGAGAGGGTGGTCCAGGTTCAAACCCAGGTTGAGGTCAATTTTTCGCAATAAATTAAAAAATTGCAATCATTTAGATACTAACATCCTGTCTTGGCTCTTAAGCCCGCTGCAGACGATGCTATTTTTCCTGCTGGATTGCTTGCAATCTAATAAATTACTATCGTTGCACCATTCAGCACTCAGGATTCCTAGTAATTTAGTAAATTGCAAGCAATCCAGCAGGAAAAATAGCATCGTCTGCAGCGGGCTTTACATCCCTTATTCCTTCGTATTGAGATATAAATTGATTTTTTAAACTGGGTTCTCTCAGGACCCCACGCGTCGACTCGCGTTATGAAAAATAGCGCGACGACTGAAGGGTTAAACATAATTTTATTACAAATATTATCTAAAACGTATTCCTATAATTCTTGTATTATCGAGCGCGCCTCACTATTCTGCACCGTTTTATCAAATCCTCTTTGGCTCGTAAGTACGCTGTCACCCGAGAGGACGTACCGCTTGGTCTATGTCGCAACAAAGACGACGGTAAAGCAGACCAGCTCTGAACTTAAGTGCGTTCAGAAACGACACTTCACTCCGCGGGAGACCGCCGCTTGTCGTAAATCCCCCGTGAATCGACTGCTCGCGACCGATTCCGTTTTATTGCGATTGCACCTCGACAGAGCGAGTTCGCTTTCAAAGACGAAGGCTGTTTAAGAGATTAAGGACTCTCGTGGAACACGCGGCGTGAAACGCTCGTGAGGGGTTAACTCTCGCACTCCGGAGAGTCAATAGGTAATAGACGTCCGCACTCGTGAATTACCGCATTAATAGTTTCACAGATATTTGCTGTTTGCGGTTCGACTCTCGCTGGACAATACACTCTGCAATATTCCTGCGCGCAATGTACATGGCATGAGCAGAAATCGACTTACGGACGATTAGAAATTGATTCTCTCCGGGTTGTAGACAACAGGAAGCTCTTGCCTCACCTAATTTAAAAGAAACTTTGATGTGATAGAATTTGAATTTAAAGCTTGAATGTTTAATGCGTGGTAGAGGAGTATACTTAAAAAGTCACCAGCGATGAATAAAAATTGAAATAAAACTTCTTGTTGATCCAATTGGCAATATAATTAATCAAGTGTTACAATTGGTATTACACTTGGTGTTACACTCGGGTCGAGACGTCGTGACAATTGTAACACATAATTAATTATATTGCCAGTTGGATCAACAAGTTTTATTTCAATTCAATGCTCGGATTTACAAGTTTCAATAAAATTTGTCGTTTAGTTAAATATGAAAACGAAGTATTAAGCTAATAATAAATTTTTTAAAAGTATCCTACATTTGTTACACTGACTATTTTATTTATCTTTCCAAGTCTCCCAAGCACATATGTAACACTATCTCTTCGACTTAATAATAATATTTTTATTACCCATTTAAACGGATGGTAATCGTATGCGAAACTGTCGTCGCGCACAAAGGCATTCGTAGGTGGCTACTCGCGCAACAGTCCCTACGACCACCTTTAAAAAAAAATATCGATCTTGCTCGTGGTCTCGAGTCACGATCAAATGATCGTCCCGATCGGGGGGAGACCTTCTTCTCGCCCCCGTTCCACACCTAAGAACGCCCACGTCGTGTTCTCTCGCGCGTATCTACGTACGCGCGCGCACGCACGACACGCTCACGTTCGGCGTGAGAATTTAGCGCTGCACGCACCACTCCCTGATTTCCTACGCATTTTACTATTTCCACCGGCGATTGGAGTGCGACGCGATACGCTTGGCAAGCGTAAACACGAAAAACCGCGAGTTTTTCTCACGTAAAGATAGCTTTTTTGGTGCGATATGGCATGGGTATAGAGGAAAGTTCCCCATTATGAGATAGGATCCTAATACGGGATAGCGGGGTTTCTGTTAAATTAATAGGCGACACCAGTTGATTCCATCTGAATTGATTGCCCTTGGGGCGAAATCTGTTTGGTGGAAAATTCATTGTCAGATTGTATAACCGTTGCGAAAAAAGATTTGTGACTGAATTTCGGCGTTGAAAACTTGTTATCTCATAATACAGGACTTTTCTCTATATTTTAGCGTACCGTTATATTTAATAAGATGATCTGTAGAAGATATCCTTCGTCAATTGCATCTTGAACGGAATCAAGTAACGTATCACCGATGCAAAAATTTTTACATTAATTACAATATTCTAATCAAACGTTTACCCGCCTCACAACAAACCACGCGGTTGCGCACAAAGTAAATTGGTAAATTGCACTTCTGCCGTCATTTACTCGGGTCCCGATAAGAGCTATCGTGCATCCGGTTATTAAAAATGTAAGAAACACTCTTGTACGTTGAACTTTCGCGCTCAGAGATATTCATCAAACTACCAGTCATTCATCATAATGTAGAACGCGCGACGCATAATATTAAACCGCGGTTTTATTTATGTTTTTCTTCTTGAATGAACGAAGGCTGAATACATTCACTCTAACAAAGCCGAAGGCTATCGACTTGCGAATTGAAGAATAGACGGTAATGTAACGTGTCAATTGACGCGGTGCGTCTACACACACCAGCCGTTCTTTTTTCTTTGGGGGGGGGGAGGAGAAACCTCGCTCAATTCAAAATATGTACGTATATCATATATAGACTGTACCAATTAAAACTGTACAAATTAAGCCGCAGAAAATATGCTGTTCAATGTAACTTACGATATCAACGAATTAAGCTAATGGCATACCATTTTTCTTACTGGATTGCTTACGAAAACCAATAAAGAGTTTTAGATTCAATTTAGATAAAGAACCAGAGTTTTAGATCAGGTGACTTAAGGCTAAATCTTGATTGGCTCTTGTAAGCAACTCAGTAGGAAAAATAGTATCGTGTACCGCGTTGGTTTTAGATCAGATGACTTAAAGTTGATTCCTGATTGGCTCTCATGAGCAATCTAGTGGGAAACATAGTTGGAAAAAGAGTATCGTGTGCCGTTGGCTTTAGGATATATCCAGACAAACTTGCACAGGTGCACAAGTATAATATAAAGAAATTGATTGGCCTATTTCCTTATGCGTGCATTTATGGCCCAATCAGTTTCCTTATGCATACATTTAAGCAAGTTTGTCTGAATAAACCCTTACGCAGCAAATAAATACGGATTTTCTTCGAGAGAAACAGAGTCAAGCTTATCAAATTTCTATCCTATTTCGTGTCTGCACTCCTCGTAGCAATCACGCGATGTGACATCTACGATACGAACGTACCGTTAACCTTAACGCCCGGTTTACAATGAGTTGTTAGTCGTTAGTCAGAAGTCGGAACTATATGTCGGTCTTTTTTCTTCCACCCAGAAAGGAAAAGGATCAACATATAGTTGCGACTTCTGACTAACGACTAACGACTCATTGTAGAACGGGCCTAAGGGGTCACGCGGGGACCAACGTCGCAGACATTACGTGGGACACACCTGTTACCGTAACACGTGTGGTTCGTCCGTCGGTGGCACGTTGCGCAAGCGGTCTTCTCTTAAAGCGCCACGCATCCGTGCATGCACGCGTGCACGCGTGCACCCGTGCACTCGTGCACTCGTGTTCGAACGAACGGTAGCGGCCGCGCCAAAGGTCACGATCAGAGCGCGCTTTTTCTCTCCGAAGTCGCCAAGGCCGTCGCCGTCGCCGTCGTCTGTCGCGGTCTCTCGTAGGAGGAACGATCGTACATGACCTATGCGAAAAGATGGCATCCGGGGCGAGAGGATCGCGGAGACGCGATTGATCGGCGTCGCAAATTAAACCCTCCAAGTGGCGTTCCGGTGGAAATGCGCGTGAAGCAACGATTCCTGCTCGCTACCACTGTCTAGTCTTTCATCATTAAAGACTTATGTCGCTTGTAATTATTGAAAATTATATTGTGAGTACATTGCACTCATTTCTACTCTTCGAGTACAGGACTTGGACAGTATTCAACTAAATTTTTAATTTGTTAAAACAAATATCGATGCCTTAAAAGGAGATACGAGTAAGCTGTCGCTATTTGTAAAAATGGCGCCGAGTACCGAGAAAAATGACACAAGAATTTTAATTTTATCTACAATATTTTTACAACGATCAACCTGTAGACATAGGAATTCGATTTTCACGGCAATATCGCGTGATATAGATAAAACGTTCGCTATCTCCCCTACCACTTGACGAAAGAGAAACCCAAAGTTAAGAAGAACGAATTAGTCCACGCGGCCCACATTTCTCTGTACAGAAGCTTATCCAATAAACGAATATAACAGAAAAGCTTTTTTAAAGAAAACAAACCCGGTAAGACGCAGCTCGTGATTTCTTCGAGGCTCCAATATAAGAAATGCCACGATATGCTTCGTACGAGGACCAAGTATCATATTAATCAAAATAACAGGACTCACGATTTTCGGACAATGATCGAGGTTAAACAAAGGCGGGAAGAGGCTCGATTTCCTTCTTTATTTAACGTGGATGTACGGTTTACATCATTCGCCTTTCTCTCGCTACCGAGATGATTCATCGGCGCTAATCGCCGGGAGTGAACCGAGAGAGCGCGAGCTCGCCTTTAAGCCTCACAATAGGAGAGAGTGACGTCGGCGGTAATCAGAGGGCACCGGACACGGGTGGACCGGCCGGCGCGGAAACAGAGCGGTATATTCACGAACGAGTACGCATAAGTTCGCGCGTATGTGGGTTGGGTTAGGCCTAGCAGCTGTTTCGCGAAGCCCTGACCTTGCCTTGCTCACGGCGACATGTGTATGTACGGCCTACACCAAACGGGCAAGCCAGCCAATCAGCCGCGCAGTCAGTCAGTCAGTTAGTCAATCAGCCAGCCAGCCAGCCAGCCAGTCAGTCAGTCAGTCAGTCAGTAAGTCAGTCAGTCAGTCAGTCAGTCGGACCGGGCAGTTGGGCAAGCGAACGACTTTTCGCAATCGACGTCGCTGACCTACGGGGCTTACGATTTACTAGCGAGACAAAAGCTCCGGCAATCCGGCTTGCATCTCGCTAGCGCAATCGGCGGCGCTGACTGACGCGTGTTACGTGATTACGTTCATTCAATGAATACACTGGGACGAGGCGTTATTCGCCCCTTATGTAAATCAACGTCACTTAGAGCTCTATTTCCCTTTCTGCCGAATAAATTTGATTTTTACACTATTTGTACTTTAACTAGAGAAGAATTTCATGAAAATACAAATATTCGAGAAAGTAATACAAATTATATTTTTTAATTTAATTAACGACTTTGTAAACGTCAGCTACATTGAAGATTCAAGTGTAAAACCCTTCAAGACCTTTTCTGAACTATACAGAGATTACAGCATTGTTAGGGAGAATCACTGGATTCTCGCTGGGCGAGACTAGTGTATATTTTAACAAACTGTTGCTAAATGTCCTTAAATGTGACAAATCATAATAACAAAAGATGTTAAAAATTTTTTTAATTTATTCGTAATTTAACTGCGTAAACTAATTCCTCTAAAACGTGATATATTACGTATACTAAAAATATGAAGTTAATATCAAAAGAAGAGGAAAGTGATAAGCGGATTAATTGCATTTGCACAAGAGCTATTGTCAGGTTATAGCCCTTTCGAATACATCATCTTTGTCTGACTCCCACGGTGAAATCGAGACGAGTGATTTCATTTAAATGCTTCACTCCGTGTATCGCGATCAAGTTGCAGTGTAGGCGACGCGATCACAGACGTGACTCGCTCTAGGCTCTAGAGCAACGTCTAGAGTCTAAAGGGGCGCCACGTTTGTGCAAATATACACTCGAATGCGTTGTTTATACGTTCACCGTCGCATTTATATTTAGCGTCCATTTATCGTCCGAACGCATTGTCGGAGTTTAAGCTAACGACTGCCGATATGTTGATGCACACTCGACGAAAACTGAAGTTGTAAACATTTGTTTCTGACACATAAAGTTGTTAAGAGCGCACGTAGAGACAGATTATAAGTCGTTGGATTGATCATCGTAATATAGCAAGTTTATCTTCAAGAATTATATGCAACAAAAAATATTTAAAATTCTTGAAACACGATTGCTAAATCATGCAAGTTACATGAGAAAAAACTCGAAATTTATTGTGTCCATTTATACAAGAGTTTCGTTTTGCCTTTAATGAGCGATTACTTGTATTCTTTTTAAAAATAATCTAAAAATAGCAAATTATCAAATAAGTTCGCAAGTAAAAAGTGAAACATCGAGCTCTATTGTTTATGGTTTTTCTAATACTTCCATTAGATTTATGGATGTGCACAGTATGTTATTCTATATTTTTTCAAATGGATATACAAACTAAATATATATGTATTTATTTATATATTTATACATAACTATATGTATATGTAAAATCGAGACCTTCAGAAAATCTCGAGAAATAACAGTCGAAGAAATTTGCACGAACAAAACAGACGCGACGTAGACGATCATCATTTTTTATCCTGCAAGTCTATGTTTAGACGTGAAAATAAATGATATATTGCACATTTCGCTGTTCTTTTTCTTTCTTATATGTGCGTAAAACTTCTCACGTGTTGTCGTAGGTCAGACATCATGCGAAAAACAGCTTCTATTGAAGAGACCGCAAACAAATATAAGCTATTAATATTTGAATTCCTTGGACAAAAACTTTCTTGTAGCCTAATCTCTTGTTGACCACAAACTACACTACTATTAATTATTAATAAGAGATCTATTAGCAAACTTTTTATTTCTAGAAAAACTCTAATAGACTCTACCCAAATTAGTTTTTCCTTATCATCCATGCATGTTGAAACATCGAAAACTTGTAACCAGAAAATGCAATATCCTCTCAAGCAGATTCAAAATTTTTTAAATTAATATATAGAGAAAATGAACTTTTTTGCACTAATTCTAGCTACATCTTACGTTAACAGTTAATTTAATTTAGAAGCACAATGCACGATTTATCTGTGAAGTAGAGAAGCCATTTCTAATTTGAGAAAAATAATTTAACTCTTTAGTACATTTCAGGTTCTTTAGCAACACAAAAATCTATAAAAAATATATATTAAATAAAGAAAAAATACACGAAAGAACCTATGTTGTCTCTCTTTTTGTTTGTTGTTCATCTCTCTTTCGCACTCTTCCCCTTTACCTTTCTCTTTATACTATACATGTACAAAATGTAAAAATAGATACAAGTGATAAATCAAATACACTTGATTTCTTTTAAATATGCGGTCGCACCAAAACCCGCTTTTTCCCCAAAAGCAATACTGATCTCGAACTCGAAAGACGTAATACGAAATGTGCGCACCTCCTCGAATCACACACGGAAACGGCAACATATAGTTATTTTATCGTTTGAGGGCTATAAATAATTATCGCATCGTGGTGTACGCGCTCTTCCGCATTTTTCCCGACTTCTCGTCGCCTTCCACGAAGAGAGGATCCCTCTCGCATGATCAAGAATTAAATCTGGCATGGACAAAAAAAAAGCGAGCGTAATTCTTCGGGAGTGTTTCGTGCTCGTCTGACCTTAAGGAGACGTTCCGTTCGCCAAGACGCGCGCGATACCATCACGTGTACGCGCGCGCGCATGCACGGATATCACCCACACGGAAACGCGTTTATTTATGCCGGACTCAAATTGGCAAGCGCCCAGAACCCAAAACGGCAGTACGAAAACTGAGGCGTCCGCCAGCCCCAAATCCGCCTTTTGATTAGGGTTCCTATCCCGTACCGTGTTATTTCACATCTCTTCTTTTTTTTCACAAAACGAGGCGGAAGCGGTCCGGCTCTTTCGAGATATTTGACTTCGAGCGAAATAGGGCCGTCGACCCTTTCCCTATTTTCTTCGGCCAAGAGTTCGTCCGATTCACCGCGGGAATTTACGAACAAAGGAATCACAAAGGATGCCGAAAAAATTTTATTCTCCCAATTGGATTTTCAACCCATGATATTTATCACCTCGTTATATACAGTCGTACTGAGAACTATTTGACGAACGTTCGTGTGGGTATATCTATAATGCAAATAGAATAGCAGTAGCAGAAGATAGAATAACGCGGTGGCAGTCTGTTGATAACATCTATTGACCGATGGTCAAAAATAATGTTTTCTTTACTTTAAAATGTTTGGGCACAACGTACGCGTTGATTGACAGTTATTGATAAATATTAGATAAAAAAATATCGCACATTTCTTACTATCACTTCAACAGTCACGAAAGTCAAAGTGGAAGTCTTTATTTAGAAGTGGTTATCTAAAAATGGTATCACAGAGATAGTTGTTCCCGTTTCGACCACTTTCAATACGATCGTAGGTTGAAATGAACTGGACAGTCGGCTACGTGAAAGAAATCATGCGCATCGCACGCGGTCAGTTGACGGAAGTGAGCGTTTGTACAAGGTGCACACGACAGGTCATTGGCCCGCAAGAGTACACAAGAGGACAAGCAAACGAGGAGACATGATCCCCCTTGCGGGCCATCGCCGACACAGAGAGAAGGCGGTTCCTCTCATTGGGCCTCACCTGCACCAAATTCCTAGCTGGTCGGTCGCGGTCGTCGACCCTAGAAGAGAACACGCGTATCTTGCACCGCGATCGCCAGTCCTATCCAGAAGAGATAGGTTTTGTCCACCAGGTACACGAGACGTCGAATCGGCTCGAGTCTTCATCAAAAGATGGCCTGGACACCTACCTACTTTAATCTTAGGATGTTTAAACCCAGGCTAGCGTCTATCCCTTTGATAAAAAGGATAAGAGATGTGACTTGAAAACGTACTCGACTTTCTATGCGAAATTATCGATATTATCATTAATTCGCAATTATGCGAAAAGCATATTTTGGATATCTTTATGAATCTTTCCTAGATCTCTTGGCAGACTGCAAGTGCATTAAAATCCCTCGCAGTATCCGTTTAAAAAAAATTTAGTTTCTCTCGTATCAAAATTGTCTGTAATACGATACCAGGGTAGAAGACGAGGAGAGTATGAAGCTACACGTCTCGAACGCGCTGTCGTGAACTTCTCGTTTGTACGATTGCCTGCACATTAAACAACGCATTGGTCATTAATACTTGATTCTAAATAAACTGCTCGTGTCGCGGATACACGTGCGAACTGTGGGAAAGTCATCGTTGCGGAATCGTGGTTGACGCTTAAGGTAGCCTCACCGCGCAACAAATCATTCAGCTGATGCGCATTTTACCATATTCAATCCAATGCGCGCGCGCTATCGCTAACGGATGCTATCAGATATCGCCGTGCAGGACGGTGAGAGTCCTTGAGCCGTTCGATCGGCCGCCGTTTCCGCACGTGGAGCGATACCAACTCGCTAAGGTCATGGGTAACGATCTGACCCGCGACCGTGCTCGTCCTCGCTATCGTCGCTCTATCAGTGTAACCGGTTGCGAGGCGACGCCATTTCGTCGTTAGATATATCGCGTACATCTTCCTCGGGTTGCACGTCGCTCTACGTGACGTTACGGTAATATTGAAAGCAGAATGAGAATTGACCCGGTTGTTACCAAGAAAAGAATATTTCAAAAACCGTTAACGGGACTTCAACGTTACGGATGGTATTGTTCTGTTGATATTATGTAGAGTGTGACCGTGAAACGAATAGTGAAACCTGGTAGTTTTATAAAAATTTTCACTACAAAAACGAATGTAAATTCAGAATGAAAGAGCAGGTTTTCGAACCTACGACCTTTTGCCACGTCCGTCGTACGTACAATACAATTCCCCTAAAATTGACGATACTTAGTATGACTTATTCAAGAATATCTTGTGTTATTGTTGTTGGAAAATGGCGTCTCTCTCGACGATGTTTCTTCTCGGTCGGGAGTAACACAGTTGATTTTACGTGACGCGGCGATTCGCCGATTATACATTCACGAGTACGATTAAATTTCGCAGAGTTATTTTTATCATCGAATAACCGGAATTGAGCGACCGCGACAGTGTGTCATTGATATTTGCTCTGACAATCAGGCGACATCAATGTTGTAGTAGTTGTTTTTCATAAAGGGCAAAGAGGGACTTCATCACGAGTAACGTAAAGATTTTATAAATTTTAATCATTGTGTGTTTTTTACAGATTAAAATAAATTTAATCGTTGCTTCGATTGTCTGTTAGTTTCGTATAAATATTACATTAGATTTTGTAGAATGGAGATAACAAAAATAAATTTAAATGTCTTTTTCAATTACAAATTTTACAAAAGAATTCGGGAAAATATACCAAGATATTGAATCAAAATGTTCCAAGTGTTTTAGTGTAAAATAAAAAAGTTCAAAGTAATTTTATGATGATTTTTAAATCATAATTTGTACTAATTATTTATACATTAGTACATTTGCATATAGATGTGTCTTCGTATACTTAATTTCATATTATATATTTTTAATTGATTTATATTGCAAAAGGTGCAAAGAATCGTTTTCTCATTGACATTCAAAACCATAAATGCGATGATTAATGTGCGAAAAGATCAGCACACGCGGCATATTCTCGTGGAAATTCTCGAGGAAAATTAACAGGAATTCCCGCTAAATTGGCACTGATGTCAAAGCGATATCGTTGCATAATTAACGATATAATAATGCATACGAAATCATGGCCTCGAGCAGGCTCGAAGGAAATCCCGCCGTAATAATAAGCGGCGACGATATTTTCGCACGCGAATATTAACCTGAGGTTAACGTAAATCCCATATGATAAAAACCACTAACCACTTTATAGTATCTCTAAATGGCGCGACAGGTAGATAATAAACCTCCTCTTTCTATTTCATTTTCTCTTCGTGTAGAAATTCGCAATTCATGACTCGTATCACAAACAGCGTAGAAAAATGTTTTTCATTAAAGGAAAATGTACTCGAAACTCGTAAAAAAAATTATCATTAAATCATCGGCTCGAATCTTGAACAACTTGTGCATTTTATACAAAAGAATATTGTCTCTGTTCCGTTGTGAATTTTTTATTGCAAATTAAAATTTTACGAAGACCATTGCAGTTGAGCGATATTTTATAACAAGCCGGAAAAGTTTCTTCGGCAATGAAATAGGATATCGAGTTGCCCGGGTAATAAACGCGATTACATGCGTGGGACGTGCGTTTACACAGACACGCACACGTCTGCAACTCCAGTCTGACACTCTCGGGTATTACCCGCAGATTCCTGGTAGATGTATACATATCGGTAGACGCGCGTTCATACGCGAATACAATCGACCGAAGAAAATCATCGCTGCATAGTCTACATCCACGTTAAGCCGATGCGTAATAGAAAATGCGTCGGACGCTTTGCGTCACTGTCCTGACACACCTATGATTTCTACGCCTCTAAAAGCACACCTCGCCGAGTCTTTAATTGCCTTCACAATCGGTTATTATACGGCTATTATATGTATATGGTTATTGCACGGAAGTTTTCTCTAAACATTCTCCGCTTATTTAGTCTCGCTCGCGTCAACGAACGGCCGCTTCCCAGAAACGCGGAAAGATAATGTGATAATCTCCATCATGTGTCTTCTGTAGTAAATCATTACGGTATCGCTGTTACGCGAAGGTTTCATCGACGTAAGAAATTAATCTGAATGAATTATCACTTATATTTGAAGAATCGAGAGGAAACAGTGGCCGAGACAGGATAAACGGACGCGATGATTTAGCAGAAAAACGCTGACTGATTCTGGAAATTATGATGCATAATGCGAAAAAATTTTTATACACCGCAATACTACCGCATTATATACCGCAAACTAGTTAAATCAGGGTTGGGTAGTGTCTAGTTAAAAAGATAAAAGTTAAGTTAAAAAAAAGTTAAATAATTTTAACTAACTTGGTTATATGTAGACTGTTAACTTTTAACTGAATTTAATTACATTTCAGACTCTGCAACTTTTTCCATGTTATTATCTGAGAAGAGACAGAGAGTCGACAAACCTCTGGTTAACAATTAACCAGAAAATGAAAAAAACCAAGCCTTAAAATTAGCCGTGCCATAAACAAATCGCAAGATGCCATGCGTTTGCCTACATTGGCAGTCTCTGTATTTCAAAATTCACTGCCAGCTCTAAAATCTACTGTGTACGCGTACCATAGATCTTTAGCGCTGGTAATGAATTTTGGAACACAGCCATTATGTGGGTAACAGTCTATATGGTTTTGATTCTCGAACTCACGTGAAATTGTTTGCATATGAAATGGAATATATTCCGTGTAGTGTGAGCGATTGTTTAAACACTAGTTGCAAAATTCAATGCAATTTACGTGAACGTAAGTCTCTGAGATTTTATGTAAAAATCAAACGTTTAATTTTTAACTTCTTAATCTTTTTTATTAATAGCTTAACTTTTAATTCAATTAATCCGTATTACGGATTAACTTGTATCTTAACTAAGTTAATTTTTCATAGCTGTTAACTTTTACTTAAGTTAGTTTAAAAAAAGATAACTTACCCAACCCTGGTTTAAATTAAAACTTGTACAGCCTTGGCCAAAAGTATTTGCCACCCCCTCAATGCTTAGAAATGTAACTTCTTTTGACTCAAACCAACTATTTTACATACTGTTACGTATCGGCACGTTAAACTGAACAACCTAAACAAAGCATCACATCATAAACACGCAAGGACAAGTCGCGTAGTAAACTTGAATTTTGCTTGAAAGTATTTAATTTACTACGGACGCTCGAAGTGTGCACATTGCTTAATAATTTCCAACTCATAATGGCTCACTCTAAAGAATAATATTATTTTGCTACAAAAAATGTCAAAAACGTGCGAATTGGATTAAGCTGAACGTTTGAAAATGCAATTACTTTTGTGGAAGGAAACATAAAACACAAATCGCAAAAATTAAATGTCCTCGTAGTACTGTGAGATACACCATAAATCATTATAAAAAGACTGGAAGTTATCAACTGGTATTGTTCATTTAACCTGAATGTAAAATACTTTAAAGTTATCGAGGTTTCACACAGGTTGCAAATATTTTTGACCAAGGCTGTATATTATGTAAAACTTAATTTTCACTAATTGCGCTGCTCTTCATAATTAAAAATATTTATCTATGCATCTCCGATCTCAAGTCATACAATCTCCAGAATGTCTTTTATTTGTCAAACAAGTTAAAATTTGCAGGCTTAATTAATATTTATCCTCGCGTTAAGCGCTAATGCCAAATCGCAGGTGCGCTGAGGTGATCGCCGCGGGCGTCGCTCGACGATCAATTCATCCGCCGTGAGGAAAGTCGTCTCTGCCGAAAGTGAGTCTCATCGCGAAACCGTGAATCCGTCGTGAGAGTTTACGCCGGCCCATTGGCTGGGGACCAATAATACCGGCACCATTCTAACGCCGGTCGAAATGCCACATCCTCACGGGAGTACACACCGCCATGGAAAATCGCCGATGTACCAGCGGTCTAACCGCAAGTGTCGTTCCCAATACCTATATCCGATCGCAGACATGTACGCGCTTGATAGGAACTAAAAGCCGTTGCCGTACAAGGCACTACATTTTTCACGTGTACGAATTTTCGAAAGGTTCGCAAGCCAATAATCGTAAAATCGAATAAATGTGACTTTTTATCGCGTCATTTGTATTAAAAAATAAAGTAGTATTTTATTTTGTTAGAGACATTTTGATGCGTCGATTTATATGGATAGAGACCTAGAGAGAGACAGAAAACGATGGCTCATAAATAATTCCGAATTACATTAGGAACCTGATTTCTTTTACGCAGACCTCCATCAAAACCGGGCCTCCATCAATTATCTTGCATTCACGATCTTTTCGCCGCGGTTAATGTTTCCGCAATCGAGCGAGTTGATCGCGCTAGGAAAGATACGGCGGTCGACGCTTTCGCGTCGCTGAAAACCAAGGACGCCGCGATAGTCGAAGCCTCCTGTATTTAGCGATTTCGATGCCTGCAGGCCGCAATTATGCGACTAATAATTACGCCGCTCAATTAATTAAAATTTCTTAATTGGATAGCGATTCGTGGTTAAAATGCCTTATCGAGATGCATAAACAGCCATTTAAACAAAAATCCTTGAATCCTTAGCGCATCCATAATTATATCACCTTTTTCATCTTAACTTACGAAAATATCGATCGACGGATTGCGTCCGAACGGTTGATTCCAATTGCGCGTAAGTTCTTACTGATAATTCTTGCTTTTTTATTTTCATCTTTTACGAGTGATTTCCATTCCTAAGCCGGCAGCGGCATTCACGGCATCATTGAGAGCCGCTGCAGGAACGAGGCTTCCTAAACAATGCTCGACTCACTTTCACTTCGTCCCCACCGCCATGCCGGCGTCGCTTAGCGTCGCCGCGTCGTCGTCGTCATCGTCGGCGTCATAATCGCTTGGTTACGCGCCAAATGTAACATGCCTTCGATAACAATTAATTACAAAGGAAAATGCGCGGTAATACGCACGATAGTACGTGCGAGTTTATTTTTCCTTTCAACAACGTCGCATCGGCAAGATACTTTCTTAGATTGAAAAGGTGTGCGTCAAACGCGTGTAGCTCTGCAATAATAAAGTTTTTAGCACGGACGGCTTATAGATACAATCCTATGATAGAGTTTTCGCGAGCTTATGCTCCTCTAGTGCGCGAGTACTTTCTATTGTCTGATAAAATGATAAGATCTGTTCAGTTTGTTCAATAAAATCTATGTGGCGTCTCATGCTGGGTTAATATAAATAATATATTACCCTCTCAATTATAATAAATGTTACTATAATAAAAATATATCGTCACGTTGACGTTGTCAGCAAGTTGTCGCCGATTCGACAATTTAATGCGAAAACGTGAACATTACCCGGTATAAATAATTCAGTACAGTTTTATAATAAAATTACTATAACAAAGTCAATGCCCAGTTGCTCAATATAGTTACTCGTGAATATTCATCTTCGCCGTGCCAAAAAAAGCAATATATGTGCGACGAAGATGGATATGGCGTTTGTGAGACGCGATCGAGATTTGCAAGCAATGCGCAATTAACGGCACTATCATTAACCTTTCCGATTGAAATATTCATCATGCATTACCTAGCACAATGAAAAACGGATACGGCAACGAAGCACATAATGGAATAGAAACAAACGCAGTTATAGAGGAACGACTGTACTGAAGAACAATCGTGTACATCACAAAAAAGAGTGGCGGACATTTTTTCGCGAACCAAGACCCGTATCGTTGATCGCTGATCGTCGATGCTGATTGCAAACGATTGATAATGAAAATTTGATTTCTCGTTCCTCGAATTCCTTATCGAACGCGTTGTTTGCAATTTCGTCGAGAGAATCAACGGACGAGAAGGATGGAAACGGGATATCCTGCAGTGAATCGAGCGTAAGTCTACCGAACGTGACGCCCGACGTTTTGAAAGTGTACAATTGGGGAGTCGAAGCCCGCCGTCGTCGACGCGAAACGCGAACGGAGGTAGAGAGCGCGGAAGATGAAGAAAATGATAGAAATTCCCATGCGACTCTCCGCACGGCGGAGAACAGGGCGGATTATAAGAAATATCTGGCGCCGTTTCGCAAGCTGCCTCCGCCGGATTTGCAACGTCGCTCATTGTTGCGCGAACTTTTGTCGAGCGTCGTCTCCTACGAGGCGCCGATTGGCGGGCGCAACTAGATCGGGCCTGGGAAGATTGCAAAAGCAAGGAATTCTTAGCGGCCGGCCAACAATGGAACGGTCGCGATCGTCGAATCCGTTCCAGATTCGCGCGCTCGGGAGACAGCGCGGTCCGCGAACGTTCGCGCGACCCGCCGCTAATTGCCGCAATTAGGCTGCCGCGCTTTGCGCGTTGCAGTTTCGTCCGCCGGTCCCTCTTGATTTTTAACGCGATAACACCACCGGGAATGCGGACGTGATTAAAGCGCGACGATCGATTGCAACGTCGGAAAACTGAATTCTCTGTCTCGAACCAACATCGTTAAGAAAACATCAGGGTTGGTAAGCAGTTTCTCAAAAAATTAATTATTTTAAACAAAAAGAATAATCAACTTCAAATTTGTTTGACCATCGAGAGGAGAGTTTGCTTATTGTCACCAGAAACTTATAGTCAACCCAATTGGCTAGTTATTTAATCAGTTTATTACGCAACGTTTCGACCCTATTCTTTTGGGTCCTTTTCGAGTGATACTAAGTCAGTCATCGTCGTCGAATAAGACAGAGTCGAGTTATAAAGTATACGTGTGAGCACTGTGGTAGCTGGGCTCGACTGATGCAAATCTGCCCTTACGGAAAAACACTCAAGTTTTGAGTGTTAACACTTACGTAAGGGTAGATTTGCATCAGAAAGTAGAATTTCGACAGGCGGAATTGAACAAATTATTAAATAAATAAATTACGAAATTATTTTACTCATTGACTTTCTTTTTATTTTATAACTAATCTGGATTGTCCGGCGTCTACCGATATTTTCTCATGACTCACGCTGTTCGTAACAGTCAAGCGTTAACACTCAAAACTCGAGTGTTTTTTCCGTAAAGGTAAGTTTTCAGTGTTTTGAACATACGTAACTCGAGCACAAAGCAATCTAAGGCTGCATGTCTTTTCCCTCAATTGATTTATTTTCCTGCTAAGCACACGCGTCCTTACAGATAAATATCGAGATGTCTAACTGCGTTATCAAGTTATCTAACTCGATTCTCGCGGCACTCTTTTCGCCCCCTGTTTCCTTTGTTTATCCGCTATAATACCGTACGGCGTTTTGTCCCGGTTACTCTAGCGGAATGGTGTCAGTTACATAAGGACTCCTGCCGTGCCCAGAAGTATCGGAGGGGTTGCTGGAGAGGGAGATCGTCCGTCCTGGAGGGGATAAACCGAGAAAAGGAGAGAGGATTCTCGGCGAGCGAGCAAAGAGGACCATACGTGTTAGAAAGAGAGACATGAAATAGGGAACGAAGGAAAGGAGCGAGAAAAAGAGCGAGAGATCAGAGAGAGAATCCGCTCTATAAGGGGGGAGATCCAATGAACGAGAAGACCGGACGAAAATCCGCCAATCGCAGCCTGGTACCGCCATGGCACTTTTTAAGAACCGCTGCGAGAGGGGCGAAGAGGTGAAAAAAGTGAAAGTTTGAGCCAACGCTAGAAGCAGTCCCTCCCTCTTTGTTAAACCCCCGCCCTTCACTCTTCCCTACCACGGCTGGCGTTTGGTCGCTCTTTCCTTCTCTTCATCTCCTTCGCTCGACATTCGCTTGATTTTCTTTTTTTTTAAGGGCCTAGAAATTCTAGATGGTATCGCCATGCTCGATCTCTAATTTCTTCCTCGAAAATAAGACTTGTATCTTGCTCCACATGTACTTTCTACTTTGGCGTTAATTCTTTCACGTTATCGTGGGCATTCCTATGCCACGCACAAAATCTCACAACGCTAGCGCACCATTTTTTATTATAATATTCTACGAAACGTGATTGTCTTGTTTTTTTTTCCAGAATTATATAAAAATATTTTCAACTATTGAAAAATTATATTGAGAAATTTATCCGAATTTCTGCTTCTTCAGAATAATAAATTTTACAAATGAGAATGAATAGTATGCTTCCTTGTAGAATCAGAAAATATTTATGAAAATTTTTTTATAAATCTCAAAGAAAAATTAATATTTTAACAGTAATTGAAACTATCAAATTACTCATAAAGTATAAAATTATCAAATGACTCAATCCATTCATTGTAAAAATGTATATACATTTTTATCTTAAAAATGATAAAAAAACATCATGGATCAAAGCGAAAGAATCGCCGGTAGTTTTAAATCTTCCTATATTATAGATTAATTTTTAAAATTAAAAATGAACTTCGTAACGTTATGTCATCTAGTTGTATGGACGAGGTCTTTTCCACGAAGATTTCTCACATTACGCAGCTTACGCGGAGAACGATCCAGCGATGATAAAAATGCCAAAAATGGTCAATTTCACCGCGTAGGAGATCATAAAAACGATGATACGTTCTCTATATGCGTGCCTTTCCCTTTCTCAAGCGAGGTCGTCCGAGCGAAATCGAGTAACGAGATCAGCGCCAACCTACTTCCGGCAGACATACGGGTTACTCAGTAACCGCGACGTGCGAACTGTTTGTTCCTGTCAGCCGAGTGACTTCTCGGCGAAGTCTCGGCATCGTCAGCGGGGCAGAGCGCGACGAAGCGAACGAACGACCAGGCACTCCGGCGCGGCGCCCTCGATTTCACTTTCATTACGAGGCCGGCGCGAAGCGCTTCGCTTACGCTCATTCACTCTCGTTCGTACGTACATACGTACATGCGCGCCGAGAAATGCATACACGTACGTATGTACCGAGTACGCGCGTACCTAACCCCGTGCGAGCGCTTTATTTTTTTTATCACGGCCTCGTTATCGCTCGTAAAAATAGAAACCGACGGCGACGCGCTCCGGGGGAAAACCCGGCGCTCATCGACAACCGAATCTTCTTCAAAGATAGGAATTCTGGCGTCTTTATTTTGTAATCGAAATGAGATTTACTCTCATATGATATGAGATTAATTATTAGATATCTAATAGTATGTACAAGTAGAAAAGTTTGATTGCTAAGATATTGATATACATTCTTTAGTTTGTTTCTTCTTATTAGCCCCATATAACAAATGTGGATTAAAAGGTTAAGGAAAGGAGAAAGAATGACTAGCAGAAGAATAAGAATTTCGCATTTTTAAGAATCCAGAGTTGGGCGTTTTTAAGAATCCAGCGATTATCTATTCCACTCCCTAATTTTAAGTCGGACGTTATTGGAACATGCCGTTGAAAATTATACTGTTGGCAGCGAGTGGCAAAGAATGCTAACGAGCGGCAAAAATTTCCCTAATTATGGGAAAAGTAAGAACCGTCGTAGGCCATAATGCATTCAGGGCATGCCATTAACAGCTGCGAGTGCCCTTCTATTTTCGTAGTAGAAAGGCACTTTGTGGGTTAATGGCGCGCGCTGAATTCTAAACAGTGCTTAGGGCATGCCGATTACGCGATCGAGCACCGCTGATGCGCCAACATTGATGCTCGAAAATTGTAAGTGACAACATATTACTTTAGCGCACCATCCAAAATTTATTCGATTATCAAATGGAATTGTTGTTTTGAAAATATGTAAATTGGTAGATTCCAATAGCTTTAATAGTCAGATAATTACTTACTATTCTTAATTTTCTTTAATAATTTATGAATAATGCAGCATACAAATATTTATTTGTATTTATTTAATAAATTTCAAAAATTTTTATTATATTTAAGTTTGCATTATAGAGTTAATTCACTTAGATCTAAATAAATACGATAAAAGTAATTTGCTGCATTATCTACGCGAATTTGCTTAACTCATTTTCTCACGATGATAGCAGCATCATCTGCCGATGTTATTACATTCTTTTCACGATTTCGTTCCTTCGTACCGTAAAATTTTACAATCATCATCGAGGGTAATATGCGATGAATAACAGCTCTTTACTAGCATGCTGAAAGTAGCATTTTTCGCCAAGTCATCTAAACATTACTGACGTAATATCATCAAATTCACAAGTGTCGTAACCTAATTGCAAATAGAAATTTTGTGCCAGTTTCTACATTAAATTGAGTCCGAAGAAAGCTACTATCGAGATAACTTATAATATTACGCAATATTACTTTATATAATGCGAATAAAAAAAAAGTTTAATATCTCCAACGAGTTTTACTTACTTCCTGGAAGAATTCTTGAGATTTTCAATTACAGCACGATATTAATTCACATTAACATAAATGTCTATGTAAATAATGAAATTGTGTGTATTGTATATAAAAATAGTATGTATAAAATTATGTGTACATATATACACACAAATACTGAACATGTATATGTATACGCATATAAATTTTAGAAAAGTTTTACAATTCCCCGATATGCTTTTATTTATATAGTTTCAAACATATTCCACCGCGAAAAAAATTTTTTCTATCACCGCAAACTGTAAAAAAAACTGATATTCCTTCATACAATTTAATACGTAAACGTTTGCGCGGTACATCATTAAAAGATAATGAAGAAGATTAAATTACCTCGATAAAACGTTTAAATATTTACACAAGGTGTTGTAAAATCATTATGGAAGTGTAATGTTCAAGCTTGATATTATTGTTCTTTTCCTACATGTTCCAATAGTTCAATATACCAGAAAAACATGTTATGACCTATATATCTAACTTGATAGTAAAAATTAGTTTATCCTCAAAGTTAGTAATCCTCTTCAACAAATAATTACACAGAATATTTGTTGCGGATGTAAATAATACAGTGAAACATTCAATTTCATTGTATGTACGTGAGGTAGAGCAAACTAATAATAATTTTTAATCTTGAGACCAGAAATAACTTCTATCTTAACGGACGGTATTTTTATCAGTATATTTAGGGAGTAACTTCGGTTTTTTGCACATTGACTTGAGATAAAAATAAATTGTTACAGTGCACGGAGCTTCTGTTATCAAGTAGTCGCGGTATAATCCTAGATAATCTTTAAAAAATACTGCTGGAACGGAAATTGTTTCAAGCAAACTGACCACTGTGCGACTTTACTAGCAATGCATCTTTTTTTAACACCTTGTAAAAAAAACTAGTCATGCGTACAAATATGCCATTATATGTAATTATGTAAGGAGAGCAATTATAAACCTGATGTTATATTCCACACTTAAAACGCGAACAAAGTTAATTAATTTACCTATAAATTTACTTCTAAATATGACGTAACGAGACATTGTATGGAAACATAACGCTAGCGGGTGAATTTATTAAAGTTTTTATTCGGCGTGAACTCTCGACGCCGCTATTATCAATGGCAAGACATTTGTTTTGAATGGAAATACCTGTTATAAGTTTCGAACGCTCATGTTGGAAAAGTCTCGGTGCCATTTGCGATATCGCATAAATAATGGAAATGAGGAGATTAGTAGGATGCGTATGAAATAGATTAGTATTTTGCTAGTCCACATATTCCGTAATAAAAAATATTCAAAATTCCATATTCTCTAACAAGAAACTCCGTTGCAAAGGTTACGCTAAAGAGATGGGAAAATGACTCCAGATAAGAATCATCCGAAAAAATACTTCCTGAATGAGTAGATCTGCTTGTTTAGGAACGAAGGAGGCAATTACTGATTTTTTAAGTTTTTAAATTCAGCAAACTGGAATTCACGAGCGCAACAGGCGAGATTCGCTCAAAGTTTCTTAATGGCCAAATTTACAACTCGGTATTCAAATTTTATTTAAAAACATCTGCCTAGCATGAAATTTATATCAAATGTCGAGTGTCATTTCTGAGATCACTGTCGAACCTTGGACAGCGACCGGACCGGAGTCTCGGGACTCTTTCTAATAATAAAATCAACGAGAACAGGATCCGTGCCTAATACGGCGTACCGACGATAGGAATGGAAACGACGAAGACGGGGCGGAGGGGAGTTTCGAGAAACCGTCGGCGTCGCGAGGGAGATCGACATAATCGGTGAAAGTAACGTGCCCACTACCTTGGCCTTAGGTTAGCGGATAAAACGAAGTACAAACCGGCATCCCGGCTAGCGTGCGCCATAACGGGGCACGTAACGTAACGTCGTCGTGTCACTTTTACCGTGAACGCATGCTCCACATACGCGCGCCCGCCCCAATCGAAGTGGGTTGGCTCGTAGATGCGATTCGCTTCGGGCGACGGCGTATGGTATTTCGTTCGAAAACGAAGGCCAAGGCCTTCGTCGTCGGCGCCGTCGTCGTCAAAATGGCGCGTCGCGACGACGTTTCCGCTATGGAATCCCCTACGGTCGCGTATTTTGCAGCGTCTTTTTATAGAGGTACGCTATCTTTAATCCTACGATTGCTGATGTAGCACATAAGCAGATAAATATTCTAAAATAGGAAAGGAAAAAGGTCGCGCGCGCGTTGAGAAAATCACACGTCCCAGTAGCTCTTCGCTTTTTAATCGAACTTTTAAAAAACACCGATAACACACCTAAAAAAAAATTTAGTTAGATTAAACAAATAAAATACGTTGAAATCATGTTTCTTGAATCTACTAAATGTTTATTTACTTCTACTAAAACATTTGCTAGATATAAAGAAACCGATATAAATTCTCTTAGAAATTCCAGCCTCAATCGTAAAATAAAATTGTGGCTAAGGTAAAGAAATAATTTCTTTGAAATTAAATAGAAGTCTAATGAGGTGAAAATTCAAACAAACTTTTTTCTGGGTGTAACGAAGATAAAATATGTCGACGCGAACACTACAGCAAGTAAATCAACATATCTTGTATAACAATAAAGTGCTGTAAACTTCTTAGGCACAGCTCGTCGCATCCCTGTCTGACTGTTACGGCTTCTACTACTAATTGAGAATAGCCTCGTTCAAATTCTTATATCCAGAAAGAACAATCCTAAATGCAATCGATGCACACGCAACCGCGTGCGTGATATCTACAACTATAACATCGACAAGTCGCTAGTAATGTCGTAACCTTGACTCTGGCTAGCCAAGCAGCTGGCTGCTAGGCCAGGAATAAGCTCGATGCGCGGTTACCATGTTGCGCTGCTAATATTAGCGGACGCAGCCGTATGTACTGCGAGTGACCGAATGACCGAGCTAGTGCTCGTTGCATCCGTCTCGCGATTTCCTTCTCACCGACAATCGCAGAAGTGCTGACAAATCCCAAGGGCAATCCCAAAGAAAATAGATGCAAAAATACGGTTCATATTACGAATGCAAAAGAGATACGCGAGAGACCACGCTAAATATCTTTGTACAATTAGGCAAAGATAACAAAAAGATATTCACGCACGGTCGCTCCCGCATAGTGCCCGTGCGCGTACTCTAGGAAAAAATACAGCAACCCATTTTGGGGCCCACAATTAGTAATCGAATTATTTGGATTGTTCGTAACTCTAATGTTTTACGAATTTTACCCCGCGTGAATTCTATCTATATCCAGGATTTTTAAGTAATACTAATCAATTCTCTCAATTAGTTCTGTCGGTACTCAGTAACGCAAAGATAATTTTCACTTAACAGGCACTAACCGAAATGTTAAGTTGCTTCACTATAAAAAAAACGGTCAAAATTTTTCCCAGAGTAGAGTTACGAACAATCCAAATAATTCAATTACTAATTGTGGGCCCCAAAATGGGTTGCTGTCTTTTTTTTCCAGAGTATGTGATTCAAATGTGTTATATTTAAAAGGAAGCGTAAAAATATCAATCTTAAAAATAAGTTTTCTAAAGTAAGAAATATGCCATCCTGCTACAAAGTTCATGAATTTGTGACTCGGGCGGTTATCAGATACGTACAACAATGTAGTCATGCATGACATTAGAGTATTCATAGCACATGTCACTAGGTTGCATACATAACAAACTGATCCAGTTACATTATATACGTGCGATTTATACCTCTCGTTAGCATTACAAAGAAAGTAAGAAACCACTATCTACCGTGACAGCAAAAAATATTTTTTCCTCAATTTTCCTGAAAAGAGATCAATATATTTGCAATAGATCAGGGTTGAGAAGTAACTCGTTACTTGTAACGAAGTTACAGTTACAGTTACTTCTTTTTGCCAACTCTAACTTAACTTCGTTACTTTTTCTCCATCTGTAACTGTAACTTAACTCAGTTACATTTTTTCGATAACTAGTAACTAATTTAATTAAATTAAAACTAATTTAATTAATTTTAATTTTTTATAATACATCTAATGTATAAATTAAAACTAATTTTATTTAATTAAAACTCTCGAATTATGTCCCCCTATCCCTGACTATCCGAATTCCTACCTACCCGTATTCCGATCTATGGACCTACTTATCCAATTTCTACCTACCCGTGTTTCAACATAATAAACCTACAAATCTTTAACTAAACGCGACGCGATTTTCTAGGGGTTTGACTTGGAGTTTAACGCGCCCGCGGGATTTTCTAGGGGTTTCACTCTCGCACATATGCGAGAATGTATGTATATAGAAGCATAATCCACCTGAATTGTAATAAATCAAAAGAAATCAAAGTATACTTTGTACAGCACCTTACTTAGGCACTCCATCAAAGTGGCCAATATTGACCACTTACCTCGTCGTAATTAGTCCTTCGTTGGGCCAGATTGGACGTACCTTTCGTTGCTCCCGGCCATACAATCTGGTCATTTTGACCAGAGATCAGGAAGGAAGAAAACTCCTTCCATAGTCGGTTATCGTCACCGACAAATATTTCGTACGGTTCGAATATACGAGTGTCGATCGTATCGCAAAATGCACGACCACGAAAGGTTAATTAAAGGAGAATATTAATTAAAAAAACTACGGTATGTACGAATCAAATTTATTTTTACTTCCGTTATTTATTTAAACATATTGACCATCTCTTCGTAAAATGATCTTTGAATTCAAAATTCGAATAGATATAGAAAAAAATTTACTTCGCGTTATAGTGATTTTAATCATATTCCTCGATAAATTAAAATTTATAATATAGATAAAATTAAATAATTAAGTAATTGAAAAGTTTTCCTGAAAAACTGATCGCGAAAACCGACTGCGAAAACCGACCGCGAAAATACAAAGATGCGTGTGACTATACATGTATTCATGCGAGACGCATCTTGAAAGTACGTATATCACGTACATACATGTACATACACACATACAAATAATAAATGATGTGAGATCCAGAAAAACGAAACTTAAATTCTTTCACGATTCCAACCGACATTATAATTGCATATTATAATTAATTAATAATCGCAAATAATATATAAAAATAAGTTAAAATTTCAGTGTTCTGGATAAAACATGTTAGAATCTCACATCATATTATTTTACTTTATACAATATATTTTACTTTATACAATACATCAATTCGTTAATGAAAATGGATAGACTACAAAAGATTAGCTCGGCGAATACATCATTAATATTCGCCATATTTCGTTTAAGTTCTGTGATGTAATTAAACGATTTTCAACATGAAAAAGTGAGCTCGACATACCCTGATTTGTAGAGCTTTATGAAATTTAATGAATGTGAAAGAAACTATAAGTTGAACTCGTTGAACTTTAGAGGCCCCGCTGTGTAGGAAAGAATGAATCCCAGATTTTCCGGATTGCCTCCGATAGCGGTCATTTCAGCAGGGAGTTAACGACAATCGTTTCTCATATATTTTCATTTTTATTGAAATATAAATAATTCTTCCATTATTAGTGTTAATGGGAGAATATTTATTGAAAAGGATATATATATAAAATCTTCTCTTTTTTTTTGTTAATGTCGCGAATCGACGTCGCGCCCTCGTGCTGAAACCGTTGCTTCCGGGGATCCGAGACAAGAAAACCAGGGATTAACTCTGGTTCTCCAACAAGGTCTCCAATGTTCAACGGGCAACGGAAAATATTAACTACTCCAAAGGTCAAGGTCCTCGCTGCAAGAAAGAATGAATCCCAGATGTTCCGGATTACCTCCGATAGCGGTTATTTCGGCAGGGAGTTAACGACGATCATTTTTCAAATCATTAAATCTCGTATATTTTCATTTTTATTTAAATAAAAAGTATTCTTCCATTATTAGTGTTAATGGGAGAATATTTATGGAGAAAGATATATATATATAAAATCCTCTCTTCTTTTTTTTGTTAATTTCGCGAATCGACGTCGCGCCCTCGTGCCGAAACTGTTGCTTTCGGGGATCCATGACAAAGAAAACCAGGGATTAACTCTGGTTCTGCAACGGCGCAGCTAACTTTCCACATTGAAAATTGTTTATACTCCTCTCCGGAGTTTCATGTATATGTATATGTTAAATAAAAAATTTACTTGCCGTTATATATAGCATTTGCAACCTATCCATGTTAAAGCAACGAATATACAAGATAAACTACGATCAACAATATCCTACAATCTACGAAATGCACTGTAAAAAAAGTATGTAAAATTACATACATAAGTGTAGCGATTACTCTATTAATAACGGAAATATATAAATGTGTATACTTTTACCAAAAAATTTGTTTACTCTTTGTTGTGTAAATACTCGTTTATACATGATAAAAAATTTTTGTTAATGTCAAATTTACACAATCAAAAGCAAGCAGTTTACTTATTATATAAGGTAATAATTTTACTTACAAGGAGTAAATTTACAGACGTATGTAAATATACACTTTTACTAGATGGTCCGAACATTACTCACTATAATACTTGTAATTTTACATGTAATTTTTTTACAGTGTGTATATTCGTTGCCGTAATAAAAAAGTTTCTTACTCACCGACCCGATGCGCAGCAGCGGAGTTTATCTACGTTGATCCTGTAACATACAATTATAAAGTTCATATTAAAATAGAGTATTCAAGAAAATGAATATTAAAGAAAATAATTTTTAAATTATTCAAAATAAACAAGAGAAAGATTAATTTTATACAAAAGAAAAAATATTTACCCTAAAGTTGCTCCGCCGGTGCCTGATGCCTTCCCCAGGCCTCCTCCTCCACTCAGGTTGTCTTCTTGCACACTTGCGAAAACACAAAGATCGTTCGCGCGATTTTACACTTTGAAAGTCTTTAGTCCAATTACACAAACGGCACTCCCGAACGCGACGCGACACGACGAATCGCCGCGCGCGGTTGCGATTCGTTTAAACTGACGAAATAATAGAGAAATTATTCGTCAGTCCTCGAAAGTTCGTGCTGAAATGAACAAAATCAATTAATAAATGTGCTCTCTAAAAGTCAATCGGTGGATTATCACTGAAAACAGTGAATCGATTCGTTATTTTCAGTAATAATCCACCGATTAATTTTCAGAGAGTGTTAGGCCTGGTTTATCATTTTCTGGTTAACTGTTAATATGGAAGTTACTCGACTCTCTATGCTTTTCTATATTATTATCTATAAAGAAGAGACAGAGAATCGAGTAAACTTTGGTCAACAGTTTATTAGAAACTGAAAAATCGGGCCCAAATAGTGCAATGGGTACCTTTGGTTGTCCCGTCTTTAGAGTATGCACTCTCTAAAATCAATCAATGGATTATCACTAAAAACAGTGAATATTCACTGATTCAGTGATAATGTACCGATTGATTTTTAGAGAGTAACTCTTCGGGGTACTTAAGCCCCTCCACCACGACAAGGTAGTACCCGAGGAGGGGATTATCGACAAAAAACCGTGCAATTACATATTTAGGAAAATTTTTAGGAATTTATATTTAGGAAAATGAATATTGAGTGAACATAAATTAAGTTTGCTATTCAATGCACGATGTGAGAGAGATTCATCCGAGTTTGATCGTTAAAAAAGGTATTAGCGCTTGTGGATATATCGAACCTAACTAATAATATAAGGCTAATGTAACGCCAATGTCACGTATCAATAATTGCACGGTATTGCATTTACATTATTTCCCAATACTACGCCAATATTTTGTACTATCCGGGCTTTATCGACACTTTATATTATAATTCAACTACAGATTTCATATTTTTATTTTCATTGCAAGAAAGTAACTACAAAGTAACGATTCGTTACTTTTTGAATAACTGTAACGCGTTACTTTTCAGAATTAGTAACTTGTAACTGTAACTAGTTATATTTTTAGCGAAGAAACTGTAACTAGATACTTTTATAAAGTACTTTCCCAACCCTGCAATAGATGTGCTCGAAGAAAATTAATGCACAGCAGTTGTTTCCGTCTGGAATAAAACTGGCTGGCCAACTGATGTAATGGAATATAACTTTTACACTGATACACAGCAAACGCTTGTGTACATGTTTCAATGGAATCGTCGGAAGGTCAAAGGACGTCGCGTCTGCCGGCCGACAGAATATATCTGCTAATTATATTGTCTCTTAAGCTGAGCGTAATCTGTCGCCCTCATTAGGAGCAAGGGTCAAGAGTGTTCCACTCGCGATCACTTCTGTTTCTAGAGTTAAAATCTCGTAAAGTTGTAAAAAAAATTTGTCCGAATGTATTCGAATGAACACGAAATTCCGAGAAGAAATTAGGCTTCTTACACTTCTTATGAAATCGTGCAGCGCACATTTCGTTTATTGAATATATTTACCGTAACGACCACTGTTTCTCCCACAAAAAAGAATCTGTTTGAAGATCACTGTAATGCGTTTCTCCGACACAGTTATTTTCCACGGGTATACGCTGTCGCAATCAATCCGTTATGGAATTGAACGTTGAAAAGACTATTACCGCGACCTACGTTAAAAATACTATACCGCCAGCCAATTATTCAAAGTTTCGTGATACGAGAGACCAGCCCACCGCCACGGCGTCATAAACAATTAATATTATCACGAAGCGAAGCGATACGCATGTAATCTTTTCGTTTGCAAATTATTCACTTATAAAATTTTTATAGCATACAAACATCTTTAAGCGACGATTCAAATATCATCATATTTTATCGTAAAACGTACCTGTGACATTAATACAGATTTTATACAATTTACAAGCGTAAACACTTATTGTGAGGTACGAATTTATTGAATTACCAAGTCAAACTGACAATGAAATACATGAAACGAAATATTTTAAGAGTTGCATCAGATGTCTCTTTCATTTCTCGCGCATATCGGGAACGTTCTGAGCCACGTCGACTCAAAGCAGAGATAAACGAATCACTTTTTGGCAAATTAGATTAGATAATTTATAAAACTGTCTAATTCTGTCGGAAAAATATAGCATTTCAGAAAATATTGATTCGCTCGAAACGTATGCATATATCGAGTTTTGCTAATAGGTATGCTGCAACATCATTTCGTATTGCCACAAAATCTTATCCCGTTACGCCGGATTGACGGGATACCTCGCGAATGTGTCTCCCAGACCCGAAACGGACGACTGATGCAACCTAAGGAATACTATCCAGGGACATCGATGCGCGCAACCGACAGCATACGCGAAGGGACGTCGCCACGTGGGGCGCGGAGACAAAGATTGGGTCCGAGTGGGCCCCGCGGGATTCCGCAACGCAATACGGCGTCTTCGTCGCAGAACGAATTTTATCACGCGAGTTATCGCTGACCACCACAGCGACAAGGCAACGGACCACGAGGCGAGGAAGGGAAGCAACTCGCGCGATTAAGAACATCGAAGAAAGCGAAAAGGAGCAAAAATACGGAACGATAACCCACGGGGGGTCGCGTTATTACTGGAAGCTACTGACGCAATGGAAATGAGCGATAGGCGTCGCAGGGGGTCCGCGTGGATCGTTGTTATTGCTGTTTTCCACTTTGCCCGCTGCCCCCGCCTCCACGGGCGCACCCCGCACCGTCCCGGGACCCCCTATCGACCGATAAAGACTCGTCGCCTCTGAACCCCCTTTCTTCCATCGAGATCACGCAACGTGCGTAATGGCTGCATTATCGTGGACCGACGTCAAACTTCTCGCGCGTTCGATCTCTTGACGACGCTCGCTGATGAAATTTCGATGCCTAATTACTCTTATGTAGTTGCGGCGGATTCGGAAATGCGGACCAGTAAAGAGAAAAAATAACTATACGTCGCATCCCAGGATTTTCTTCTTTTGCAAAAACGATTATCGATGAAATATGAAGGTAATGAAAACGTTTGAAGTAACAGCTTAGATTAAATTTCTTTTCCTTCTAATCTTGAATGCACAAGAAGCAAGAAATTATGCAAACATGGCGCATTTAAAAGTGATAAAATAGATTTAGTGCAAGTTAAATAATACATTCAATGCCATGTTCATATTTTCGTTTCTTTTTCGCATAATGCGCCTGAACAATGTATTCTTTATTCTAGTTTTCAGTAGATGCAATACACGGACGACAGTAACTCAGCATTTGCTGTTCCTCCGATGTAATATATTTTCCCGGCACTGCGATAATCCATGACATCAGTTTAACTTATGCCAAACGCAAGTTATATACAACACAATGCAATAACACTTCGGCAATATCGTTTATGCGATTTCCGCTAAAAATGTATGTGCGTCAGGATGTATTATCTGTGATACAGCATGCCGCACGCGACATTAATCTACATCACAACTGTAACACACGCGAGAATAAAGATATCATTCCTTGGGGAAGCAAATTGTTCAATTATCTTTTCAATCCCTTTCCGTTATTCCTAATAGGGTAAGATGACCAAATTCGGATCAGATACCAAATGCGGATCAACAATTTGATGACATTTTAAAGTAATACACTTGAATTTTGCTCTTTTATATATTTACAACTTTATGCTATATTGTCGATATCATAAAAACCATCGATGTGCTTTTATGTCGCTTATTAGCGACTCATTAAATTGTTGATCCGTATTTGGTCACCTTACCCCATCTTGTATACTCTGGGAAAAAAAAGACAGTTAGCAACCCATTTTGGGCCCACAATTAGTGATCGAATTATTTGGATTGTTCGTAACACTAATCTTTTACGTATTTTACCCCGCGTACCTAAAAATCGCAACGGGCTATTCTATAATCTATATCCAAGATTTTTAAGTAACACTAATCAATTCTCTCAATTAGTTCTGTCAATATTCAGTAACGCAAAGACAATTTTTACTTAAGACGCACTAACCGAAATGTCAAGTTGCTTAACTACAAAAAAACGGTCAAAATTTTCCGGAGTAGAGTTCCGAACAATCCAAATAATTCGATTCCTAATTGTGGGCCCGAAAATGGGTTGCTAATTGTCTTTTTTTTCTCCCAGTGTAGTGCAATATAACACATAGTATGATAAAAATATTAAATTTTCAATGATCATTGTTACTTTTTAATATCAATAGTAGATCGAAATAATTTTACTTACATTAACATTAAATTATTTTCGGACAATATTAATTGTGTAATGTAAATAAAATGTAATAAAAAATCTTCATAAAACATATGCGTATGATAAATTAATCGTATTAATTTTATATATGTATAATTGACGCGAATATAATTAGACCGATATCTCAGAAGCGTGTAACGTTAGTTTGCTTAGCTGGCATAAGGAAAAACAGTCACAAGGATGCAACGGTATTTTGCGGATAAAAAATGAAACGATAGTCCCATACTTTCGATAACTCTTATCAACGGTGCATGATAACTTTCAGCCTGAACACAATTAATCGTCTACTCTCCACTATTCTCTTATATCGCGCACTTTTTTCACGTCTGCACTTGTATCTTCACGTCACGCCTTGACCCAGAGCATCGATAGCGAATACATCCGGCGATTATGTGCAAGCAACGACCAATATATTCCAGAAATTTTCGGATAAAAACCGACGAAATTTAGAGCGAACCAACGGTGGCATTTGTGCAATTATAAATACGTCGATACATCGTTTATTTACGCGATGATGAATATTAAACTTCCTTTTGAATGCTGTTCTTTTTGTCGAGACATTTCAACTTGTGTAAGAGAAAAGTACCAGAATAATTCAAGAAATCAAATCCATTGGCGGAACAAGATAAACTTTAACAAATAAATTAAAGATATTTTAATTTAAAAAATGAAATTGATTCGTTTAAATGAGTCGCTCTGCTATTTGACGAAAAATAAAGATCGGAATGGTAAGATCAAAGCTAAAATAAACGTAACTAATTAGATTCCGCTTTCTTCAATTTAGCGATATTGCTACGCTTGCTATTCTTATCGCGGAAAAGTTTTTCGTATACGTCAACCGCAGGCAGATGTAGGTCATTCGAATTCCTTGGAAGCCGCGGATTCACATTGAAATGGAAAGTTAGCAGAATTTAACCGTTCCGTATACTCGATGTAATTATTCCGAGAATGTTCGTCCACGTAAACGATGACCATACAAATTCCAGAGAGCCGAGACCCCCCTTTCCCTCGTTCGAATCGCTCGCGTCCACTTGACTTCGATCGAAGTGGGTTACGATTCTTGCAGTTTCCTCGTAAAACCCCCTACGTGCATGCTAGCACACCTACTTTTATAAGAGCCACTCCGTGCCTACGTGCTTCCCCCTCGCGCAGCGTAGGCGCACGTTCGCGTGCGAATCCAGCGTGACGAGTCAGCACTGGCCAGGATTTCGACATAAATCCTGAGGTATTCCCTGACGCGGCTACCGCTAATCGGCCACAGCCACTTCGCGTCATCGCCACTTCGATTGTCCTCGACGTTTAAATATAATTGTGGGTACGAAGCCGCACGTATTGCACCTTCTTGTCCCATCGTTATTTCACCCCTATTTTACGGCAAACCAGAGATTTACCTCAATTTCTTATTTAGAATAGTTGTTAAAGCGAAAAGTAATACAGGGCAAAGGCACCTGATATCGCCCAGAACATAATATCGCCACTCGTGATATCTCGTGAACAAAATACTGATATCAATCGGCAATACATAGAATTAGTAGCTAAACATGTGTAAGAAGACATATATTTTTTTATACGCAGTGGAAATCCCTTCGGATATCCCGCTCTTCGGGAGAAGAGCTATGCGGTGCCAAGTTAAACCTGCTAAAACCACTACGATGGCCTTCCCTGCGTTGTGGAAGATGCGGGGGTACGACACTAGGCATTCTTCTCCGCAAGAAGACATTGCAGTTACAACGTTAGGAAGACGCGTTAAAACCAATTTTGAACGCTGAAAAATTTAGCAGACAGTGCAAGTTCGACATAGCGATACTGTAAGTTCAAACATTCTTTGGGATTCTTTTCAAACATTCTTTACCACTGAAAATTGCAGTGGTATACTTGTAACTGCAAACCAGTGACTTCACTGGTTTTCAGGGACAATTCACTAATTGATTATATGCACGTTTTATTTCTCGCCACTCGTCCACTCAAATTTAACTTGCGAAACGAGTATGTCAAGTATACCTGATGTTCGTCTTCGCGAAATGGAGCAGAGCGTAAGCGCCGCGAGTGTATGTAGTAACCGCTAGTCGTGTGTAGGTAAGTAGCGCGCGCATTATCTAACAAACCGCGACTTACGCGAGAGCGAGCACACGAGAGCCGGGCGCTTCGCGATGAAAGGGAAATTCTGCCCCGCTTCGCGAGATCACGATGCGGTTCCGGTCGTTGATCCTAAGTATTCTCCCGCCCGTGGTAGAGGCGAGCGATCAGCTGCAGTTTACCCTCCCCGCGTGTGCCCGGGCAGCGCGGCGCGGCGCGGCCGCGCGTTGCCGCTACTACTACTCTCGGCTTCACCGCTCACCTTCACCTCGTCTCTTACTCAACGATCGTGCGCGGGCCCTCGAGTCTCTCTACCCCCGTTGCGTAATCGCCGCGCACAATCATTACCGAGTCGAATCGTCACTCGAGCGGAATAAGTGCGCACGGAGCCGAAGCCGGTGCGTTACGAGCGCACCGTCGCGTCGTCGGGTGCGAAGTTCACGATGGCCAAAGTGGACACTTGTGGAGTGGACAGCTTTGGGGCGGAGACTCGTTCATTAAAAGTTACCCTCCATGTCCGGCATTACTTATGCGAAAGACTACGGGCACCTTATCGTTAATTGTATTGGACAGCATCTTTGTGCGGTTTAGCGCGCTCAAAAATTACCACTTCGAGAAGTCACATTTTCTATTGCGGCATTACTCATCATTTTTCAAAATGACAAAAAGTTGCCGCAATGGATCGTAAAAAAAACAGGACGAGCACGGGTGGTACCGAACACGTGCACGTGATAAGATTCAGTTAAAATATTATACTCTAAGGCCCGGTTTCACCAACGTCGCTTAACTTTAAGCTTAGCTTAATTCGTTCTTTGTCTCTTTCCAACTGTTACTCTAGAAAGAGACAAACATGAATTAAACTAAGATTAAAGTTACGCGACGTTTGGTGAAACCGGGCCTTAGAGCGTAAAAGTAGCGCTAACACTAACGTTTAAGTATCTAATTCGTACACTTTGAAATATCATCATGTGACGAATTATCACGCAGAATAAAGTGTACTCAGAATATTTCACGTGACGGCAAACATTACGCTATCTCTCGATTATCGAGCTTAAAAAATAGCTCTTCCTGTTTCTTGTAATTTTCGAAAATTGCATACGCGGCGTGTTTGCTCACTTATACGACTCAGGGTTAAGATCGCGACGATACCGGAACGCGACGTCGGCGTCGTGCCGCTTATCAGGGCTCGTTTAAGTGCCAACTGTCAAGGACTCGGCCTTATCATTTTTCCGCGTTAGGCGGCTCATTAGGCTCGCTCGTTTCGATAGAAAAATACCAGTGTTTTCACGTTCCGACTTTTTACGCATATCTCCACCGATGTCGCCGTCACGTCCTTACGCGGAGTGAACGTTGAACCCCCGGCGACGAGAAACGACCAACACGGCCTCTCGACATCTCGCGTTTCCCGTGAATCATCCGTCGCTCGTGCACCGTGATGGGCAGAATGGTTGCGACTCTTTTTTGCAATGAGTTTAGGAACGTGCATTTAGATGCACGGTTACTTCCAAAATCTTCTTCGAAGAATATTTTACTCGACGGCCATTCCGAAACCATTTTCAACGTTTTCGATCTACTTCTCGAGTAACTTTTCCTCGTAGAAAATGTTTCGGAACATCAACCTGAATTTAAATACGCGTTCCTACTCATTAAAAAACGTTGCAACCATTTTGTCCATCACTGTGCGTTGATCTAAAACCGATCGCTTCTTCATTCCAGGTCTCAATATAATAAAATAAGACGAAACGCGCGCACGCTTAAATAATGACAAAGAAACATCCTTTTCTGTAATTTTTCTCTGAAATCTATTGGAGCTGATTTGAAATTCACTTGAAGGAACAGCAGAAGTTACAGAGAGACAACTGTCTCATTATCGCCATCAGATTCTGTTCTTTGATGATTAAAAATAAATGGGTAGCGTCACGAGTTAACATGAGATAAATATTTACTGAATCTAGAACCTAGAGATATCTTGCAGCGTTTCATATTTCAAATTTGATGAATCTGCTCAAAAATTACCACTTTAAGAATTTCGTAATTTTTCAAATGGCGTAAAAATGTCGCCATGGAACTGATGGATCGCGAAAATTAGAACAAACACACGCACCAGCTAGGCACGTGCGCGCTATAACATTCAGTTGAATAATTTTAAACGCCTAAAATTAACGCTAACACTAGTGTTTAACTTTTTAGCTGCTTCTGAAGAGTGACTGTAACCCTATCAACATAGCTTTTAAGCCTATCACACAATG